>NC_054595.1:937167-1275500 GCF_004785595.1 Juglans microcarpa x Juglans regia
GCGGCAAGGAGATGAATGTGCATATATATATATATATATATATATATATATATAGCAACCCTAAGAGCAAGGAGAAGAAGATGAACGTGTGCAAAGTGGATCGATTACACGTGATTTATTTGACGAGAGAGAGCGAGGGAGATACAGAGCTTAAAATGCTTAAAATACATTTATCCTATTAATAATTAAAATTAATAATAATACCAGTAATGATAACTTGAGTTAAAATTACCCATGTTATTTATAAAATTTAATAAAATTCACAATAGTAATATATGTTAAAATAAATATTTTTGATAATATTTGAAAATTTAATATATGGTCTAATTTAGGCTCAATATGAGACAAACCTAAGCAAATAATAGCTTATCAACTTAGATAAAATTGGCCCATTAAACCTAATTAGGCCTAATAAGATTATCTATATTCTGACCTTAGAAATATTAGGCCGAGTCGTTACAATAACAATGATCCAACCACGTAGCAATCAGTCGGATTTCTGCCAATAAAGGAACTACGGATTCAAAGCTGGTTTGTCAAGAGCAAAGACACATACAAAGTTGTCAAATTGAGGGGGTGCCAACTTCTCATCAAGAAGGTGATCAACTAGGTCTTGGCACTTAGCCAAGGCTAAAATTTGCTCATGCCACAGTGGATAGTTTGTGTTGTTGAGGCTGAGGATAACGAAGTTACCAACATTAAGGGAGATAAGCCATGGGAGAAGACTCTCTTACTCTCACACTGGCTCTAGTACCATAAAGATAGTGTATGCAAGGTGTTTGAGAAAACTACTCAGTCACCATGAGAGTGCCGAGAGTCATCTTGTTGATTTATATATAAGGATACAAGACTTTGTCATGAAGAATTCAAGCTGTATTGACCGTTGGGTTGAGGTATGTACAAGGGAAAATTAGATCCTAAGTTGACTGAAATGGGCTGTATATAGACGTTCTGTTTGAAGACTTCTTATATATAAAACAGCCGTTGAAGAGTTCTCATATATATCATTCTTGATGTGAATCTTCAGTGATTTTGTGACCATATATAATTGGAGCATAGCCGTTGAGCATGATCTTGGACATATTCTTAGTTAATAGATCTTCCCAAGCTCACACAAATACTTATCTCTATTGCTCAATTGAGGGTTTTCATGGACCCAAAAACCAAGCAAAGAGCTCCCTTGGATGAGAATAGATCGAAACGTTAGGCTAATCTTAATGAAAAGAAAAATTCACATGCCACAATCACATCTCACTTCTACCTCATTATGGCAAGGTAACATTACTCATCATCTATTGATTTTTTTTAAAACAAGAATAATTAAAAGGATGATAAAAGTATCACATTTTATATAGTAAATAAAAGCGTAATAGAAGCGTGATCCATAACATTACTCTAACAAGAATAGAGTTATTTCAAGCTTTCAAAGAAGTTTACGGCGTTAGGCAAGGTCAGTAAATGGGCTGATCCATTATTGTTTCTTACTAGACTTGTGGGAAATATCAGCCCGCTTTTGAAATAATGACCAGCTCAAATGCCATTGAGCTTTAGGCTGTCCAAGATGAAGCCTAGCACAGTGCTATTAACATTAGGAGAAGTCAGAAGGCCGATGAAGTCAGGATCGAGGTTGCTGCTACAGATTACAAACGTTGGGCTTTAAAAAAGAAAGCATTTCTTCTTGCCTTGAATTTTGTAAATTTCTTTTTATATTAGAGTATTTTGTAATATTAGGTATCGTTTATTTTTATAATTTTTTTTATCTCATCTCATTTCATTTAATTTAATTATTACAATTTTTTTAAATTCTTACACAAAATATAATAAACAATTCAATTTTTTTAAATCACAAAATAAAAATAATATTAAAAAAATATATTCTAACAATATTTTATTTAACTTTTAAATTTTATCTCAATTTAACTCAACTTATTTCATTTCATCTGTGAAAACAAACGAAACGGTCAATTTACTCACATGATGTATTTTAAATAATTCCAAAAAATAATTATTCAAATAATTTTTTAAAAAAATTTGACAATCAATTAGCATGACTGAAATGATAAACTTATGATTTTTTACGAAAAAAAGAAAAAAAAAAAAAAAAGAGAATAGATGGGGTTGGAATCTTTGGAATTTTGGCTAAACGCCACCCACAAAGCTACATGTTAACTCAAGAGGAGGCATTAGGCCGCAAGCATCTTTTTGCTGTGTCTTCTTCCTCCACCACTTGCCAAAAAGTGAAAATACCCTGTCGCTTTACTTTGCGTACAAAGAAAGTTTTAACTATGAATTTTTTTTACGTGCTTTTTTGTCCATAATGGCGACAAAATGCAATGTCTACCCCCCTCTACACTTTTGTATCTTCTGTTTTTTTTGCTAATTTTGTTTTAATCCTCTCCGGTCACAATAAGTTATTATTTTGAATTATTAATTATTCCAAAGATCTTAAAATATTACACTTTATAAGAAATATAATAAATAATAATAATAGAGAAAAAAAACACTATTCCACATTGTAATATTCATATAATCAATTATCTTAAAAAAATTTAAAGAACAAATGGAGTCGATAAATTAATTGAATATTAATATTATTTTAACTATTTGGTTAAATAATTTATTTATTTTTTCATTATCTTCATCAATACAGTCTATATTCATTTTTCAAACAAAACTGCTTTAGTCTCAAAAGATTATAAAACTACTTTTATTATAAAGTAGATAACGTATTATATGAAGTCATGTCAATTTGTGAATATATTTTTAGAGAATTTTTTATAGTGATAGTACTTCTCAACTTCAACGTGGACTTTTACTACAAATGTTTGTTTTTCCTAGGCGTTGATTTCATCAAATGTGACGGACATAATGTGTGATTTTGCTATCCATGAATCATCATGAGACGTGATTGCGAATAGATTATATTAACCAGAGAAATGTTAGCATAAAACATGGTCCTAATACCAACCCAGACACCTTGCGTTGGAGTGAAGGCATACCGGTCATTCCGCTTAAACATACTTTCTCATAGTTTCCTTTCCCCACACACGAACGCACTCGAAGCGAAGGCACAGCTTGAAAGGGACTGCAATATTCCTCGCGTCTGTGATCGGAAAATGAAGCGAGCACTCCACTTCAGCGAGTTTCTCGAGGCCGGAGACTATAAGAGAAAGAGAACAAAGCTCTCAGACGAACAAGAAGAGAAGCGCGAAGAGGATAGGTTCGTGAACCTTAACGAAGATTTACTGTTTGAGGTACTGAAGCACGTGGACGCGGGCACGCTAGCTACGGCGGCGTGCGTTAGCAAGAAGTGGCGGAACACGGCGAACGACGAGAGGTTATGGGAGATGATCTGCACGCGCCACTGTGCTAACGTTGGGTGCGGGAGCGACCAGCTCCGCTCAGTGGTCCTCGCTCTCGGAGGCTTCCGTCGGCTCCACGCGTTCTGCCTCTGGCCGCTCCTCAAAACCTCGTCGTCGCGCACTCTCTCAGCGTCGTCGTTCCCGTCGAAGAAGGGGTGTCGGAGTTGGGGGAAAGATGAGGTTCAGCTCTCGCTGTCGCTGCTGTCCATTCGGTACTACGAGAAGATGGATTGCAGTTCCCAAGCTTGTTCGAATAGAAAATGTTGATCGTCTCTCCGAACTTGTGAGTATTCCATGTTGTGATTTGGTTTGTTTTGTGTGAGAATTTTGGTTCTTTTAATTAAATTATGCAATTTCTGTAACATATTTTTGTTTATTTTTTTTATGGGTATAATACAATACATATGACGTTTAATGGTACCGGATCTTGTCATTAGATGTATATAGACAGAAATAATTTACTTTTTTATTTTCCTCAATCTCTTATCTAATTTCAATTCAAGATATTTAAATTAACATGGAAAAGTTCTTCTCTTTGTTTATTGGTTTTTACATCAAGCGTGCGATGCCTAATTGATTAATTTTGTATTATGAAGTTTAGAAAGAGAACTATAAGAAATTTTATCATAGAATCATGATGTGTCTAATCTTTTATAACCTCACAGTAACATTAACCTTTCAGGAAAATGCTAGTTTGTTATGTGGATTTGACACTTAGTGTATTTTTTTTTTTAATGTTTAAAAATGTTACTAATGAATTTGTATATTTTTTTTTTTAAAAATGAACTCATTGAATCTCAACTCAACTCAACTCATTTAATTTGTGAAAACAAACGAGGTCAAGTGTTTATATAAAATTGTATATATGCATGTGTTTATGTATATAAGCTTCTTAATATTTATAAAGAAATGTTTGCTCTGTACAAAAGTCTTATACAATAAAGTTTAGAAATCAGCATGGTTTAATGTGGTTTATCACATTGTAAATTTTTTTAGTATAAAGTATATTTGACATAATATATTAAGTCACTCTATTTGTAAAAAATTATTAAATATGACAGAAACTAAGGAATAAAAGACAAGACACTTGTCTGATTTTGAATTTCAATTTATACATTAACAAGAATTAGATTCTTTTAACTTAAATAGGAAGTGGAGTAAAAAATAGAATCTCATTTTCTCATAGGCAATATTATTTCATTATTAAATAAAAATAAATATATAAGGAGGGCGGGTGGGACCCAACAAACTCCCCAATTCATTAGATACCGTACAGATTAAAAAAACTAATTCGGAAATGACACCACATGATTGGTTCGGTTCCATGGTCAGAAAATTTGAGGATGGTTGATTGAGCAATCCATTGATTGATCAAATGCTTGAAACATCCATTGCAAAAAGATTTCACAATATCTAGAGTGGGTGGACAAAAGCCACTTCTCGACAAAAGAATGCACTAACGAGCTTTTAGAAACTGGTGGGAGAACCGAACATCTTGCAAATTGCAACAAATTGAGATTCCAAATGCGTACACAAAACATACCGAAAAAAAAGCCCAACATAGTTGCTGCTCAAGATGGACAGAATGTGTGGAAGGGATCGATGCAGGATCATGGGCCTGATTTGGAGGAGGAAGTGTGGCAACGCGTGATGGCCACGTGCACCACGCCAGAATCTAGTGTACAAAGCAACGACGAAGAGGACAGTGTAAGTAGACACGAGGGGTGGCATGAGGTTGAAAATGTTGGATTTTATTAGAGTTGTTTGGGAGAGGAGTGTGGAGTAATAATATACACACAATACATTTTCACAACATATTTCACAACAATGTTATAAGATGATAGTATTTTTATAAAATGATGTTATTTTTATATAAGATATTTTACAAAAATACCTCTCATTTAAAATATTGTTATGTAAAGTGTTATGAAAAATATTGTGTGCAAATCATTTTCCTTGTAAAAAAGAGAATGAGAAGAAAGCCGTGGTGAGGTTTGGTGTGAGTGACAATGAATGCTAGAAATGTGTAAATTTTAGCAACGATTAAAAACATAGTTTAAAATAAAAAGAACAATTGAAAAATGTAGCTAACTGACCAGAGAATAGAGCGTCCAGCTAGATTTATTTTTGAAGGGGGAAGGAGAGGGAAGACCAGCTTGCTTGTGTACTCATGTACATAATTCTTCAAATAACTTTAATATGGATAATAAAGAAATAATAACAATATAGTAGCTATAAGGTCGAGGACACTACAATCACTATATAAGGTTTAGAATAAGGATATCTATATGATCTTGTTGCCCTATTATGTATAGTATACAAAAAGCGCATTCAGATGTGAAATTAGTTAATAATTATGACGAAGATGACTAATTAACCCTAATAAAAACCTAAAGATTCAAGCTATCACACTAATGAAAACTTGATCTAATTTCGAAAAGAAATTAATTTTTAGGATGAAGTTAATTGCCAATTGGCATGCATGACATTATTTTTGCAGTGATTTAGTTTTTTAAAAAATTAAATACAGTAAGGTCGGAGAACCACCTTGTCCATATATATATAGTTGAGAAATAATAGTTACAGTCGTGACTACGCAAGCGTCGTGCAATCATTTTAAAAAAAGTAAATAAATACGGAATCAATTGAAAATAAACTAATTTTTTAATATGAATCATACTCTTTTTTAAAGCGACTGCAAATGCTTGTACACTCTACTACTATACGTAACATTACTAGTTTGAGAGACTACATAACAATTTATGACTGATCTATACACTTTGCATGTCAATATAATCCTACGAAAAAACTGGCAATTTCAAAGATTTTACAAGTTATCACAACTGCCCATGAATACTACTCGTAGTTTTAATATCATGGAATAATAATGATGGTAGAAGTAATATATTTAAAGTAATGATATACTTACGACTCTTGGGGTCCATTTGGATACAGAGGTGAGCATCTCACCTCATCTCATCAAATTTTAATTAATAATCTCACTACTATTTATAAATCATTTCTTTTCATCTCAGTATCTAAATGGACCCTTAATTTACGACTCATATCATAATTAACTATTGTAAAAATCCTATTTTATTATAAATAAATTTTACAAAACTACCGCTCATTTATTTAATATGAAACTGTAAAACAGTTGTAATTAAGGAAATTGTAAATTAATCATTTTTCTATGTAGTTTAAGTTCCTTCAACGCGGTAAACCTCAAACCTGTCAGTCATGCATCATGTGCATGCATATTATGAAAGAGAGTTTGCATGGAGCGATTTTCCTTTCAATAATTCCTTCATAATGTACCATGCATTAATTTGCAGTATTTCTTTCACATCATGTCATTATCATATTTATTTTTTGAATGCTCTACGAAAGGTATATTTGCCAGAAAAATAAAGAAATTTAGAAAAAAAAAGTATATATAATTGCATAGATATAGTCTAGCAAGTAATCTTACAGCTTATTAATGTTTGTTTTTATAGTATCTATCAACAATGCCGTGTCATCTCAAGTACTTTAGAGTCGAATCGTAGTTGTTATGTTTGTAGTTTGATTTTCAAAATCAAAGCTGGATAACTATCAAGAAAATAACTGGCAGAAAAATACTTTCTGATAATTACCTCAGCCAAACAAAAAAAAAAAATACAAGGATATATATTCAATGTTTACAACTCAGCAAAAATTATCTACAACTAGTTACATTCGAAATACAAGTTGAAGCTAAGTCTAGTTAAAAACTAACCAAGTCAAAACATTGACCAATACATCAAGTAGAAAATTTAATTCTCCCCCTTATGATGGAGAGTAGATAGAATGAACTCTCATCTTGCGTATCAAAGTAATAAACTGCTGATTGCCCAAAGCCTTAGTAAGAACAAGAGCAAGCTGATGTTGAGAAACAATGTGAAATGTCTTTATAACTCCAGTTTGAAATAAAATGGCAATCAAGCTCAATGTGTTTTGTATGCTTATGAAAAAAAGGGATTTGCAACAACGTGTAGAGCAACTGTATTGTCACAAAACAAATGAGCACAATCTGTATGAGGAACAAGAAAATCTAAAAGTAAAGTGAGAAGCCAAATAATTTCACAAGTAGTGGTTGTCATCGAACGGTATTCAGCCTCTGTTGAAGAACGGGAAACTATTTGTTGTTTCTTGGATTTCCAAGAAACCAATGAATCTTCAAGAAAAATACAATATCAGAACAAGAACCCCAATTAGAATATGTAAAAGCTTTAATTTGGAGAAGATTGTCAGTTGAAAAGAATAAACCATGAGTAAAATACGACTTGCAAATGAGGTTGGCGAGGCTAATCCATATATTGACTAAGCCTATGTACAGAAAAAGTAAGGTCAGGTCTTGTAATTGTGAGATAAAAAATTCTACTAATAAGTTTTCGAAAAACTGTAGGTTCCTCCAATAAGTCATCATCTTCTTGACTACTTTTTCAGATTCTGCTCCACAGAAAAAGATGTTGGTTTAGCACCAAGAAACCTAGCATCTTTGAAGTATTTCAAGAGCATATTTTCGTTGGCATAAAGAAATGCCTTGAGGAGATCGAGTAACTTCCAAACCAAGGAAGTATTTAAGCTATCCAATACCCTTTAGTTTGAATTTTGTATCCAGCAATAGTTTCAATTGATCAACAGAATGTAAATCATTACTACATACACAAGAAGAGCAATAAAAGAATCACCATTAGATCGTGTAAAAAGGGAATAATCAGCCCTTGATTGAATAAAACCCAGCTCAAGAAGAGTAGTGAAAAACTTGGAAAACCATTAGCATGAGGCCTGCTTCAAACCATAAAGGGACTTGTTTAACTTGCACACTTTAGACTCCCCTTAGTATGAAAACCAGGAGGTAATTTCATGTAGACTTCCACTACCAAATCACCATGTAAGTAAAACATTATTCACATCAAGTTATACCAAGAACCAATTTTGGACAGCAGCTATGGCAAGTAATGTTCAAACAGTCACCATTTTAGCCACAGGTGAAAATGTTTCAGAATAGTCTAAACCTTCAAGTTGGGTATAACCCTTAGCAACCAATCATGCCTTATTAATGTTCAATAGAGCCATCAACTCTATATTTGATTTTATAAACCCATTTACATCCAATGAATTGTTTCCTTGGGGGTAGGGAGCTTACAGTCCAAGTATTATTGGTTTTCAAGGCTGCAATCTAGTCATAGCACCACTCCAATGAGAGTGCTGGACAACTTGATAGTAAAACTCAGGTTCAATATCAGCAGTAATTGCTAAGACAAAAGGTCTGTGTTTAGGAGATAAACGATGATAAGAAACAAAATTAGTAAGGTCATATTGATTACTGCTGAAATAGAAACAAAACCTGTGGAATTGTTGGAATTTGATGCAGAGTGTGCAGTAAAAGAGTTACAATAATAATTATGCATATAACCAGGAATCCTTGGTTTCTAGATGATTTACGAATTGGTAAAGCCGTAAAGGAGCTGTATGGAAATTTGTGGATGAAGAATCTGGATTTGTAAGTGAGGTTGTGTTTGGATATGTTTTTGTAGAAGAAATATCTCCATTGATCTGGTGAGAGGGTGGGAGGGTGAGGTAACCGTTGAATGCACAGTAAAAAATTCAGATATTGATGATTAACTTAGAAATGGTAGTGGAATAATAGGTGATTGCATTGAAGTATATTTAGATGGGCAAACAAAAGGTAAGGAAATAGAGGCTTTATAAGGAAAGACATACTCATGAAAGATAACATGTCTAGAAATAAAAGTTTCTTTTGTAGCAAGGTCTACGAGCTTGTAACCCTTTTATACCAAATGGGTAACCAAGAAAGACACATTATGGTGCTCTAGGATCAAATTTGGACCGAGATCTGATTAAAGAAGATGCAAAACAAAGACACCCAAAAACCATAAGATGATTATAACTAGGAGGGGAATGAAAAAGCAATTCAGAATGAGATTTATGACTCAATATAGGTGTTGGTAATCTATTTATGATGTGAGTGACTGTAGAGATGCCATCACCCCAAAAAGAAAAGGGTAAATGAGATTGAAACATTAGGGTTCTAGCTATGTTTAGGATGTATTGATGTTTACACTCAACAACAAAGTTCTGTTGAGGAGTTTCAACACAACTAAATTGATGCAAGACACATTTGGAATTGAGAAAAAAGGATAATGAAAATTCAGTACAATGGTTAGAATGAATTTTCTTTATTTTAGTATTGAATTGGGTTTTTATTAATTTGAAGAATTGAGGAACAATAACTGAAACTTCATATTTGCAACGTAAAAGATATATCCATGTGGCTTTCAACAGTGGGGGTGGAGAAGGCCCCTAAACATCACAGTGGATGAGATCAAAAGGGAATTTAGAAAAATGAGGGATTATTAGGAAAAAGTAGTTTCTTTTGTTTGGCCAAATGACAAACTGAACATGGAAAATGAGAATCTAACATGCCAGGAATAAGTTTATTGAGAAACTTCATCCTTGAAATTGAAGGATGACCTAATCTATGATGCCAAAGTTTAAACAATGTACATTTTGATGAATTTGAACAAATAGACAATTGTTTAGCTAAATTTGAAGGAAATATAGACAAAGGCTGAGAGAATGAAAATCACAAAGGAAAGAGCCTGATTGTTGCAGTATGTAGAGTTCTCCTTTTTGTCTACCCACTCCAATCAGCTTCTAGTGAATTAGGTCCTGTATGAAAACAATATCAGAAAGAAAAAATAGACAGTAAGTTAGAGATGAAATTAACTTGCTAACAGAGATTAAATTGAAGGAAAATGCTGGAACACAAAGAACATCTTTAGGAATTAGAGTTTCAGAGATACGAACAGTGTCAACGTGTGTGACAGAAACACATTGGCCATTTGGGAGTTTGATTGTAGTATTTACAACTAAAGTAAAAGAAGAAAAATATGATGTAGAAGAAACCATATGATTCCTGACTCCCGAATCAAGAATCCAAGAAAGAGAGTCAATATGAGAAGTATTGAATGTATTAGAGGAAGAAATTGAAGGAATATGAAGATTTGGTTGATAAGAAAATGAAAATATACTAGCGAGTGGAGAAGAAACAGAAGCAACTGCATTAGTAGTGCGCTGTGGTTCGTCAGATGAAGAAACAGAACTCGATGGTTGAAGCAAAGCCAATAATTGCTGATACTGAGACTTATTCAAAAGAAATGAGAAATGCAATCGAGGAAGTGTTGTCAGAGACAACCTGATTTGCCATGGACTGTTGCCTTGCCTTGAATTTATACTCCAGTGGAAATCTATGACGCTTGAAGCACATCTTAACAATATGATTAGTGGCTCCACAATGTTTACAGGTTGGACTTTCTTTCTTGGACGTGGATCTTACAGGACGACCAGTATCGGCTTTGATAGTAAAAGCATGATTTTCAGAAAATGAAAAAGGGAGAATCGAAATCTCACATTGTTGCTTTTCTTATAAAACAAGACTGGAAACCTTGTTAAGAGGGGGCAAATGCTCCATTAAAAGGATCTGAGTCCTAATATAGGAATATGACTCATTTAAACCAATAAGAAACTGAATAATACATTCCTGTTGAACATATGTATTTAAGGTATGAACAACACCACAATAACAACTCGGGATCGACTTATAGTTAATCAATTCATCCTAGAGAGCCTTCAATCATGTAAAATAGGCACTAACAAAAAGTTGCCCTTGAGAAAGAACATAAATTGAATTCTGTAACAGAAAAATACAACGACCATCATTTTGGGAGAATCGTTCCTTTAAATCATTCCAGATCTCATATGTTGTGTTGATGTAAAGGATGCTAGCAAAAATTTCAGATGAAACAGAGTTGAGGATCCAAAAGATTACCATATTGTTGCAACGCCTCCACGAATCAAGCAAAGGATTTGTCGGATTGGAAGGTTTGAGAATGATTCCATCAACAAACCTTAGTTTGTTCCTTGCAGACAAAGCCATGGTCATTGAATGGGACCAAGTATGATAATTGTCACCGATAAGAGCCTGAGTGACTAAAACGATATCAGGACTATCTCTTGGACGAAGAAAGAAAGGACTAGCAAAATATTCTTTAGTCAAAAGGGAAGAGTGCATCAGCGCCATGAGAGAGAAAAGAAAAGAAAAGTGTAGAAGCATGTAGATCAAGGTCTTAGAAATCTGATACCATATCAAGAAAATAATTGAGAAAAATACTTTCTGATAATTACCTCACCAAAAAATACAAATGTATATATACAATTTTTATAGCTCAACAAAAAATATCTACAACTAGTTACATTCGAAATACAAGTTGAAACTAAATCTAGTTAAAAACTAACCATGTCAAAACTAGGGGTGAGTTCGGTCCGGTCCGGTCCAGTCCCAGGAGGTTTTGTGGACCGGCCTGTACCTATTCAGTCCAGGGTTTTCCCACCCTGGACCGGACTGAACAGCCTAAGGACCGGTCCTGTTGGTCCGTTCGGTCCAACTTTTTTTTTTATCGATTAATAAAAAAAATTTATTTAAAATACTGAATTAAAATTAAGTGACTTATTAAATAAAAATTACATAATAAATTGTACAATTATTAATATATATTAGTATTATATATTATAGTTATACATTAAAGAATATAATAATACATTGATCTAAATATATATAGTTATAGACTTAGTACCAATATTATAACTAATAACTATATTAGTAGTATTACTAATATGCTATATGTTAGTGATAAATTGGGAATACACTACTAATACTATATTAAATAATACTCTATGTAGTTACAGTGATTTAATACTAACATATTAAGTTAACTATACTAATACTATTATAAATTTATACATATACTATAATTTATACTATAACTCTTATAATATGTTAATATATTAATATATATTAGTACTATATATTCTAGACATTATACATTGAAGAATATAATACTTATGTAATATTGTGATATATTAATAATTAATTATATACAATTAATTATATAAATAATATATATAAATAATGAAATATATTTATATATTTTTTTAATTTTCATTCGGTTCGGTCCGAGGTGAAAAACCCTTGAACCGGGGACCGGACCGAATTCATTCGGTCCTATATAATTTGGACCGGATCAATTCGGTCTGGTCGGTTTCTCCGATCCGAACCGGCTGAATCTCACCCCTAGTCAAAACATTCACCAATAAATCAAGTAGAAAATTTAATAATAACCTCATCGCTCATCATGTAAATTGTGGCCACGTACAAATACATTCCGAAGTAGCTTCGTTTACCACCCTACTAAATTGGATCAAGATAGCTAGTAAGTAGGATACCAAAATCTTTTCCTTACAAATTCATGCGATCAAGAAGATTGAAATCCAATTCCGCTTAAGTTATAAAACATATAATTCAAGGAATTTATATTTTTTTAAGTTGTTGTTTGGACTTAAGAATGTTAACTGAAATAGAGATAGATATACGAAGTGTGCCCTATATGTATTTATTACTGCCTTGGAAGAGAGATGTACCAAGTGGGGAATTTCTCTTCTATATATACTAGTCTATATCTTTTCAACTTGATATCTTCAATTTCAGGCAACAATTTGGGAAGATATTTTCCCAATTCAAATATTTGAAAAAAAAAATCAATCTGTTTTTTAATTCTACTCAAAAGTTTACGACAATTTCTCATGGCATCATATTGTAGTCCTTAATTATGGCAAGTTGCCACAAGAATGACAAGTTCCAAACTACATCAAAGATATCGATCGTGTGATCAATACTCTTAGAATTTTTTTTTTTATCGAACTCTAGAATATAAGCAAAAGAGAGATAAAAATGGAATCCACTTCTAAATAGCATTAAGGCCTTGTTTGTTTCGTAGATGAGATGAATTGAGATAAAAGTTGAAAATTATTTTGAGATTTGAAAAAGTTAAATTATTTATTTTATTTTATATGAAAATTTGAGAAAGTTATATTAATTAGATAAAAAGTGTTGTGAAAATAAACGAGACCTAAATGTTTATATGTATATTGTCCATATCTCTCCCATTCTTGACCTTAAGATTTAGTAGAAACAATAACATCCAAATTCAAAGATATCCAATACTCTCTCTTATACAAGGTTAATTTTACATGGTCATCAACCCAGCTTACAATTAATCAACATACATACCAATTTTATCAAGTCCAAAATTACATACAAAATCAACAAATGATAAGTCTTTTGCTTTGTTCTTACGTCGCAGCTTCTCATTGACATTTTTGCCACCCCGCGTGATTTTTCTGTTCCTCATCGACAATTTGAACCCTCTGCCAAAACTTTATCCCGGTTCAGAATTACATTTCCATGTATAGTACGTACTTTCTCAGGGAAAAAGAATTAGGTCTCGTTTGGTTATATGTGATTAGATAAAAATTGAATAAAATATTATAAAAATATATATATTTAAATATTATTTTTATTTTAAAATTTAAAAAAATTAAATTATTTTTTATATTTTATTTAAGATTTTATAAAAATTACAATAATTAAATGAGATTAGATGCGATTGCAAGCCTTAATTTCTCATTCGCGTGATATCATTTTTCAAAAACTTGGCCACTACGTACCATGCACGTATTGCATTTTACTTGTCGAATACATATATATGGATATATAAGTTCCCTTGCTCATAAGTCATAACTATGACCGCTGACTACAAGAACCCCAGTCAGACCACCAATCTGACTCGTTTCTTAATTTGGAATTCATAAACTTTGCCTAGTCTTTAGTCAGCTACTTAGACCGTGAATGCAGAACTTTCCGATGATTTCTGCAACCGGCGAAACCTAACGTACACTAAACACGAATGAATTATTTTTCTACGTCACCCTTCAACTTGGACTCGCAATCTCCATTTTTCTACATTCCTAACTCCTCCATCTTAGTTTTTCTTTTTCTATTCGTTTTTTCCTCCTCGTTTCTACTTTTTCAAACCAAGAACCTCCCGAGCAATTTCCTGCAATAAAACATACATTGTTATAAGTAGTCTCTCACATTTGTTTTGAATATAGTGCGCCTCCGTCGTCCCCACTATTGTCTAAGTCAAAGAAGTCTGATGATCTCATCACCCTTCAATCCCACTAACACTACTATAAATACGACACCCCGAGCTCTCTTTGTTGCATATCACATTATATTTGACTACGTATAACCTAGCTAGTTTTATTTCTTGCACCAAAAAGTTTGTGTTGTTCAACATGACAACCGCCCACAAATACTACGCCTTTTTTGTGCTTTTTCTGTTCCTGAACTCTATTTTCATTGCAACTGAAGCCCGTCCCTTCAATGTCATGGAGACTCGAAGCGCTGCTAATCATGGAGGTTGTGGGGGTTTCTTTGATGGTTTGTCTCTCAAAGCAATCAAGCAATCGGGCCCGAGTCCTGGAGATGGGCATAAGTTTACACAACAGCAGACCCTTGGAGGAATCAAGCAATCGGGCCCGAGTCCTGGAGATGGGCATAAGTTTACACAACAGCAGACCCTTGGAGGAATCAAGCAATCGGGCCCGAGTCCTGGCGATGGACACAAGTTTACAGAACAGCAGACTCTTGGTGGAATCAAGGAATCTGGCCCCAGTCCTGGTGACGGACACAAGTTTACAGAACAGCAGACTCTTGGTGGAATCAAGGAATCTGGCCCCAGTCCTGGTGACGGACACAAGTTTACAGAACAGCAGACTCTTGGTGGAATCAAAGAATCTGGCCCCAGTCCTGGTGACGGACACAAGTTTACAGAACAGCAGACTCTTGGTGGAATCAAGAAATCTGGCCCCAGTCCTGGTGACGGACACAAGTTTACAGAACAGCAAATTCTTGGAGGAATTAAGGATTCTGGCCCAAGCCCTGGCCAGGGTCACAACCATGTTAATGGCGTGCACGAGTGACGACTACTGCTTGAACCTGTTTACGAAAGATCAATTTAAACGTTGATTGCATCACAAGAAGTTCTTTTTTTATTGATTCATTTGTTTGTTGTGTACAAGCAAAGACCAGCTTTAATTAATTACTCTTTAGCACACATCATTTATATATGGTTTATTCACTTTGTTTTGTACTAATGGATTTGTTGCCCATTTGTTTGGATAGACTAGTCAATACCAAATAAATATACAGATTCATACTATTCCAGGTCCACACCTAAAAGATTCCACCTCGGAAAACTTCACTTCACATAAATAGAAAAAACACCATTTCGGATATCATTCATTAATATCACGGAAAACACGATTGAGTAGTACCAAGTTGTTTCGTTTGTCCAATCACTTGATAACTAATTAATCAATAATACTTATAAAAAAAAAAACTAATCAATAACTTTTGCTGGCTCTGTTCTATAATTAACAACTGGCCTGCCTATGGTTAATTATGCATGGCACCTGTAAGACTTTTGTTTGGTTCTTAAATCAATTTCAATTCATTTCAATTCATTATTATAATTTTTTTAAATTTTAATATAAAATATAATAAAAAATTCAAATTTTAAAATAATAATAATATTAAAAAATAATATTCTAACAATATTTTATCATTTCAATTCAATTCAACATCCAAACGCAATCTTAGTAGTTACATGATATGAGATCAATACTACATCTCTAACACCTGGTTTGGATAGTAATAACCTCTCATCTCATTTATAATCTTATCTCATCTCACTGTATCTCAATATTCAAATACAACAAATATAAATATTTTTCAATTTCAATTTTTAAACTTTTTATCTAATTGTTACCTAATTATTACAATTTTTTCAAACTTCTAAACAAAACAAAAATAATAATTCAAATTTTTTAAATACCAAAACAAAAATAATATTTTTAATTTTATAATATTTTTATTCAATTTTTTTCTCTCACAATACTTTATAATATTTTTATTTAATATTTTCTCATTCACTTTCCAAATTCTCATAAAATATTTTAACTCAAATCATTTCATTATTATTTATAGATTATTTCATTTCATCTCATCTCACTGTTCAAATTAGGCCTAATCATACTAGCTAAGTTGTTCTTGGTCTTCCTTAAATATGTCGAGAATGAAAGGCAAAAAATGGCTGACTGTCAAATATTACTGCTATATATATATATATATATATATATATATTAGGTAGGTATAAGAAAACTTGAAACTTTGTATTGTTTTTTTATTTTTTTGAAACAGAAACTTTTTATTGTTGTTTATATATACACGTCTCGGTAAATGAAATTAATAGGGGCAGAAGATACTCTATTTATTTTGGTGTATTAATATTAAGAAAAAAGCTACACATTTTTCTTTTGAAGGCTGAACAGTGAACACGAAAAATATAAAATTATCATTTATACCCATTAGATAAAGAACAAATACTTTTCTTTGTTAATAAAAAAAGAGCTACCTGTAAAAAAAAAAAAAAAAAAAAAAAAAAAAGGCGTTCGTTAAGGAGGTAACAGTATTTGGTCATGACTTATTTCTGTTTTTTTTGAACTTTTTTTTCGTTTTTTGAATAAAATATTATGAAAAATTCTATATACCATACTAGGGCTGGGCTCCGACTCCGACGGAGTCGGAGTGCTCGTTTCCGACCTCCGACTCCGACAAGAGTCGGAGCCAAATTGGAGCTCCGACTCCGACTCCGATTGGAGGTCGGAGCTCGACGTGCTATAGGAGCTCCGACATAAGATCAGAGCTCGACGTGCGCTCGACGTGGCGCTCGAGTGAAATTCTTTCAAAGAGGTTCACTCGACTTCCGCTCGACATGTCGCTCGAGCGAACCTCTCTAGAAGAGGTCTGCTCGACTTTCGATCGACATATCGCTCGAGCAGAACTCTCCCATGAAGTCGAGTGAACCTCTCTAGAAGAGGTCTGCTCGACTTCCGATCGACATATCGCTCGAGCAGAACTCTCCCAGAGATGTTCGCTCGACTTCCGCTCGACTTCCGCTCGACATGTCGCTCGAGCGAACCTCTTCCAACCTCTCTGAAAGAGGTTCGCTCGACTTCTGCTCGACATATCGCTTGAGCCAATGTTCAATACAACATGTGCTCGACACCTCGCTCGAGCGCAAGTGTACAGTAAAAAAAATTTCGAAGTCAGAATCGGAGCTTCTTGGAGCTCCAATTCCGACTCCATCTCCGAATAGATATTCGGAGCTATTCCGAATTTCGACTCTGAATTCCGATGACTCCGACGAAGTCGGAGTCGAAGTCGGAGTGGAAGTCAGACGGAGTCAGAATTTTCGAAATTTTGCACACCCCTATACCATACTACCATCTTATTTTCATTCCACTACATAAGATGTGACATATTTATCACTAATGAATGATTATTTATTAGATGATTTTTTTTATCACCATTAGATGATTCTTTATTAGATATTTTTTATCATCTAATGATATCACATCTTGTATAATGGGATGACAGTGAAATGATGGTATGGTGTATAATATTATTTAAATATTATAAAAATAGTTATTGAGGGATCAAAATCTTTAGAGCATTTTGGATAATTTTATAAAATATTAATAATAATCTTAAATTCTTACAACGATATTATAATATTATCATTATTTTAAACTTTTTTAATAATTTTGAAAATAAAGACTGGATTTTTTATTTTTTATTAGGATCTGGAATCTGAGTCAGTGGGCTCTTGTGGGGTCTTTTTTGAAACTCAGCAGTCAGTATCCTCCAAAAGTTAAATTAACCCTAAACCTAGCTCCTTGCTTGCAAATATACATCTTACCGATTTTGAACTGGGGGGAAAAGATGGAACAAATCTTCCCCCGCGAGGGAACGAACAAAAGCCAGGGTTTTCAACTTTTCACTCCTGGTTCTCTCGCTCTTCTCTCTTTCACTCTCCGTTTTGGCCTTTGGGGTTCTGGCGGAAATGGTAAACTCGTCGAAGGACGACTCGGCCACCGACGGTGACACCTCTAGCGGCGGTACTCCTCCCTCCAATTCCAGCGTCTACTCCGAGGGCGAGAAGGTCCTCGCCTATCACGGCCCTCGCATCTACGAAGCCAAGGCACGCTCTCTTTCTGTGTTTAGCCCAGTTTTTCTTTTTTAATCAAGTTTTATCTTTAAAGTCCTATTATAATTCTCTGTATCGTGTGGAATTTTCGATGCTTGAGGTTCTATTTCTGCTTAGGAATGATACAAGAAGGTTAGTTGCTCTGGGCTTCAATGATTGAGACATCGCAAGCGTAACGATAGGTTAGGCTTGGTTTCTGAGAGAGATGCGGCTGAGTGATTTACAAATTAAGGCTGTGAGAGGACTGGTTAAGGATAAGATTAGGGTTTGTTGAATTCCATTTTTAATATGATTTTACAGATTTGTCTCGAATTGCATAAAAATTAGGACGAAGATTGGTTGCCTTTGATCATTAATGTTAGGATTGTTATTACTCACTCATGCTCCAACTAAAAACTGATTTTTCTGGTAAAGTGGTGTTGGTTTATTTTTCTTTTTTGCTTTGGCCTGATAAATGTCAACTTGAGGAAAGCTACTCTTTCTATTAAGACATTAACAGGATCAATTACTGATACTCTTTTTAGATCAATTTAGTATAATTTTTTGTAAGTATTGTTGGTATGGCTGTAAAATCTACTGTTCTGGTGTGACGTTAGTGTTCTACAAAACTCTCATGTTGAGGCTGTTGAAAGGCATCTTATTTCATGTCAATGCGGTATAATATAGTTTGTTTATGAACTCTTCTGTGTCCTACTTTGTTATTTGAGTTTTTATGTTCATCAACTATTCTAAGAGGACTTCAAAAGCATGGTCAAGCGAATTTTATAATTATCTAATCATTATTGATATTCTTTGTTTTCTTTCAGTTTTTAATTGTTGGAATAGTCTAATGAACTATAAGTTTTTATATTTTAGGTCCAAAAAGCTGAACGTAGGAAGAAGGAATGGAGATACTTTGTTCACTATCTTGTAAGTTTGATCTTTTCTTTTCCTTTTTTATTTTTAATTATTATTATTTTTTTGATTGTGTAGTGCACAGTACCAAGTTTATAGTATTTTGAGATTTTAGATTTTAAGGCAGACAAAGATGGCTATTGAATATTTAGGGTAAGCCAAGCATTATGTAATTATGCTAATAAGTGAAGTTCCTCTTGCCATTTTGCAGGGTTGGAACAAAAAGTGAGTATGTCTTCCATCCTTTTCACTTTGTTACATCATTTGAGTTTGGATTTCAAACTAATGAGGTATAGAAAATAGAATTTAAAGCACAGTTAATATTTTTGTCATTCAACTATTTTGAGCAATGAAAAAGCCTTGTGTTTCTTTTGTTACTTTAAGTACCATCTTTCTTTTGTGAATTTTGGCCAATCAACTGCTTTGAGAATTTAAAGCACCATCTTTCTTCCCCCCCCCCCCCCCCCCCCCGGCTCTCTCTTCTCTCTCTCTCTCTCTCTCTAGTTTTACCACATGGTACTTGCACTTTGGGATCTGCAACTTGGATGGCACTATTTGAAATATGCTAAGGAAGTTTGTAACTTTTGATCTATATTTATGTTATCCAATTACTGCACTACAAAGTAGCTAGAACAGTTTAAGCCTCAGACTTCCATCTTTTTGGTTTTTAGTAGGTGATGCCCCAAAATGGTTGTAGAGTTGTTAGTTGTTGGAGAAGTCAAATGTAGGTCATTGCAACATGAAAGTTTGGCGGATTGTTCCATTACATCTAATGTGGTGCATGTGGAAGGAGGATGGGCTTAGATCTTTAGTGCTAAAAGTTATTTATGTCTGGTTGACTCTGAATAGCCTTGGCTTTCTAATTATCTTGATATTATTTCCTTTTGTTTTCTTTCTCCTCCCTAATCGGGTGCTTTCTTCTGTATGCACCCAATGTACTTAGGTTGCACTGCTCTACACTTCTAATAAAATTGACTGACTTATCAAAACAATTATGTAATCCAAATATAGTGTCAAAATGGAACAATCATGCTCTTTTGAAATAAACTTTTTTTGTAACACCATTTAATCAAAGGAAAATGATTTTCACATTAGTATTGTATCATATGTTATAACCAAGTTTATAGAGGGACTTTAGGAGTCTATTCATTTCATTCCACATTTTAGGCTTTACTTCAAGAAGAAAAATGCATTTTAGGCATTTTTTTTTTAGTGCACTGATTCGTCGTAATGGAATGAAACATGCTGTAACATCAAAGTAACTCTAGTGTTCATTCAAATCCTATGTTAATAACATGTTTCCCTATTATTGTTATAATTTTGGCCTAGTCCTTTTTCCTACTAACAATTTTATGTGATGTACTCACACAAGCATTCAATTTCCATTTACTCTATTGTGTCGGGCATTGATGAGTGCATTCAAATTTTTTTTTTTAAGAGTAAAATAAAAAATTTTATGAAAACAAAAAAATAAGCATAGCCCAAGTACATAGGAAGTATACAAAAGAGAACACCTAATTACAAGTTAGGAACTAGAAATTCATGGCTGATAAGTGTATTCTTAAGTGGTGGCATTCAAGGATGAAGGATGTACTCTAGGTCTTAAAATGATTCTCAATCTTGACAAGAAAGAGGAAAAAGATTGGATTTTAAAAGTATTTCATTGTCAAAATTTAAGCTAGTTTTTTAAAATAAGGAATGTAATTTTATTCAACGTGCAAAGGGGTGCGTACACAACAAGTATACAATAGGAGACACCCATATGTATGAAGAAATAGAAAACAATTCCATGACGACTTTATTTTTTATGAGTAAAAATATTATATATATTAATCAATTCCATGACGTCTAGTAAGCTAGAGGAATGTAAATACTGGCTCTAAATTTTAATACCATCCTCTCACAATTTTCGAAGGTTCAAGGTTTACGTTCTTGCCAAATACACTACATCAAGCACAGAGGGCCAATCATTCAAACCTCCATATTTCTATGGCTATTAGGGGAACTTCGTCAAGCAGCCATCAAGTCTACTTTTAATTGGACATGACACACTCAATTCCAAAGGAGAAGATGATCGATGTTTTGTGTTGTGCTTACGTTACTTGTGTTGTGCTTATTTCTAGCTCTAAGAATGTTCCTAGACACATGAAATCTTTAGTTTACTAGGACTCTGCATTAGATTTTTAATGGCTACTACATAGATATTTAGCATATGGTTCATTTACAAAAAGCTCAAGTTTCTCAATTTTTATTTATTGAGTAACGTTGTGGTATTTGATTCCAATATCTGTTAAAGGTACTTCATAACCTTTATTATTTTTGTTGGAATTGTTTGCTTCCATTAATAATTATGCCCCTATTTAAAAAGGGAAACAGAAATCATTACTATGGCTTCGACATCTTTCCAACAGTTGGGACGAGTGGGTGGGTGTGGACCGTCTGATGAAACATACTGAAGAGAATGTCATGAAGCAGCAGGCCCTTGACAAAAAACAGGGTGTAGACAAGAATCCAAAGTCAGGACGTTCAGCTCAAACAAAGCCAAAAAGCTCTGCGGGTTAGCTTTATTTTATTTTTTATGTATAGTAGTTTTAGTGTGTTAAAATCAATTAGCAGTTTGGTAAAGCTTTTGTTCACTTTATGCATGTGTGTGCTTGTGTGGATTATCCCCCTGTTGAAGACCATATTTAATATCCAATTAATCAATAAGAGTGTTATGTCTTTTTTTCTTTTGGTGGGAGGTAATTACATTACATATTTCTCTCCCTGTGAAACTATAATGTTCCAGAGGAAGTGCCTATAACCCCTTCTTTCTCCCCAACAATCACACATCACAATATAATCGTGTTCACTAGAAACGTATCGTACAAACTGATTCTGTCAAATTTTCCCTTACCATTATGTTATTACCGCATTTCCCTACTGTTGTGGCTATTAATGTTGCCTATTCTGTCTTTGAACTTTGTAGATGCAAAACTTGATAAAGAAGACCTGAAGAACAATGGTATCCATTATTTTTATATCCAATTCCCTTTTACCTTCTTGAATTGGTTGTCGTGATTCTCTAATTGAGTAACTTTTCTTTACAATCAATATCATTTGATTGCTGCTACTGCTGTTGCTGTTGTAGTTTTAGTTGATAATTTGTTAGTTTGTTTAGATGTCTATCAAACCCTAAGTTGTGAATTTGGGATGTTTATACTCCTGAAGTGGGATCAATTATTTATTTGTAATTTTGGATTATTTTTCCCTCTTTTCAGATTATTAAATGCATGGTCTGTCTGTGTAATGATTTCCTACTAAGAAAAGTGTAGATAAAAGCTTGGATTTTCCAGCCAGTTTGCTTGAGTCCCTTTCTTACTTATCAAAAAAAAAAAAAAAAAATCAGTTGAGTCCTGTTATACAATTTATAAAAAGGGGTTAAAGATGATATCTAAACTTCAAATGATACGTTTTAAGAATTATCTTCTAGATTGAGACTGGATCCAATGTCATGTTCACCAAGCCTTCTCAAGTTGTTTCTTGGGCTTCAAGAATTGCTGAGAATTTGGTTCGTTCTCTCATGGAATGCCAAATTAATGGCGATTCGGTGTTTATTGTTGATTGAATATGGACAGTTGATGCTAAAGGTAGAATGGTAAATTTTTATCCTCATCTTTCCTTTCTGACAAACATGAGGGAGGTTGACTTCCCTCTCTTCCCTCTTTTTTTTTTTTTTTTTTTTTGCTGCCTCCTAACAGACATAGTATTTGTAACTTTTTCTATTCTCAAGTGATCTAACATCAGTCATTGCATAAATATGCTAATAATTATAGAGAAGTTGGTTTAATTAACAACTTAATGTGGAAATTGTTTGCAGTGTCAAAGGGGAAGAAGCGAAAGAGTGACTCAGGTGCTGAGGTCTGGTTTGTTTTATGTTGAAATAGATTGCTTAAATATTCTTGTTTTTCATATTCTGGATCTTTATTAGACACATTGGTGCTCACATGCAAAATGTCTCTGTGTTGCTCTGCTATTTCTTGTTCTAGTCCCTTATGATGGTTATATATAGACAGTATTTCTAACATACATTTTCATGGTCGCAATGGTGCATTTAAAATTGTTCAATAACCATTACTAGGACAGATTTTTGTAGAACAAAATGAATGACAAGGAACAAAGATATGTAATTTTCCTTGATGGAGATTGGATTTTCTTTTGTAAATGAGTTTTTTGGGCTTGAGGTGAAGCAGCCTTTAGTCATATAAAAGACCGCTGCTTGCTTGGAACATTCTTATATTAGTAGCACTTGTTTTGGTTTTGACAGTGTATTTTTTTTTATAATGCTAGACTTACTGTTGGTTTAATGAATTTTAGAAGGACAATGTATCTCTAGAAAAGCTTGTTAGGATACAAATTCCATCTACACTAAGGAAGCAACTGGTTGATGATTGGGAGTTTGTTACTCAGCAGGACAAGGTAAGCTTGGAATGTTTTCTCAATCTAATATATAAACAGTGCGTGTAAAGTGCTGGAACGCTATTCTTTTATTTTTGCTATATGGACGCTTGTAAATTATCACATTTTTTGAGCTGAAACATTTTTCCGACTAACCGCACATCCTGTAGTAGTCTGTATGCTCATGAGAAATTTAACTTCCAAAATATATCAATTCATCAGAGAATCCTTTTTTCTGCAGCTTGTTAAACTTCCACGTTCACCAACTGTTGATGATATTTTGACAAAGTACCTTGAATACAGGTCAAAGAAGGATGGCATGTAAGATTTACTTAATTCCTGGTATAGTTGCATGGAATCAATCATTTCTTATCAAAAAAAAAAATTGCATGGAATCAATCATAATCATATACCTATCCTATTTCTGTTCCTTTTATGTTTGTGATTGTGATTTAAGTTGTTATTTCTGTACTTTATTTCCAATGATAAAGTAACATGTTACACTTTCTCCCAAAGTTCTATGAGCAACAAAATTCTAGAATATCATTGGCTGGGTTAAGCTCCAAACTGGGTGCTTATCAACAAGGTGGTAGTTTCATAGCACATGAAACTATCTTACTTTTTGTGTCTTTGTTTAACTGTCTAAATCCAACCCTTTCTCACCCTTGGCAAGGAAATCCCGATTGAGCACCCTCAGATTTCTAATTCCCAAACCAGAAGAGATTGAGGAGCATATATTGTCCCACTTGACCAGATGAAATTTGAATTTATCCCCAAGTCCACTCCAAAGGAAGTCACGATGTAATTTCTCAATTCGTGTCGCCACACTCGCTGGAATTGGGAACAAGGATAAAAAACATGGTAGATTGGACAGAGTGCTTTTAATTAGCGTAATCCTACCACCTTTCGACAGATACAATCTCGTCCAGCTTGCCAATCTTCGTTCAATCTTCTTAATTATTGGATCCTAAATGGGTTTAGCCTTGGAGGCGAACCCTAGAGGAAGGCCAAGATAATTCATAGGGAAAGAAGAGACCTTACATCCGAGGGTGTTAGCTAACAACCGGATGTTACGAACGTTGCCAACTAGGATAAACTCTGACTTGGATAAATTCACTCTCAACTTGTATACAGCCTCAAAGCAAAGTAGAAGTGCCCTTAGTGCCCAAATCTGGTTCTGATATGCCTCGCAAAAAATTAAGGTGTCATTTGCGAACGAATGAGAAATGTTAAGAGTACCTCGATTTATATAACCAACCGAAAATCCATCCAAGAAACCACTGTTAACCATAGTTGAAATCATTCTACTAAACACCTCCAAGACTATGACAAAGAGGAGTGGGGACAAAGGATCCACTTGCCTTAGACCTCAAGAGCTGTTAAAAAAACCCAATTGGGCTACCATTCACCAAAATTGAAAACCTTGCCGTCAATATGCACCACCTAATCCATGAGCACCACCTCTCTCCAAAACCACTCCCAAGCAAGTACAACAAGAAATCTCAGTTAACATGATCATAGACCTTCTCCATATCCAACTTGCATATGAGAACCCAGATTGCTAGATTTTAGTCTACTATCTAGGCATTCATTGGCGATGAGTACTAAGTCCAATATTTGTCTTCCTTGTACGAATGCGTTTTGGGGCTTTGTAATGATCTGCTCCAAAACTTCTCCTAGTTGATTTGCAAGCACCTTGGAAATGATTCGCAAAGCTAATGGGCCGATAATCCTTAATCTCTGATGCCACAGTCTTCTTGGAATAAGTGTAGGGGTGGGTTCGAAGGACCCTGCCTTGGAGAGGTTCCTCGACATAAAAAAAAAAAAAAAAATGCAATAAAAGTGGTGTTAAGACTTTTCTCAAATTTTCCAACCGAAAAAAAATTCATGAAATACCTTCATTAAGTCTTTCCTTCACCACCTTCCCAACAAGATTGGAAGAAACCCATAGAAAATCCATTTAGGCCAAGTGCTTTATCTTTGACCATCTTCCTTACCACTTTATGAACTTTGGTCTCCTCAAACGTCCTCTCCAACCAGGAGACATTTTGTTGCTCAATGGACTCAAACGCTAGCCCATCAATCTTTGACCTCCACCCCGTTGGCTCGGTAAGCAACTGTTCAAAATAACCGGCAACATGTTCTTGAATCACGGGAATCTTCATGCAAACAGTTTCATCAATATTCATCATCTCAATGGCATTAGTTCTCCTATGAGAATTGGCTACTCTATGAAAAAATTTTGTGCTTCAATTAACTTCTTTCAACCACAAAGCTCGAGATTTTTGCCGCCAAGAGATCTCCAATAGGATAGCCCTCTCCAATTTTGAAACTAGTTTTGTCCTCCGAGAGAGTTCCTCCAAAGAAAGGGCCCATTCCTCGTGTGCCCTCTACCTCATGAAGCTCCTTCAATAGTGACTTCTTGCATTTGCCTATATCTCCAAAAGGCTACACATTTCAAAGTTTGAAATCTTTCTTTAAAGCATTTAATTTCCTTGCAAGAATGAAACTTAGGGGTGCCTTGAATCTTATAAGACTACCATTGCCTAACCCGTTTCACAAAGCCTTCAATTTTTAGCCACATATTCTCGAACTTAAAGTATCTCCGTCCTCTTTGAATACCCCCACAATTTAACAAGATGGAGAAATGATTAGAACATAGGCGAGGTAGTCTTTTCTTACATAACTCCGGGTAATGAGTTTCCCACTCAGGGGAAACCAAGAATTTGTCCAATCTAGACCACGTTTGGTTATTGCACCACCCATTAGAGGCATATCCACCAACCCCAAGTCAAAAATACAATCCGAGAAACTCAACATTGCTAGCTGCAACCTGCTTTCTCCTGATCTTTCACTTGGAATCTTATAACATTAAAGTCTCCTCCTATACACCAAGGAAGGTCCCACCAGTTATGTAACCTGGATAACTCCTCCCATAGAATGTGTCTACTATTGTCATAGGTCGGCTTATATATTCTAGCAAAAGCCCAACTAAAATTATCCACCACATTTTGAAAAAAACAAGCCACTGTGTACTCCCTAATATACTCCATTTTATCCACCACCTTTCTATCCCACATTACTGGTACTCCACTTGATGACCCAATTGAAGCTAGGAAAACCTAGTTGACAAATGGACAACTCTACAAACTTCTAACGATGCTTCTTGAAATAATTTCCATCTTAGTTTCTTGCAAGCACACAATGTATGCCTTCCACTCTCGGAACAAATTTTTTTTCCACAGGCACTTATTAAGCTCATTGAGCCCTCGGACATTCCAGGATATAATCTCGAGCTTCGTAAAGAAAATGTCGGCTCCTTCCCTTTGGATCTTTTTCTACTTGAGTTGCCCTTATGATTGATAGACCAGGTTAATCTTTTGACCTCCCTTTTCCAACTTCAATGGCAGTTAGTAAAGCCATGAATTATTCTTCAAACCTTCACACTCAATCCCCACACAATGCTGGATATTCTGCACCATATGAATAACCCAATCAGAAGTAGTATGCTGACACGGTGGTAGAGACTTCAGAGGTATAGGCTCTCCATCGATCTCAACCCCTTCCCTGGATGCCTACTGCAATTCCAACAGCAGCCTGTCTCCTCCTCGGTGGAGATCTGCATTCCCACTCAAGTCGATGGTCCTGCATCACAGGTTTCACATCTGCCAACCAGCGGCACAACTAGTCCTCCTTGGACCAACGGCTCCTCTTAGACTAGCTGACGTGTCAGACCTTCCCAGCCTGTTTTGTTCAAGGAAGGACACCCGTGCCCTCGGCAATTGGAGGTCCTCCCTGTACGAACGCGTGTACGGTTGGTTCACCGCCACCATCGCCACCGCCAACACCTGGAATGCCCCTCCTCTGTTGCGGCCCACGTGTCCACCCTCTCTTCCAGCCTCCCTTAGTGCATCCACCAACTTCCTCCATCCCTTGCTGTCCCTCTCCTCTGGAATGAAGATGAAGTTTCGTCTACCATCTCCTCCATACTCCACTAATGCCATGTAACAGACGCGAGAATCAGAGCATCTCTGCATGATGAAAGCCTCTATCTCCCTCCTTATGAGCAGCATAAAAATCTCTTCTTTCACCCTTCAAACTGTCCTCCAATGCTTTGGCAAACAATAGCACCATGAACATCCCAGACTCATTTCTTTCACAACTCTCCAGCTCCTCTTAGTAATGTGCAAATATATTCCATCCCTCGACAATACAAAAGCTTTTGATTCAATTACTACCTGTTTCGGAAATCCCATATTCCACTCTAAAGCAACAGGAAGCTCGTCGTTAAACGCCCCCAGCCACCATTGAACATTAAGTGTACGGAGAGAAAACGTTAACTTTGATATTTTGATTAGAAAAAAAAAAAAAACTAATATGATATTTAAAAAAAATTGAAAGTCTTTAATTGTCTCAAATGTTTTATCCCTATGCAAGTCTCTTAAAATTTTGGTACTCATTGTTATGACTTCTAAAGAATGGCAAATACACATAAACCCTTAAAATTGTGACCTGACCGGCAATCACCCCCAATGCTATTACAAACTACCAAAATATTGCAATGTACCCTCTCTGTGAAAACCTACACTCAGCTTAGAAGGGTTACAATTTTTTGGTGGTAGTTTTTTTTTTTTTTTTTTTTTTTTTTTTTTTTTTTTTTTTTTTTTTGGGGGGGGGGGGGGGGGATGATTGCAAATGGTGTGGTTGTTCGACGGGGCTATGTATATTTTTCTCTTTAAGAATGATTTATTTTTTCCCATTTGATGATGGAGAAAACTGGCAAATATCCCCAAAAAACAATTACAATTTACAAGTATACTTCTTCTGTGAAAACATTATAAGACAAACATAACGAGGTAAATATGCATGACCTGTAAATGAAACCATTGGAGGACAAGTAACAGTGCTGTTTGTTTTTATTATAAATGCATGCTGGAGGAAGAGGAGTAGGGAAAACAGTTGAAACCTTATAACATATAGGAATACTTTTCTGTCGACTTATCAAAAAGAAAAAGGAATACATTTCTGTCAAATTATGTAGGTTTGGAACCTCCACTGATACTGAATCACTGATGATGGTGGCATGGACAATATTTTCTCATGCAGGATGACTGATTCAATAGGAGAGATCTTGAAAGGTATTAGATGCTACTTTGACAAAGCATTGTCAGTGATGCTCTTATACAAGAAGGAACGCAAACAATATCATGAAGCAGTTGTGGATAATGTCTCTCCATCAACCATATATGGTGCTGAGCATCTTTTACGGCTCTTTGGTATGTTTGTCTATAATAAGTACTGATACTTTTGAATAGGCATTGGATCATCTGTAAGAACCTTTTTTCATGCGACCAATATGTCAGAATGCCTTTAGTTTGATGAAACTGATGTGGCATGCTTAGAGTATTACTCTCTCCTTGAGCTTCTATTCTTTTGATCTCTCGAGTCAATTTCTATATTTTCTGGTGCTGGTAATTCTTGGGCTACATGGCATACACAAATTCCTATTAAGCCTGCAAGCAAGTTGTTTATAAAATGGAATCACAATTTTTTCTTTGCATTTATGCACCAAAGAATCTCATAATCTCCATACACTTGCCCATATCGTCATTTATAATTGAGTTTATTTGTCTTAATGTTGTTTGGAAGCAAACTTTTGTTTTTAATTTATCTGTCTTTTAGGCTTTTGCTAATGGTGATATTGTTTTGGTGTTTGCAGTTAAGTTGCCTGAGCTTTTGGCATATGTGAATATTGAAGAGGAAACGCTGACACGCTTGCAGCAGAAATTACTTGATTTTCTCAAGTATCAACTCAATCCTTACTCTATTGCATTGAAATATAGTATTTGACTGATATAAGTTAATGTAATGTATTATTTATAAAATTTTGAATTTTTTCATGATTCACTGAAGTTTAAAATTGAACAAGTGCATCATCCTACTCATCTTCACAATTTTAAGCAAGATATAGCTCATATCAGGTGTTAAAAAAAAAAGTGTCTCAAATCACATTGCGTTTTAGTTTCTATAAAGATGATCAAACCCTCCCCCTCCCCCAAACAAACCATAATTCCAATTAGCGATGGTTCTTGAGCATGACCGTGTTTGAGGTTGAAGTAAGCATCATATGCACGTTTATAAATTCTGAATGAAATATAATGTTATCTAGAGGCATTTTGATCGCAACCTGAAAATAAAAATGTTTCAATTTTAGCATCAATGCATGTCTATTTTGGGTCAGAATAGAGTTTCATTGCTTCTGCTCTCTTTTACATATATCTGAGTCATTTTGCTACGTTTGACAGGTGGATTGTGAATCTAAAACATTTCAATTCCTTCTGGGGTCCAAATGCTGACTATCATTGCTGACCATCATGCAGGTTTCTGCAGAAAAATCATAGTACTTTCTTCCTTTCTGCTTATGATGGCTCGAAAGTTTCTGAAGGAAAAGGCAAGGGAAAAGATGAGTGAGCACTCTGCTTGCCTTGTCCTCTCTCACACTTAACAATCCATCCAGGGACAGAACATCTAATTGTTGTTGTAGCAGTAGCATTTGTAATTCATTCTTTGTATCTGAAATTCTTCTTTATCTTAATTTGACATTCTTCCGGGACTTTCTTGTTCCATGAGTGCTTCCTGTTGCAGTACCCCAGTTTGACGTTTTGTAACTCTTTTCAAGTAATTGTTGTAGTGTGATCTGCATATTAAGAAACCAAAGACCTCTCAAAGTAGTGCTTCCATATAAACACTGCACTCCTAATGCTTTACCTATCACTGCCCTCGTAGCAAAGAAAAGGAAAATTAGTACGTGCGCATTACCACCCCGTTCGTTGTTTTTTAACATTGGTTAAAAACACGAAGAATGATATTATTCTTCGGGTAGTGCTACTATACCTTTTCAATTTGCCCACTTGATTTATCTCCTATTGCAAAATTGTATCTATTTTTTTCAAACATTTATATAAACATGTTTAAACATTTTTATATCAATATATTAATAGTCATTTCTTTAATTAGTAAGAAAAAAAAGTTTTTTTTTGAAAAAAGAAATTAAATGTATGAGCGGTTAAAATGATAGGATATATTAGCATTATTCTTATTCTTCCAAGTATTTTCAACAACTTTCTTTTTCCTAACTTTTGAAATTTTCACTTGCCATTTCTCGTCATATTCAGTTATATATAATCATAGATCTCAAAGATACCCAAAGGAAAAAGCTTGTATCTTCTTCGTGAACGTCAATGGGCGGGAGTAGGCTTAGTAACAGATTGCTCGAACGATTTATTTCCATGCGGGACAACATAGGGATAGGTAGGCCTAAACGTTGCTTTATCCCTCCAAAAGCAGAGAGCAAGACCAGCTTCGTGGCAACCTGAATAACCTACCCTGACCCCTGCTACGAGGAAGTATGGGATCAGCGCCAGCCTAACCCAAAATTACCCTTTCCTACGATGTCAATTGGCGGAAGCGGGTCTAATAACAAACTGCCCGAACGACTTACCTCTTTGCAGGATCCCATAGGGAAGGAAATGTGGGCCTAAAGGTTGACTTATCCCTCCTACAGTGGAGAGCGGGTTTAGCCCCAAGCCTACCCTAATGCTTACCTTGACCCCCACCATGGCGAAGGAGCGGACCAACCACGTTGTGGTTCGAATTACCTCCATGAGGGAGAAAGAGGCGGTTTGGAGTGAGGCATTCTAACCTCTCCTCGGCGGAGAGCGGGCCAAGTCCATGGACTACCCGAATAATAAATAAAGCAATAGACATGCGCATCATCAACACGAATGGCGGAAACCCAGCATCAAGATGGGCATCATCAAGAAGCATTGTCCAGCATAGATTGGAGAACCCAAGTTTGCGACATTAACTTCTGTAACAAAAAAATAAAGTAGTGATAATGCTCTTGTTTCCTGAATAGGTGGACGCCGTTACGCTAATGGAGGAAGAGAGGCATAGCTTCAAACTACCTAGACTATTTTACCTCCCTGTGGGCCGAGGAGACAAGTCGGGCTTAAGGCCATCTTGACTCCCCGTGGTGGAGAGCGGAATCAGCAGCGCAGCTGCCCGAAGGACGAATCTACGTGAATGAAGGAAGATAGGTAAAGTTTCAAACTACCCAGACTATTTTACCTCCTCGTGGGCCAATGAGGTGACAACGAAGCTATGATAATGGAGATATGGAAAACGCTCGCACCTTAAGCAGAGTGAAGTAGGCCAGGAAAATGGATACATATAGTGATGGTCAACGAAAAGAGCGTAAGGCGGAAGACCGCCGATAGGCGGGGTTGTCAAATGTTGGTCGAGCACTGGCAGGGTGGACCGCAAGAGGAGCCGTGTGGCAAAACCTCGCGGCCAAGCTCTACCCGGGCCGACCCTTAAAAACAAAAAGAGAAGAGAAAAGCAAGAAGAAAATAAGAATAGTGGAAAAAAATGCTAAAAAAGCATGACAAGATATAATCAATAGAAGGTAATTTTGTTAATCATTGAAAGTTACACCATAAAGCTACAGAGCTACAAGGAACAAGTTACACCATAAAGCCACAAAGTTACAAGGAACAAGTTACAACGTGAGACCCTATATCTTCAAAAAACAAGTCCCAATGCTCGACTGTAGACCTAGACCGTAAAACGGCCGGGGATAATCCAAGAGGACCAGAAGACCACACTGTTCTCGGACCCATATGAAACAAGATGAGTTGAAAATCTCCAACAACGACGAAGATACCGCCAAGAATTGAAACTTCTTGGAGTTGATTTCTACATTGTGAATCACTTACTGGACAAAGGCCAGTGATCACTGCAACCGAGCTCGATCAAATCATATTTCCGTGTGAGCAACAAGTAGAGATCTCCACCACCACGATGTGTCGATAACACTCAAACTTACCTTGAAAAATCAACAGGGATGCAATGAGGCAACTATTTGAGTTGTACGATGATGACTATCACCCAAGAGACTCCCAAAATCACCCGCCGGCTGTGGAGAGGGAGAAGAAATTGTTGGAGGAAGTGAAGATGCTGGGTGGGAATGGCTTCGAAGTCGAGCCCTATAAGCAAAAGGGCGAGAACGAGAACAAGGGGTCCAGGACCCCAATAGCGAGGGATTGGCAAGATGATCTGCTTGGAAAATCGCCCTCAATGGGCACGATCATTCCCCACAGGGCCATCACCAAGGCCGCTTGGGATCAGACTCTTCCCAAGGATGTCACGCCACCGCAGAGACTCCTCATGTGGGGAAAAATCCCCCACATTCATAACCCTGAGGTCGCACTGGGGGTTCTGAAGAATGTGAGTCTTCATCTGCTCTAAGCCTTCTTTATAGCTGAAGTCCCAGGCATCGTCTTGAACACCACGGACATAAGACAGCTCCTCCCGCAGACCTTGGATGGTAGCTTCACGGCCTTCAAGAACAAGCCTGGTTACTTCCTGGGCGACCTCCACATATTTCCTTCACTGCCTTTCCTCGTCGTCGTCGCTGACTCATTAGTATTCTCAACTTGAGTTCTGAGTCATTTGATCGACTGACTGTCCGTGTCCCGCTGCTGGTGTAGCTCTCGGACATCGGCCTGCAGTCGCTTAATCTCTGACTGGCATTTGTCAAGGGATTGCTGTAGTGCATCCCTCGCCTCACAAGCAAGCGAGGCCTCAATGCGGAACTCAACAACTTCCTCCTGGGATTTGGAATTTGCGAAAGATTAGGAATGAAGGAAAGTCTGAGGAATTTGCAAGTACACTTTTACCCCTGCAAGTAGCCGTTGGAGTCTACCCTCCATCTTGCGAAGTCGGTCGGTGTGACCGGGCAATGTGGTCCCCCAAAGATCTACAGGAACTTCTTCAACGACTTCCTCGCCCTCGCCCTCGTTGGGCGTACCGGGTGCCATGGCTTCCTCGGCCAAAACATTAGTCTCCACCACCTCAACACCACTAGAGGAGGTGACCTCGATTAAGGGGCAGCCTCGGCAGCAATGCCTTGGACCACCAAAATGGCGTACGCGAGGAGGATTCACTATCACCATCTTTTCGAGAGCTCTTGGGGCTACTGGGATAAAAAGCGCCATAATAGACGGTCCCCTCAAGAGGATGGGAACATTATTAGAATCGGAACGGGCAAGATGAGATCCTCCGAGGCTTCTTTCCTCTTCCCTCTATTGGTGGACTAGGGGAGCAACTACGAGCGAGCGATGTGACCGGGTTTATGGGAAAACCAGTTTCAAAGAGCAAATTGGTTGGGGGAGCCAGATACCAACGAAGGTTGTCCTCAGTCAGCAAAGCCTCCGAAGAAATGTCGCCTGCGTGCGCCTTCACTTAGGCTTGAACAACATAGAGCCTCAATTCTTCCTTAAGGGTCAGTTTAGGGCGGTGGTTTGTGTCCCCATCTATAGTGCCCCATATGCCACACACGTGAAACAAGCGCTTGAGGGTCTGTCCGGCCAGGAGCTCTCATCCATCGCCCGACAAGAAAAACAATTTGCGGCTATATCCCTTCACGACAATATACCATGCCTCCACCCGGACCAGTTCTTGAATCGGTTGGAAGCTGTAGAGGTGTCGGTCCTTCCACACAAAGTTGTGAGTAATGAAGAACTCACGGGCTGTAAGATCCGGGCAATCTGACCAGGCCTCCTCCAACGCGCGGCGCCCGATGACACAGCACTAAACAAGGATCCTCCATGCAAGTGGAGGAAGCTGAGTAGGCGCCAACTCAAAGAAGCCCAAGACTTCTTGCACTGGTCTACAAAACGGCAACATAAGGCTGCAAGAGAACATGGTGGGGTACATTGCCACCTTGGTGCCATAGCCTTCGGAATCCGCTGCCCTGTCAGTGGGGGGGTCACCATAAGCTCCACCTTTGAGGGGATCCTATAAGTCACCCTCCACTCCTCTAGTTCGGCAGAGGCCACCACCGATTGCCATGAAAACCCTGCGAAGTCATCCAGGGTAGAACCACTGTGGCTAGCAGTGGCCTGGGTACCACCAGAGGAACCAACCTATCTAGCAGGGCATGAAGATTTCTTCAGAGCCATGAAAGATAGAAGGAATAGCATAGAAATTTCGAGAGAAAAATAAAAGAACGAAGAACTCAAATCGCAGAGCAAGGGGCGCAGAATGCAGAGTAAAAGACAGAATGAGTATAATGGATTTCCCAACGTAGAGGAGCCTCCTTATATAGGCGGGATTGACGTTTGAACTCCCGAGGCGCCAAAACTCCACGTAGCACCATGTGTCTCCCCCAAAGTACCAAAATTTCTCGATTATCACAACTGTTGCCGAGTGTATTTGTTAATACGACATGCAGAATTAATAGCTGCGTAACATGAAGTCATGATGCAGAATCAAAGGGGTGCCATTCAATACGAAAATGTAACTAATGCCATGTTGCCACGTGGGTGTAATGCGGACGGTTGCTCGGCAGACAACGAAGAGGGCCGGGAGATCTAGCAAAACAAAGGACTAAGGAATGAAGGAAGAATTCCCTTCGGACCCGTCTGAGAGGAATTGACGGGATAACTGTAATGAGATTTTCCCTACTTCTTAAAGCACATTGGGCCTCAGCCCAAGGGCCCCCAAGCCCGCACAAGGGGCGGAATGTCTACCCGAATAATCGACAAGACATATCAGCTTGACAGTCTGCAGCTGCTTTCAGAATCCAGAGACCTGCATAGAGCGTAGCAAGAAATGCGAAGAGCCCTCGATTCATCGAGATCAGACCATCTACGGCTCATATAGACTAGATGCGAAGTCAGGAAACTGCGTCGTATTAATGACACCGCTGCTAAGTTGCACGCCACATTTAAGGAGCTGTCGCAGAGCCACGCTGCATTAAACAAGGTCTAACAACAGAAACAGAAGGGAAGGCACGAACTTTGTGGAGACAAAGACGATTTGCACTCCCCAACCCACGGTATAAATAGTCAGCTCCAGGTATGAAAAAGCTCTCTTTGATCCCTAGACTCTTTTACTTATTTATAAACTTCCAAGATCATTTACTAACTTTGGCATTGAAGGTTCCCTGATCCTGAGGCCGCCCTCTCCTGGTTGCACTATTCTCAATCTTTTGCAAGCCCATTTTCGAAGACCTGAGTTGCCGAGGGTTGGCCCAAAGGTGTGCAAAACACGACGTTAACAAATACCATATACGTTTTAAACAAACCAAATGGCAACAAATATAATAGAGGCTTCTGATGTAGATACAAAACGGTTTGAAAAAGTTTTATGTGCATCTAAATGTACTGACCATTCACGAACGTACACTAAATACCAAAAAGTTCATCACTTCTGGCTTTACTTCCAAAAGCTCAAAGAAAAGAAAACTGAAAAAAATTAAAGACATGGGGGCCAAAATCTGCTAAAAAAATATATTATTTTCTAAAATCTTGACCCCAACTAATTTTTTAGATTTAAAAAGAAATTTTCTTTTCATTAAAAAAATCATCTCATTCAAAAATCACAAGCGGTAGTTTCATGGATAATTCTCAATAATTGAACAAATGAATTAAACTCATTTCTACCAAGTTGATTTTCAACTTTATGGATGAATTCTTTGATTTTTCAAAATCATCAAATTTATTATTTTAATAAATAAACATACATGTATTTTGAAAAAAAAAATGATAAAATATCCATTTCCTCCACAAGTTAAAATTCCTTCAAATTCACAAAGAATTGTGTGAATTAAATTTAACAATTTGGTATTTTTTTCAACACTTTAATAAGGCCGTTTTGTAATTCATGCTTGACTACAAGCTTCACATTTTTTAAAATCCTTTGTTAGTTTGGGAATTAATCATAAACTACTCATGATTGTAACATATCTACTATTTATAAGACATAAGTGTGCATGCCAAAACATAAAGAAGAAAGCATATAAAGAGAAACATCATATGCTTTATTCTCAATATTTAATTTAAACATTTCATTACAAGCATAGCCCTTGCCCACAAAAAAATTTATTTTTTGTAATTACATATTGATAAGATTCCATAGTTTGTTTGAAGTCCGCTTTGTTGAGTAAAAAACTCGACATCAATTTTTTCCTCATAGACGATATATAGAGTACATATTTGAGAATCAATATATGTCCAGAGGTGAATTTCAGCTCGACCTCACCACTCCCAAGGACCTTGATTTTACTTGAGTCATCAAGTATAATAGTCTTCTCAAAGGGAGTAAAATTTTTGAAAGCAATCTTTATTATAGCAGACATGCTTATTGGCACCAGAATCTGCCCACCACCCTTCAATAAATAGAACCATGTTAATGTTTGTAATCATTGCTACAAACAACTTCTCAGTTACGTTAACTTGAGGATTATTTTCTCGCTTCCGAAACTTACAAATTTGATCAAAGTGTCCACTTTTTTCACAGACAAAACAAGCTTGATTTTGTAAGAGGGTCATTGGTTCTTATCATTTTGGCTTTGAAAGCCCTTTTTGTGAGGTCTACTAAATTTCTTGAAATCTTTTTTTTGCGGCTTCAAATAACTATTTCTTGTATTTTGACTTTTGGACAAGCTACCATTTTCAGAAATTAAGCTTACCTTTGTCATGGAATCCTCATTACCATTTTGAAACACCAAATCATATTGACCTCTAGCTTCCCTCTCTACGCGAATACTCGTGATTAATGTCTCCAAGGATGTCTCATTTCGTTTATGGCGTATCGACTTTTGAAACTCCCTCCACGAAAGTGGTAGGTTGTCGATGATGCCACAAACAATTAGATTGTCTTTAACCTTGATGCCCTTGGATCTAACTTCTGCTACAACCATTTGAAAATCTTGCGCTTGCTTCGCGATGGATTTTTCATATATCATTTGATATCTAAAGAAGTGACTTGCCGCATATTTCTTTGCTCTGACTTCTTTTGTATCATATTTACTCTGTAAAGGTTTCCAAATTTTCTTTGCAGATGTGTAAGTAGTATTGTAGTAATCATAAAATTGATCCGCAAGACAATTTGAATGATAACATCGACAATTATACTTATCTTTGGTATATTTTTCAATCTTTTCTTTGTGAGCTTTCACTTGTGCTTCAATCATGTTCTCTATAGTGATCTTGTTAGGATTCTTTACAGTGAGAACATAAGAGACATTGAGAAGGCTTAGATAGAAGAGTACATTGCACTTCCATCTCTTGGAATGGGCTCCTTTGAAACAGAATGGCTTGTTGAGATCTCCAAAGCTTTCTATGGATTTTTCAGTTGTAGACTCCATTTGAATCTCCTTAAAATTGTTAGTGAAGTACCCAATAATATAATAAAAATTATAATGAAATTAACATTCAAACGAAACCAATTTAGATTGAGGCACGGAAATCACGCTCTCTTTAAGGACATTCAAACCCTCTACGACATATAAAATTTTTTCAAATGAACCGGTGCAGCAGAACTCATCTTGACTTGTCTTTTCCAGGATACAATAGCCCAACTGATCGTCGTATAGCCCGAACTCTATACAAGTGGTTGGGTTCAAAACTCTATCAAAAGAACACATCTCTTTTATCTAGAAATACTTTCAAAATTATCTATGGACAATCATCTTTCCTTCTACTGATTTTCCTCTATAGTGTACGGACAAAACAACACCGCACTGGAAAATTAATAGACTGTAGACGGACGCCAACCTCCACCAAAATTTAAACAATTCAAATACTAAATTAACGTTTTTTCAAGAAACGGCACTATCAGTCACTACCAACTTAAAAGGAAAAAATTGATTGCAGAAACTTATTGGACCATTAACTAAGAGCCGGTAAGAAATTAATTGATAAAATTAAAGTTCAAACGTAAAACAACGGTACAAACGTTAATGTCCTCTTAAAAAAAACGTTGGTAATAATTATCTCGAAACGTTATTGATAAATACTATTTATTAAAAAAATACCAACACTGGTTTAGGCTCAAAGATATCATCTGAATAGTATATTTTATTTTTTTCTTTTTTTCTTTTTCATTTTTTTCATGTATTTTTTTAATCATCATAAATAATTTAAAAAAAATTAAAATTTACAATATTATTAAAAAACACTTCCTTAATCATTAAAAAAAAAAAAAAAAAAAAAGAGAGAGAGAGAGCAGAGAAGGAGGCGTTCGTGACACATTCGGAAGCCAAATTCGAGACCGCATTTCTGATGATAAAATGGCATGCATCTTGTTTGTCAGGTCTCTGCATCACTTGATTTTTTTACTGATATTATTGGTGGAAAAGAGTGTTAATGGCTCTAACCGATATAAAAAAAAAAAAAAAAATGAGTGGCTTTTGCAGCCTTTGCATCAGTTTTTATGGAAACTTCTCAGGAGGAGGGTTACTTCTTGCTGATTGGTGGCTGATTCAATATATAAACAAAATGTGTGATCGGAGCCATTAATGATTTGCTTCTTTTCTATCACATCGTCAACGGTTTGCATTTGTAATTATTATTGTTCTTTTTTTTTTTTTTTTTTTTTTTTGAGGCTTAGATTACAATCATGAGAAGTTTAGACAGATGAGCTCTCTGTGTCCACGTCCCCTCCGCTCTTGGCACTTGATCCTCTTGTGCCACCTCTGTTTAAGACACCAACAAATGGTTCAATTGCCTCGGGTCCCTTGCTGGATGATGTTGGCCAACAACTACAGTCACAGCCTTGCACTAGTGTTCCCCTGCGATATCCTTTTCTGGTAGTGCTCTCCGAACCACGGGTCCTCTACTCTCAGCTGCTGAACAGGTTGTTGCCACCAGGCCTCCTCAGCCAACTCGCATGGTCACACATTCCATGAATAATATCTACAAACCCAAGCGGCTCTTCTTGGCTACGAAGCATCCAACACCCCCAACATTGGAGCCCACTGGTTTAATACTCTTATATTATCAACCATAGTGTAAGTCTAATAGTGTCCTATGAGGCTACGAGATTCGTGTTGTTTTACTTCAGATATGTAGGAAGACATTGGCATAGCTATATTGTGATTTTGGATTTTAAAATGATTATGAATTCTGATTTTCGAGCCAAAAGTAAATAATTAAGCTTACAATTCTCTGATTTCTTTGATTTTTTTATGATGCCATGCCACTTAGCAAGTCCGCCCGTATGGTTGGCAGATTTGTTCTCTTTTTCTTCCCCACCAAGCTCTTTTTTAACTTGATGCAGGCAAAAGGTAGACGTCGAAGGGAGTCAACTCCGAACTGGGTTGTGCAATAAACTGAAGAAGCACAATCCAAGAAACCGAAACTTGATGGGTGGATTATTTTGGTGAGCATTACTGCAGGCAAGGTGGGTGTAGTGACCATTGATGTGGCGCTATCGAAGGGCCATTTTTATTCAAGCGGCCAGCCATTCTTATCAGCCCAATTAGGCATCAGGTAATTTGGAGAAGGACAATGCTAAGTTTACTATCAAATGAGACTACTGCACTAATACAAATAAATTTTTTTATTTTTTCTAAATATTTTTTAAACATCTTTAATCGAAATATATATATAATAATTAATTCTTTAATTATTAAAAATAAAAATAAAAATATATGAATGGACATATCTACTGTCATACTATCATTTTTTGGTTAATATATTAATTAATGTCATCGAAATAATCAAATTTTTTCTTGCCACTTGCGTTAGATTGCCTGACTTTGGTGGCGCTGTGTGATTTTTTTTTTTTTGGAAAATGAGATGCGCTCATTCATTTGCCCAGACCAATCTTAAACAGAGACTTGGATCCTTTGTTCCCCACTCAGCTCAAGTGTCTTGCTCCAGTTTTCTAATGGCATTGCTCATATTCAAATTTAAAGTTCAAAAACAGAGGAAAAACAAATACGAAAACTGATGGACTGAAGACAACGATCAAAATGAGGAAATTAAATAACTTCTCTATATTTTGTTCTTTGTTCTTTTTTCCAGTTGCATGTTTTTTTGTTTCCTAAACCTACTGAACAAGGCCATAGAAAGATCAAAGTTCCAATCTTTCCAAACTCTTGCTGCTTGCATTCATCTCAAAAGTCTCTCTCCCCAAAACATATTTCTACCCGTCGCTGTACATTGCCCAAATTTATTTCCCAAGACACCAACGAGAGAAAGGAGATGAAAACGAAGACACGGTTTTCTTTCCCCATGATTTTATCCAACTATCTCAACAACTAATACTACTCGATCCTGCTGATCCCGATTCTCTTCATTGCCAGGTTCCTAAACACATCCTCATCCCTCACATCCACACACATTCCAGCACTCTGCTCCAACACGTAGTTCCTCACCTCCTTCCTTATCATGTCTTGTATCACACCCATTAGCTCCGCGCTCAATGGCACCAACCCAATGCTCCGATCCTCTTCCCGGTTCATCTCAGTCACCGGAGTCGGATTCATCTCTGGTGCCGGAAATAATGGTATCGTCGTTGCTTGGGGTGCTTGACAAGATGGATCGTTCGAAGTCCTATTCGAAACCTCGCCACACGAATCGGAGGCACCCGGAAGGGAAAGAGACAACGATGTTGGGGGGTCAATAACAGCAGTCGACGACGAAGTCTCCACGGGAGGCACGACGCCGCCGGTCCTAGCCACGGGTCGGTATACATGAGCAGAGGGCAAAACGGGCACACTGGAATAATCGCTCACGTCGGATCCGGACGGACTGCTCGGGTTCCCGTAAAGCCCGGTGGGCAAGGGCATGCCCGAACCCGCACTTACCGACCTCTTCAACGGCTGTTCCAGGTGAGTCAAATTCCCATCGTAGCCTCCGCTCTCTTCGGTAACCGAGGAGCAGCACTTGCGCTTGAGAGTGGAGTTCCAATGGTTCTTGATGGCGTTGTCGGTCCGACCGGAGAGCAGTCGGGCGATGGTGGCCCACTTGTTCCCGAACCGGGCGTGGGCACGAACAATGGTATCGTCCTCCTCTGGCGTGAATGGTCTGTGCTCGACCTGGGGGGAAAGCTGGTTACACCACCTGAGCCGGCAAGACTTCCCGGAACGGCCGGGAATGGACTTGCTTATGAGCGACCAGTTCCTGGGGCCGTGCTTCTGGACCAGCCTTTGTAGAGCCTCGTCTTCCTCGGCGCTCCACGGACCCTTGATCCGATCCATTTCGCTTTTACTAACTGCCATGGTCCGTGCTCTCTGGTGATTCGATTTTCTTGAAAGATATCGAGGAAAAGAGGAAGATGGGGGCGACCTGGGAGTGAGCGTGTGCGTATATATCAATGAGGGAGGAGAAGGGTGACCGGTTGAGCAGGTAAAGATTGTGGGAGCGACCAAAATGGCGTTGAAGTGCGAGGGCATTCGGCACCGCTTATAGCAGGGAAGCGGTTGTGATGAGCTCTGCGATACAGCTGGCTAACCAACACGCGTCATGTTCGATTTTGCACTGATTTACACAATTTTACACCTAAGTGCCCCCTCCTCCCCCTCCTTTTTGTTTAAGCGTTGCAATTCTGCGGTCCGAGTAGCACCGGTTAGAATTATCGATAGTTATTTTTGTAATTTTTATTTTTGTTTTATTTTTTTATTCATATTTTTTTAATATATTTAAATATTTTTAAAAAAATAAAAAATATATATCAATACATTTAAAATTACTTCTTTAATTATTAAATAAAAAAAAATTTTTATCAAGTGACATATTTGAGCGGTACATTTCAAGATGTAAAATAGCTTTTCTCTTTTTGTTTTTGGTTTCTTTTATGAGAATAATTTTAGACCAGTTGGTCTAATAATCATCAAATAACAGTCTTTCAATGGGCTGTTGACAAGTAGACTATTCATTCTAATTTTGATGCGCCTGCACCTCACGTGAAAACTTGCACTCACAGAACCCATTCTCTCCCCCTACCCCCATCACATCCTCTCGCAACAAAACCCATCCTCTCTCCCTCGTTTCATCCTCTTGCATGAAAGATCTCACCGCCGACCTTATATCAAAACCCACATAACCCCGCCTAAATCCTTCCACCCCCCTTCCTCCCTCTCCCATCCTCTCGCATGAAACCCACCCCTTTCCACCCACCCTTCTCCAAGACTAGACTTGACCCTCCTCACTCGATTGAAGTCGTTGCCACCATTGAGTATTTTTTGAAGCCGTGACACTTAAGAGGACGGGACAGCGCCAACGTGGTTCCTCTCTGGTATGCCCTAATTCGTCTCTGGTAGCACAAATTTGTTGATATTCCTTTCTTTTCTCTTCAAAATTTTGATTATTTTCTTTTGATTATATCTTATGGTTGGAGCAGCACACTAAAACGTCGGTGAAAGATTGGCTTTTTTATTTTGTTTCTGTGTTTTTCTTCAAAATCTAGTCAATGTGCTATCTTTTTTCTTGAACTAGACACTGATGAACTTTAGATTCTATTCGAGATTTTTCTATAATTTTTTGTTTCTGAGTCTGGGTTTAACTCTTGATTTTTCTTGAATAGGGTGTTGGAGGCCTTGATGACAACCAAGGTGGCCGCCATGGTTGAAACCTCTGCTCAGTGAGAATTGTTTTGTTCAATGCAAGTTACATGCAGATTCCCACAAGAGTGAAAGCAATATGTACTATTTGGTTTGATTATGGGTTGATTTTGGCGAAGAGATGGAGATGATTGACGGAGATGGGGGAGATGGGCGACGACGGAGATGCTTGGCGACAGCGGCAGGAGAAGATGAAAGGACTAAGAACATGGAACGTGAGGGGTCTAGGGTCATACAGATAAATCTAGTGTGATACACTCTATTGGCTTAATATGAAATAAGCGATGTGTCAAAATTTAATTGGGGGCTATTTATGGGTCAATAACAAACCGATTGCTCCAAAGTGGTTTTGTTCTTTTTTATTTTGTTCTTGTTTTTTTTTTAAAAAAAAAAAAACAAATTCGAGCATTTTTCCTTTAAATAAGAAATAATATTTACAATCATAGAGTACATAAACATTGCACAATATTTTTTAAAAAAGTAAGTAAATATAGAATTCAAATAAAAAATAATAATTTTTTAATAGTAAATCTCACTCTTTTTCAATCAATTGTATGATATTCGTATACTTTACGACAATATGTAGCATTACTCCTTATTTATATCCGTAGAGTCTTATAATTTTTTTTTTATTAATTGAATCGCAAATGAAATTAAGTATCTTACGAATTATAGAGGATATTGAACCTGTTTGTTCCATATAAGATTTTCAGATTAGATTAGATAGAGAACAATGATATAAAATCAATTATTTCACATATCACCTCATTGAAAATATTATAAGAAAGTTTTAGGTCTTGTTTATTTTCTTATTTCATATCATTTCATTTTATTGCATATCCTCTCATCTAATTATTATAATTTTTTAAACTCTCACTTAAAATATAATAAATAATTCAAAATTTAAAAATTTAAAAATAAAATTATATTTTAATAATATTTTATTCAATTTTTAACTTTTATTTATGTAAGGAATTGAGTTCTTAAAATCTAAACTTTTGCCTGAGTTATATTTTAGATTTTACATAATGGGATTATTAAAATTGCGTTTAGATGTTGAAATGAGTTGAGTTAAAATGATAAAATATTATTATTATTTTAAAATTTAAAAAAGTAGAATTATTTATTATATTTTATATTAAAATTTAAAAAAATTATAATGACGAGCGGAAAGGAGTTTGATTTTTAAAAGAAGCCTAAAAACAGTTAAATGTTGCTATCCTAAGATAAATTATCTTTATATGAATCAATGCTAACGAGATAACGATGATAACAGTTGGGTAAGGTATTCGATTTGGACCATCAAGGGTTTGACCAAGCTACTGAACTGCCAGGCTGTATAGCATTTTCGTGTCTTGCGTGGGATTTCTTCTCTTCATTTTAAAAAAGTGATGAGGTGGAGGAAAACGACAAGATCGGTCGCTAAATGGGAGAGCGATGGAATAATTACAAGTTTTCTGTACGTCCAAACAATGACCAGCCTGTCAACCTGCTGACATCACCACCACCGTCTTTAACGGCCTCATTTCAACCGACACCTGCCCCTCCGCCTTACACCCAAAATTAAAACCGCCTCTCCTATGAGACAAACCCTTCTCGGTAACCTGTACGGAACCGGTCAAGTGATACGCACACGCTCCCATGCCGAGGGACCTTCTGCCCAGCTTCCTAATCTCTTTAATTATTCAATTCCCTTGTTAAATTAAATGAAATGATAGTTACGATAATAAATTGCGTAAGTATTGAGTATTTTTTAAAAAAATAATTTTTTAGCGTAAATATCATATTTATTCATATTTTTTAAAAAATTTTATGGTATTTACATACTCTATAATTATAAATATTATTTCTTTTAAATTAAATAATTTAAATTTAAATTTAAGAGTTTGTTTGAGAAGACAACTGTTACTCAAAGAAAATGTTAGTTTGTTTCCATATATTTTCTCTCTATATTTGCTAGTGATTTGCGTACTTTTTTTAAATGCTAAAAAAATGTTTGAAAAAGAAGGTTGATTGCACTAGTAGCAATGATATTTTCAAACTACTATAGCACACCCAACGATAAAAACTTGGCGGTACAGTAGTATTATCTTATTTTCAAATTATTTTACTACTACCTACAAACTATTAACTATTATTTACGAATGTTTTGAGAAATTTTTAATATTCAAATAAGGCCTAGGTGTGATTTTGTAACTTAAAGCGGGTGATTATGGATGTATTAGAAATTGTGAGAAAAATATTCCTATAAAGATTTAACAGATACATGTAGACAATTTGATCCATCTAGTGAGGTTCAAATAATATTATTGGATATGACCCGTCTAGCTACTCAGATTCCGTACGATGAAATGACTATGGTGCGAATCTTGACAACTTTTTAAAAAAAATAATACTAGGTACAAATTTTAAATAGATAAGTTTCATATAAATATTTTATAAAATAATAGGTTTTACTAATAAATAATAATTTTTTTTTACACTTTTTTAAAGTGTAATTCACTTTTTTACAAATATTTGTATGAAGTTTGTTTATTTAAAATTTGTATAAATTATTTCTCTTTCAAGAAATACGTCTATACTGAAAAGAGACATTTTTAACAATGTGAGAGAATTTTCAATCCATTCTAAGGTAATTGTTTTGAGTAGCCTTGAAATATTCGGAGTTTATTACCACCAACGTGCTCTTTCTTTCCCTATATTTTGGGGTCATATGGTGAATTATGACTAAGGGTAGAGAAGATTCTTATCGTCGTGAAAGATGGTGGTAATAATTTAGAAATCATTTGGTTTGTGGTTTGGTGTGGGGTAGCCATGATTCCATTTTTTGGCAAGGAGACAATATAGATTGCCGTGATTTATTGTGGTCTATGTCAGTCTTTTTGCTAGGTATAGAAATTTGATAAATTGAGTTGAGTTATAAATAATAGTATTTTATAGATTTTATTAAGATGTGTTTAATTTTTTTAAATTGAGATAAATTTAATTTTTTTTATAAAAATTGAAAAAATAAAGAGTCTCATCCAATAATTAATTTTAAATAAATTGAATTTGATTTAACTAAAGTCATCCAAGATAGGGTACTTGTTATTTCTTGGTTGTGGACCACTTTATTTTTCAATGGTCGTTTCCATACCAATAAGGCAATAACATTCGTATCTGATCTAATATTGCAAATTGTCAAAGTTCTTTTAATGCTCTATTTTTGTGATTTTATGAAAAATCTGACTGCCCTTCTTTTTGGTGTCGGTGACAATAATAATGCTGAGAATTGGTGAGCAGGGGTGTACTCCCTTCGGTTCTGTCTGATTTTAGATAAAATTTTAGATAGAATCGATATGTATAGATTTTATATTTTTAAGAGTCAATTTTATATTGATTATCTCCTAAACCAATATATTATATATTATATTATATAATATATAATAGTATATTATAATATATAATATTATAGTGATAATATATTATAGTATATTATAATTATATTATAGACTATAATAATATATTATAATATATAATGATATAGTATTAATATAACTATTAATATAATAGACTATAATGATATATAATATTAGTATAACTATTATATTATAGAATGGAACGGCAAAGTAGTTTTATTCGTTAAATAATGTTGAGTAAGAACAAGAATTTTATGCTAATATTAAATAAACATGCAGTCTAAACTGAAGGTAGCTTGTTAGCGTCAAACAATCCTAGAATACTGATCTGAGAAAAATGCAATTTGTCTTTATCGTTTTTTGGGTTGGTAACCTGTCCTGTCGTTGAAGAAAGGTACGTCAAGCTTATGATATAATACATGAAATACAAGCATGAAAAGATTAATTGCTGCTGGCAACATGTGACATGGTGGGAGACATAATCGAACAACAAATATAGCCTTTTAGTTACGAAATAGATCATGATATTCATTGTACCAATACGCCTCATCTATACTTCAATAATAGAAGATAATCTAATCTATTCTCTCTCTTCCCAAATAAATTACATAAGCGTACTTTTTGGTACATTATAAAATATGATTGCACGACAACTCTTTAAAAACTATATCGTACTTTATTCTACATTGTATTATTCTGTTTCAGTTACACACAAGTACTTGTCTCTCGTCTCCCAGGAATTATCCGGTAAACTCGGACTTTTAAAATTCTATTAACATATGCTGAGATGCTCATGGGAAGTCCTTCTACTTTTTTTTTTTTTTTTTTTTTTTTCATTTCATTTTAGATATTCTGAACATGTTTTTTTACAGTTTCGTTTTAATTTGAAGATATTTTTTTTAAAATAAGTTGTAAAATAATTATTATTTTTCAAAAAATTCTTCATTTAAATGCAAAGGTGTAAAAATAATTGTCAAAAAGACAGAGGAGTGCGTGAATAACAACTTTCTTTACTTTTTTTTTTTTTGTGCCAATTTGAAAGTTTAATATAGAAAGCCGAAGGAACATCATCCGAATGGAAAAAGACAGGCCTCTTCACTTTTATAAAAATTTTTATTTTATTTTATCTAATTTAATAATATAATTTTTTTTAAATTTTAATATAAAATAAAATAAATAATTCAATCTTTTTAAATTTAAAATTAAAAATAATATTAAAACATATATTTTAATAAAATTTAATTTAATTTTTAATTTTTACCTCTCTTTATCTCACATGAAAAAACGTGCGGAAAAATCTTACGAAGACATTTAATAATGCTTCATTTCTCCCAACCATAACAGTACTTTAGCATAGAAAAGGAAGATCTTTCACGGAGAATCATACTTTTAACCATTACGTGGGAACAGCTGTAGCCTGTAAATGTACCCATCACTCAACCATTGATTAATTTAAAGGAAAAATTTAATGGTAAGTGATTTTGTAGATAAATATATGCATCTATTTAATATAATTTATCAGAAAATAAATTTTGTTAAAAATAGTGTCAATTTAAATTTAAAATATAAAAATAACAATATTAATATACAGATTAAAATGTAAACTTATTTATACATAACAAAACTCTAATTTAAAATAGTAGTACGCGTATTTACTATTTTATTTATATTTTTAGTTACAAGATTTATTTTATTAATATTTTTTAAAATTTAAATTTTAAATTTTAAATATCATGATTTTCAATATATCAATAACTGATATGTGAAGAAGTAAGTTTTTTATAATTTTTTTAAATATATTTAACATTTTTTTAAAATTTAAATCTATGTTTGGTAAGTAGGCTATCTTTGATAAATAATTATTTTATTATTATTTATGAATTATTTTATTACTATCTGCGTATGATATCACTCTAATATTCAAACAGTCTAAGTTGTTTTTCGCTCGAAAAATACTATTTTGCCACCTCATTTTGACCCTTTATATATTTTAATTTTTTTTTAATTTATGTTTTCACTTAATAGTTAAAGAAGTAACTATTACAATATTGATTTTTTTTATATTTTTTAAAAATATTTTAAAATTATAAAAAAAAATACATGAATAAAAGAATTGAAAAAAAATTAGAAGAGAAATTTGTATTAAGCGGCACGCCCAACAGTCAATGTGGGCGGCAACCTAGCACTGTTCTTTTTGCTAATAGAGTGTAGAACCCTTTGTTCGTGGACTAGAATTTTTTTTTTAAAGCTCATTTGGATAGAAAGATAAGATGAAATAAGATGGGGTAGTTTTAGATGGGTTGAATAAAATATTATTAGAATATTATTTTTTAATAATATTATTATTTTGAGATTGGTAAAAGTTGAATTATTTATTTTATTTTGTATGAGAATTTAAAAAAATTGTAATGATGAGATGAAATGGATTGAAAATATTTCTATATCCAAACGGGATCTTAATCTCAGCCTTCTTTTATAATTTATATTCTTGCAATTTATATTCAACCTTATATTAAATACAGTAAAAATGGGTACAAATTAGATTGGAGTTATGTTAAGAATCTTAAAAAGTGTTTAAATTGTCTTTAAAATTCTTTAATTATAAAATTAGTTTATTTGTATGTTACATATTAAATTATTTTTTAATTTCAAATAAACTAAAAAATATGTTTAAGAATATACTCATACAATTTTTAAATAATAACAACTTTGACATTTGATCTTATCACATCACATGCATGTCACTACAACTTTCAAATGATCTTTTATGTCAATTCTATCTTAAAAAATATTTTTTTATATTGTTTCCAAAAAAATATAATATATTTTAAGTTACTTTAAACATATAGTTACTAAACAGTAAATATATTTTTAATAGTATTTAAGTTCTACTGCTATAAGCCTTAAGTCAAAGGTATATTACTCACGGTAATTCCAAACATGTACTCGATGTTTTATTTTTATATTTCACGATATATGTGACATTTTACTTTTATCATGCTGTATTTACGTAATATCTTTATTCATCAACTTAAAATTATTATTTAATAATAAATATAGATCTAAGAATCGATTACTCGAGTTATATAAATACACTAAAATGAGAATAAAATAAAGATATAATAAATAGCAAAATTCTTCTCCTAATTATAGAAAATATTTGGATTGCAAAATTATTATCATGGTCCTTTTTGCTTACCTTTTTATTTTTCCGGCTGTTTTTAACTTCTTCAAAGTTCAAGATATGCAAAGGTAAACTCCAAAACGTGCTCAAGCCTGGCGCGGAGAAGACACGTATGCCGTCTCAATGGGTGAAGACAATAATGTTTGTTTGATTGGTATGAAAAAATCTACTCACAAGTTCACTTTTTACATATCAAACACGTAGCTGATATAAATTTTTACTCCTTTAGATAGCATGATTTTTTTTTTTCTTGAATTTTCTTGTAACTATTCTAAATCAAGGAGTAGTACTGTGAGATCAAGTACCTGTAGGCAAATTAAACAGCTCTCATTAGTATATATCTGTTAAAATATAAAATAAATAATAACATTTACCTATTTTCATCGGTCTAAACTTTTGAAGTAAGTGGTGATTCACATGGTAGTAGAGCAAAGGTCATGAGTTCAAATTTTGACTCTACACTCTACTTAATTTAATTAAATATTTCACGTGTTGAACCTCTCATTAAGAGAGAGTTTGACCGACATGATAGAGAGTGTTAACATATAAAATAAATAATAAAATCTACCTCTTCCTTAAGCTTTTGGGACAAGTGGGTGCAACCACATCGAGAGAATAACCTCTTTCTTGATTGTAGTATGTTTGAGATCTTCATCTATGATTTGTTTAATTATAAATGATAGAAAAAAAATAAGATCAATATTTACATGATTCGACATTAAAACCTATGTAATATCTACTATAATTAGAGTTTGATACAAGTTCTCAATCATCACTAAACTCTCGACAACTGCTCTCGTAGATTTCTCTCAAAAGAAAAATAGTCATGGAGCTCTCTCGTTTTTCCCTTCCCTCCGAATCTTAAAATGAAGTCCACTCTTCTTCTGTTGCCTCTCTGTATCTTTAATCTCCTTATTTATGTCATGTCCTCCGGATTTATGTCCTCCCATCTTCACTTTACGTCCGATCAAGCATTGTCCATTACTAGACCCTCCCTTTTCCCATCCTTCCTAACGCAGCTAACGGACTTTCATCTTATATTAACCTTTGGTGGGCTTTATAATTGTGTTTATTTAACCCCCAACACGAGACATTATTCTTATACATTTACGCATATAGATTTATATTCAGTAATGAAGCTAATAAACAATAAGTGATAAATCTCGCTGCACTTGTCGCGGAAGATCTGCAAATAGGTTGTTGCTTTATTCGGATTTGGACTGCAACATTAAACGCAACCGCACCTGAGAATTTTACGATAAGAAACACAACAATTTATCATATACGCAAGGCATTTTAGAAAGAACATTTGAGTCAAAAATTAAAACTACTATTTTAGGGGGAAAAAAGCTTTTTAATTTTCTAAGAAGTTAGAAACTTAGAGAGTCCTGCAAAAATAAGTATAATTCCGATTAATGGAAAATTGAGATTTGGTATTTAACATGAAAATAACGCATGACAAAAAGTTAAGGAGACATTATAATTTAGAAAAAATCTATAAATTTAGAAAGAATTTATAGCAGCTGGAGTATAGACTCCAGGTGAAGGGAATGAAATATTTTGGCCAAGGTAGACCATGCCAGCGCACCAAAGGGTTATCACTGGAAGACAAATAAAGAAAGAGAAATGAGAGATAAGGAAGAGACAACGGAAATGAGGATGTTAAGACGAATGGATGAGAAGGAAAAATGAGAAATGAGAGAGAAGAGAGAAGGTCAGACACACATGAAAAAAGTTGTCAATTCTCACCACTCCCTAGGGGCATGCAAAAAGAGGGATCAGATAAAAGGAAATAGCCAGACGACCCCATGAGACTTCGGCTTCTTCTTCTTCAACTTCTTCAACCTCGCGACAAGAGTTTCAGTGAGAATATATACTCCAACGAATAGATCTGCGACTTCCATTATATAGTGAGAAATGAGAGACTGTAAAACAATCATATTATATTGGATTTCTTCTCCCCAAACGCCTGTGAACGTAGGAATCATGCCGAACCACGTAAGTCTGTGTATCTCTTTCTCCATTTATTTTTCTTATATTTATTTTCCATTCATGATCATGGATATACGCATCGTTGCCGTACAACCGCACTTGGTCACTGCCAGGGGCTCTAGACGACATCGATCGAGGCCCGAATCGCCACAGTGGGTTGGGAATGATTATTTCTTCCCTTCCGGTCTGTTATGCGATTTTTTCGACATTAATAGAGACTCTAGGGATCCTACGAATTTTACTAAACACACTGTCCTCGGTTCGAGGAATAGAGAGATGTCTAGTAGGAAGTGGGGAAGGAGAAACAGAGGAAGATGAATTTGGAGGGAGGGTGGAGAAGAGACTCCTTGGCTCGCAGTACTGCATGTAGAACACGTATGGTAACTGGTAAGTATCATTATCATCGGATGGAAGTCTCCTCGTACCATTCTGTCCACAACTCTCATGAAGTTTAGTTTGTTGTGTTCTTTGATGTTTGATCAAAAAGAAGAAATTACCATTTATAAATTCTAAGTCCTTGTTTGGATAGCAAAAGTCTCTCATTCTATGTTATCTTATTTCATCACATCGTAATATTCAAATACCACAAATACAAACACTCAATTTCAAATTTTCAACTTGTTTATCTAATCATTATTTAATTATTATAATTTTTCTAAACTTTTAAATAAAACATAAAAAACAATTCAACTTTTTCAAATCTTAAAATAAAATTATATTAAAAAATTATATTCTAATAATATTTTAATTTAATAATATTTTTATTCAAATTTTTCTTGCTCCTTTCTCAAAACTCTATAAAATATCTTAATTCAAAGGGTAGTGTTAGTGTGCCACCCAGCTTTGACCGCTGGGCATGCCCACTAGTATAAATTTTACTTTTTATTTTTTCTTCTTCTATTTTTCTTTACATTTTTTTAACATATTTAAATATTTTTAAAATATAAAAAAAATATACCGATATACTAATAATCACTTCCTAATCAATAAGTAAAAGAAAAAAAAATTAAAAAAATTAAATGCATGAGCGGTCAGAATGAGGCAGTATAGTAGTATTATTCTAACTCAAAATCATTTCAATATTATATATTCACAAATTATTTTACTCTTATTTACAAATCATCTCATCTTATTTTACTATCCAAAGCAAGCTTAAATGTATGAATGAATTGTCAATCAACATGAACACAATCAAAACCATGAATATTTAATTTATAGGTCTGAACCAATAATGGATAGAGAAATGATAGTTGCAGTCGTGTGTATGCAAACGTCGTACAACCACTTTGAAAAAAATGAATAAATACGGGACCCACAAGAAATAATAATAATTTTTTAATAATAGACATACTCTTTTTCAAAGCGACTGTACGGCGTTTGCGCACTCCACGACTGCATGTAGCATTACTCTAATGGATATGCATTAATATTAAGGATTGTGCTAGTGGGCTGCCCAGGGGTAATAGTTAGGCATACAGCTAGTTTATTTTTTATTTTCCTTTCATTTTTTTCAATAATTTTTTAATATCCTGAATCATTAAGAAAAAAATAAAAAAATACATAACTTTACCAATAAGCACTTCTATAACCATTAAGTAAAAAATTAAAAAATTAAAATAATTGAGCGTAACTTTGAGGGACTCCACTAACATTTTCCTAATATTAATACAACTACTTTAAAAGTATTGTTTTTGTCAAAAGAGTTGTTTCGAGCATTCTCCAGTTCGCAAGAAGAAATAGTTGAAGACTAGTGAGAACCCGTGAATATGGACGCCGGAGGAGCAACGACAACTCGGGGAGAGGAGCCGCAGGGTGGTGATGGGCCACGAGCAGAAATCATGGCCTTGCCTTTGGAAGAAGAAGAAGCAATGAATGAATGAAAGAAGTCACAAAGAGAAAAAGAGGGCAAGAACTCAGAAATGAGAGTAAGAAATGCGAAAGGGACAAAAGTTCAAAAGAAGAGGGAAAACAAGAACCTGAGGGGCATTAAATAGGAGTTTATATGAGATGATGGTTGAGATGTCTGAGGAATGGAAAGGACGACACCCCAACACACCTCGAAAAATGAAACGGTGCTTAGATTCAAGTCCCTTCACACCGTGTGTAATGAGATTTTAGGGGGTAACTGGGGAGGACATCCCAAACAGTTAGCCTCCACATGGACCTGGGCCTTTGCTCTAGCTTAGAGCATGTTCCATTACCGAAAAACTCAATGTTGTTAGGAGAACCCAGCCCACTGCAAATACCGATTGGGTAACCACCCAGTGGTGATAAAGGATAAGAATGATTATCATTTGAAGTCTAAAAATGGATAAACCTTCATCTCCAGATTTGAATTCGAATAATGGATAACTATTATCACCTAAGGAACAAAGATAGTTCAGGGAGCTCTATATAAGGAAAGAACCAACCTTCATCTTTAGATTTGAATTCGAATAATGGATAACTATTATCACCTAAGGAACAAAGGCAGTTCAGGGAGCTCCATATAAGGAAAGAACCAACCTTCATCTCCAAATTTGAATTCGAATAATGGATAACTATTATCACCTAAGGAACAAAGGCAGTTCAGGGAGCTCATATAAGGAAAGAACCCAAGTACGTAAAGAGGATTAGATTCTTGAGAATTACATTATTATTTTCAGTAATTGACTTAGGCATCGGAGATGTTCCATCGAACCCCAAGCCGTTTACTCTTTAGTTGCGGGTGATCATGAAGGGGTGGCTGTGAAGCACGCCCATAACACTAACACTTTCTTTTATACCTAAATAAAAGATTTTTAAATAAATTGGTTGGATATATAAAAAATTTAATTAAATAAGGATGGAGTATGGAATCGGAAATTAAAATCAAAACCTCTATTATCTCCATCAAAAGTAGTCATGATAAACGGGCCGTTATCACCTATAGACAGCCAGATCCTTTCAAAAACTGCGAGGCCGTATGCAATGAAATGGTTTTCGTCTTTCGATGTGGCGTGCCACTCATTCCTAAGCTCTTATTTTACCCTCTAAACTTTTCCAAACTGATAATCATTTGTCCAATTTTCCAAAAAAGCTACATTTTCCTTTTGCTTTAAAACCAGCCAAAATGGCTAACCTTAAATATCGAAGCTAAGTTTCGGCATATAATTCACTTGGATCTTTCTTTCATAATTCATATGGCCGTAGCCAAGAGAAGGGGCAATGGATTTTGAGTTGCATTTTTTGTAAACTCAACTTGAACAAGGAATCGTATCAAACTTACCCCACAAGACTTAAATGTTGTCAACATATAGTTACCTATCTTATTTGCATTAGTATCTTGTCAAAGATTCTAAGAGTATTATGACAATATTCTGTAAATATTCTAGGTCAAAATATTTTATATGAAAAATACTAAATACAATTATAGAGTATGTAAGCCTCACGCACTCTCATTGAAAAAAGTGGATAAATATAGAATCCATATAAAAAAATGTTATTTTTTTAATAATAGACACCATTCTTTTTCAGATGGAGTACTCCTCGACACTTGCATACTATATGACTATATTTAACATTACTCATTTTATATTTAGGTATTGATTGCATTTCTTTATTACACATGCCTTATTGCAGTATAAATAGGCCACCCTTGTACATTGTTAATACACCTTGAACAGTTAAAGTTTTCTCACATACAGTTTTCTACATGGTATTAGAGATGACACTTTCTTGGTACTTCTAGTCACGACTGTCCATGCCACACCTTTTTGTAATAGCCATTGGTGTTTCCTTACTGTTTTCTTTATAGTCCAACACAATTACAGTCCAACACTGTCCAACACACCTTTTTGTAATAGCCATGTACTTCTCAACAAAATGAAAGTGCATAACGAAAACAATATCACATTCTAGACATTGTAGGAGCCATTCTCATTTCTACTTCTATTCTTGAAAGCTTTTGGGATGAGGCTGCTCTGGCTACTATCTATACCATCAATCACGTGCATTCTCCTACCATTCATAATAAAACTCATTTTGAGCATTTCTATGGAAAGATATTTGATCACTACTTCGAGTATTTGATTATGTATATTATGTTACTCTTCTTCAACAAGAGCACAATAAACTTGAACCAAGCTCTCGCTTTTGTTGTTTTCTTGATTATGACATCACTTAAAAGGATTATTATTAGTATGACCCAACCACTAAACGCCTTTAGGTTTCTCACCATGTGGAGTTATCGGAACACAAAATGTTTGCTAGTGTTTTCGAGTTTGCGCCATCCTTCTCTATACATTCACCTATATTCATTGATCCTTTCATTGCGTTACTTCCTGACTCTTTTGCAGAAATGTCAAGCTCCTTAGGCAATCATATTTTAGCTCCTCTCAACAGATATGACACGTCTAATAGTTCTCCTGCTACATCACATGCCCCAGAGTCCTCTAAGGTATTTGAATCTCGTCGCTCCAATAGGATTAGTGTATCTCCTTCTCACCTTCAAGATTATCATTGTTTTTCTTCTACTCTTAATATTTTCCATGAACCTCACATTTATCGCGAGGCTAGTGCTGATCCTTTTTGGCAGAAAGTTACCTCAGATGAGTTGAATGCCTTACCAAAATTCATAATTGGGACCTGATGGATTTGACTCGTGAAAAAATTACAGTTGGACGTGAATATACAAAATTAAGACATGAGCATATGGATATTTGGAATACTAAAAGGCATGCCTTGTGGCAAAAGGCTTTGTCCAAGAGTATGATATTATTTATGAAGAAACATCTACTCCTCCTATAGCAAGACTTACCTGTATAATATCATTAATTGCAGTAGTAGCTGCTCTTTTTTTTCCTTTTCTTTTTTAAGAAAAAGACAATACCGCAATTTTATTGATAGCCCTCACTTATAATGGAGGAAAACCGTAGTTACAACAAGACACCTGGGGATACATTTAAGCAAAAAAACCAAGCCCAAGCATCAAAATTACTAAGACATCCGGATACAGAACAAAATATCAAAGAAGTACAAGATAAACAAAAACTAGACATTGTAGAACCAACCCTAGACAAAATAATTAGAACCTGCAAGAAAAGTCACAAGCAACTAAGAATAAGACGAAAAAAAACCAAAAAACTACTTACCAGGAACGACATTAGGAGATCCGCAAGTAAGGAAGAGCAATTTTGTCCATACGAAGAAGACATTTGAGACTACTTGGCAGCAAATGATCACCAGACCAATCCGAATTTAAACTACCAGCTTCCCGCTTGGCAAGAAAATTAGCCACGACATTAAATTCCCGAAAAACATGTCTCACAATATACTCCATGCAATTAAAATAAACATGTAATTCGTCTAAAAAATCCTCTAAATACCGGATAGTACAATCACCCTTGATGAGCCAATTAACCTGAAGTTGAGAATCAGTCTCAATCTCAACCCGAGAGAATCCCAATTGGTAGAACCTACGAACACATTCCAACAAACTTCTCATTTCAGCAAAATTATTAGAACCCAAACCCAAAACCATAGAATAAGCCGCAAATAACCTACCACAGTCTTCACGAATAACACCCCCAGCTCCTAACGGTCCCAGATCACTAAAACTACTACCATCAGTATTAAGTTTCACCCAATCCTGAGTAGGCCAGATCCACCTCACCACACGAACTTGCTTAGGTCTAGGTAATAAGATCGGGATTTCCAATCTGTGTAAAATTGCAACATCCTTGGTAGAAATTTTAGAAACTTTCATAATCATGTCCATAATATGGTGAAGCCATAATTTAACAACAAGGCAAACCAACTCAACCATATCAACCTTTTCTTCGTACCAGGCCTTACAACGCCTATCCCAAAGCTTCCAAGAGACAATATATGGGAGAAGGCCAAAAATAATCTGCACCTGGGAAGACTTACCCGCACGACGAAACCAAAATTTCGTTTGGTCTTGCCATGTTTGAAAAACACCCATATGCACTCCAAGCTGAATTGCAACCAACCGCCAAATACGTCTGGCAAAATCCCCGGTACATAGCACATGATTCAGATCCTCTATATTTTTCATAGTACTACAATTACATTTAGAAACCATAAGGATGCCAATCCTTTTAATCCTTTCATCAATGTTCAAACAATTATTAACTGCATTACACATCATAATGGAAGTTTTCTTAGGGAGGTTAATATGCCAAATCCATTGAGCCCAAGGTAAGAAGGTGCCCTAACCCTAATACAATCCCAAACACTTTTAGTATTAAAATTCCCACTATTATCTTTCATCCAAATTAAAACATCTTGCCCCTCATTCCTCCTAGCCAAGAATTGATATAGATCAAAAGCTTTCTGATGACCCACAAGTCTTTCCAATAGCAGAATATCCCACTCATTTTCAATACGACATTCTTTTATTTTCAACAAACGTTTCTCAAGCACTAGGAAATTGCCATTTAGAGGACCTCCCTCCTCCCAATTAGCATAACAAAAAGAAATATTACCCTCTTTCACAATCCATTTAAAACCATTAAGGACATCTGGGATACTACGAACAATAGACTTCCAAAAACAGATCCCCTCATTAGGTACCAAAATGGATAAGTGACTACCTCTAACATACGTACCATAAAAAAAATCTGCTCATAAAGACTGACCCTGCATGAGATGCCAAGAAAATTTCATACTTAAAGCTCTCTGAATGTCCCCAAAATCCTGAATACTCAAACCACCTTCTTTAGTTGGCCTACAAATATGTTTCCAAGATATCCACATCCCCTTACCCTTACCATCAGATTCACCCCAAGAGAAAGAGCTCATAAGCTTATTCAACGCCATGAGCACAACATTAGGAATATGTAACACAACAAGAAGATGAATGGTCATACTAGATAAGACATGACGTAAAAGAATAGTAAGCCCTTCTGCTGAAAGCATTTTCATCTTCCAACCCGCAATGTTCTTATTAACTTTGCCCAGCAACTCACCAAACTGACTAGCCATAAGTCTACCCACCATAGTAGGCACACCCAAATACTTAAGAGAAAAAGACCATTCAGAAAAACCTGTAATACGAATAAGGGAAAGCTTCCTGGAGACAAGAATTTTATTAGAAAAATAAATAGCATTTTTATCCTTATTAAGAACTTGACCCATCCAATCTTCATAAAGTTTCAAAACCTTCATCAAACTTCGCATAAACCTCTTACCACCATTAGCAAAACTAACAATATCATCAGTATACATAAGATGGAAAATAAGAGGGATGCCTCTAGTTTAAGTAAACTGACCAATTTTACCATTCTCAAAGTATTCTTTGAGACTGCGATAGAATACCTCTTGCATAATGATGAACAAATAAGGAGAAAGAGGGTCACTTTGCTTCAAACCACACTCACCTTTAAAGAACCCCAAAGAGGTACCATTCATCATGATTGAATACTAGGATGAGGAGATAGACAACTTAATTTGATCACAAACATGAGAAGAAAAATCAAAATTAGCCAAGACATGTAATAAAAAATTCCAATCCATTCTATCGTAAGCCTTAGACATATCAAGTTTCACCAAAACATTTTCCCAATTAGATCTTTTATAAATAGAGTGGACCATCACCTGAGTTAAAATAATATTCTCAAATATATTACGACCCGGAATAAACGCCCATTGCTCTTGAGAAATCATCTTAGAGAGCAAATTCGTCATACAACCCACTATAATCTTAGCACAAGTCTTATAAATCACCGAACAAAGGCTAATAGGCCTAAATTTATCAAAACCAGAAGGCTTAGCCACCTAAGGGATTAAGACAATAGAAGAAGAAGTGTAAAATTTGGGAAGCGAGCGATTTTGAAAAAAAATCAACAATGGCTTCTAAAATGTTATTTTTAACAATATCGCAACAAACTTTAAAGAAACCAAAACCAAAACCATCTGGGTCAGGACTACTATCAATGGGAATACTAAAAGGTGCATTCTTAACTTCCTCAACAGAATGAGCTCTACAAATAGCTAAGTTCTCCTCACCGGAGATAACCGGAAGAATCAAATCACTTAAATTAGGCACTTCATGATAACTTCTATGACCCAGGAAATTTTGAAAATACTCAACAATATCCTTATGAATGTTTAAAGGAGTATTTAAAACAATGCCATTAGCCAAGCAAATGTCCTCAACCCTATGATGAAACTTGGCATTCAGGCAAGCATGATAAAATTTTGAATTTTAATCCCCATCTTTAAGCCAACTTTTCTTGGCCATATGAGAAATACGAGTGTCCTCTCTACCCATCTAGGTTAATCACTCCAACTTAAACGCCAAGTGATCATTATCATCCTCTTCATTAAAACAAACTTAGAGATGATTTTCCAAATTATCAATATGTTGCTCTAAATCTTTAATAATGATATTAGTCCTACAAAAAACATGCTTATTTTACTCCTTAAGCGCCACCTTAACCCTTTTCAATTTAAAAGATAAATTACAAAGCACAATACCAAGTCCCACTTGCTTCCACACCCCCTCCACAAGACGAAGAAAGTCTAACTGATCAGTCCACATAAACTAGAATCGAAAGGGACTAGGCCCATACCTGAATGGATCTTCATCCATTTGGATCACCAATGGGGAATGATCAGAGATAGTATGAGCCAACACCTGGAAAAAAATATTAGAAAAATAATTAAGAAAATTATAATAAATAAAACATTTATTTAACCGTGCCCAGCTGCGAGCTAGTCCGCCTTGACCATTGCACCAAGTCATTTTCGGTCCTCTATAACTCATGTCCAGCAAAACACAGTTTTGAATGCACAGGTTGAAATATTCTATAGCTGCAAAAGGGCAGGGATGACCACCTATACTTTTTGAATCATCTTTAGTAATATTAAAGTCTTCGCAAATAACCCAGGGAAGATTGCCACTACCAGTAGCCTCCAGATCCTCTCGGATAGCTTTCCTCACAATTCGATTACACTTAGCATATACAATGGTAAGAAGAAAGACATGACCGTTCTCTTCAACTCTCACAATCACGTTTTGATTAAAACCTGTCAACCGTTGAACTAAAACAACCAAATTTCACAACAGCCAAATTTTTTCACTTTGTAATTCATTAGTGATAAAGAACTCACAATTAAACCAACCTAAATAATTAGGAATTTTTTCCTCCAGCAAAAAAGGCTTAGCCAAAGATAAAATATTAGGCCTATAATTTTTTTTGATTTTTCTCAACTGCACCCGAGAAGTACCAACTCCCCTAATATTCTAAAAATTAAAGAGACTTATCATAGATTAAGTTTGGAAGGGCGAATCACTGCCTTAGTAGATCCCATTTTCTGAAACTTACCAACTATATTGCTTGTACCCTCCGAGTCAGTACAATAATCCTTTCACTTATCCCTTTAATCTATCTCTCTCAAATTCAGGTTCTAATTGGGAATTATTAGGCATTTCCATTTCATCAACATTCTCAGCAGCCATGGTCTGATCCTCTGATATAATCAAACTGAACCCATTTGCAACACTATTTAGACTTGCGGGCCATTGCTCACTTTGGGCCTTATGCCCATCAATTCCTCCCGTTGATCCACATGCACAAAGGCATGGGACTCACGCTGGCCCACAAAATGCTTCTCCTGTTGGCCCACTAGCTGCTCTTCTCTCTGGTCAACAGACTTCTCCTCCTGATGGCCCATAAACTGATCTTCACGCTGGCCCACAAACTGTTCCTCCAGTTGGCCCATGAAATGCTCCTCATGCTGTATCTCACAAGGATCATCTTGCACAAACGGAACAACTGCATGCAACTAATGCTGGCCCAGTGCACTTTCAGATCCACTGCATGCAGACCTAAAAGAGATATTAACTCCTACATCATGCAATTCTTGAACAGCCATAGACCCCTGCACATTCTCTTGTTAATTTCTAGAAACATGAGTAACCAGCAGACCCGAATCAATTTCATCATTTTTTCTAGCATCAATGACCCTATCTAGAAAAAAAACTAGTGAATTATCAAAAACCTCCTACACTACAATATCAGTAGCGACCAATTTGGTGCCCTTGACTTCTGGCAGTACATTTTTCATCAACAGTGATCCCTCAACCCCATATTTTTCTCCTTTCTCAACCCAAACTTGGCCCCCATTAGTGTTTTTTTTTTAATTATTATTATTATTATTATTATTATTATCACTACCATCATGACAGGTTCTAGCATTATGTCCCTGACATTTGCAAAAGGAATAGTTTGCAGGCAATGTTTCAAAGATAATCTCTTCCCTCCTACTTCCTTGCATCTTTGGTCTTCCTATCCAAAAATATGAAATAGGATCTTTAGATGAATCAATCTCAAGACATACACGTGTCCCATTTGTTCTGGTCACACAAGTTGTGGAATTATCATGTCGAATATACTTCCCTATCGGCGCCGTAAGAAACTTAAGCACAGACGAATGATAGAAATTGGGTGGAAGTCTAGGAAGAATACCCAACCCAGCACACAAGGAGGTTCAAGATCTTCATGAAGTTCTAGTGTCCAAGCAAATGGTCTATATGGAACCCCATTCACATCTGAATGAAGACGTTTCTCGATTGCTACATGGAAGAAACCACTAGCATACTAGATAGACCTCATCGGTTATGGATGTAGGCTCTCACGGCATCTACGGATGGTCTTTACCGGAGGAACTTGAGCACTATGGAGAAATGAAAAGGCTAGGCAATTTTCTCTAACTCCTCTGTCGAAAACGTAAAACATTATTCGCCATCTATGATTTTTGGTGGATGGAAAGGCACCTCTATCTCTAGCAACGGCTTCGGCACAGCAAATATAAGATCGGCGAACGACCGAGACTGAACTGTCGGAGGCAACAAGGCATCAACGGCTGCCATGCAGATCACGTAAAAGCCTAACAAGCGCAAAACAAAATCGCAACCCTAGCATAACGTTTTCTAAGAAAGGAAACTTTTTTCAATTAATCAGTAGTAGCTGCTCAATGAGAGATACCTGGTTTGAGCATCTAAATACAGTCCAATATGACGAGTCATGAGACTAATTTATCTTTAAAGAAAGTGAATAAATACGATGTGCCAAAAGTTTAGAGAGAAGTGCCTCGACACTCTTCTTGCCAAGTGACCGTCTAAGAAAACGTGTGAAATTGTTTTAAGGTGCCCATCCAAGCAGCAACGCTAACTAGAAGCCAAGGCAAAATCACATTATTGAACTATCATCAACTGGAATACTAATATGTCAAAGTTTCCAGATAAAACAGAGATCTTGGGGGGTAAGATAGGTTCATACATCCAAGAAGCATAATGAAAATTGGTTGAAGGAAGCCGTATAAGCAAATTCCAGGCACAATTATATGTCTGCTTAGTAAAGTATTTTTTTAGAAGATGATGAAATTCTAGTTTTTTTTAATAAAGTCTCTCTCTCTCTTTTTTCTTCTTCGGAAGAATACCTTTTATCTCGAAAGACATTTATATTTAGGTACAGTTTAGATAGTGAATTATGATGAGATGAAAATTAAATAAAATATTATTTTTTAATATTATTATTATTTTAAAATTTAAAAAAATTAAATTATTTATCATATTTTATATAAAAATTTAAAAAAATTATAATAATAGAATGAAATGAAATAAAATATTTTCACCGTCTTATATCATTGATTTAAATGTCACCATGAATAATATTTTTATGTACGGACTTGTAAGAACCATTGGACACCATTACCTTATCAGTTCATTCTTTTTTATCCTTTACAAAAGACGAACGTTTCATTACACTCTCTTTCTTGGGTTTGGTTCCACATGCTTTTAAAGACATGGAGTACTTGATTAGAGGGCTGCACGTGCAGTTACAGTTGAAATTAGCCTTTTGACGAGATTCAACTGACCTGTACGAGTTGTAATGGCTAAGAAAATGGATGGTTCCTGATCATCAAATTCCAACTAGACAAGACAGAGGAAGACTCCAGCAGCTTCACCTGAACTGAAAAATAATATTCGTCGTTTCTTTTATTGTCTTGTTGTAGTGTTACACGTACATTAACTTTACTCAATAATTTTACTCCATGGGAAATGCTTTGTATCCCGAAGATTCTACTGACAATAAAATGTTGCGAATATTTTAAAAAATATATTTAAAGAAATAAAAAATATTATTGAAAAAAAAATATTTAACCTTCTGAGAGAATTTGTCAAGAGTGTAACCCGACTCTTCCTCTATATAGTTTGTTTAAAGTAAAATTCATCCATGTATTTGTAATTATCCTTTTTACTCTCACAAAAATCGCCCAATAATTTTGGAACGGGAGAAAGAGTTGTTCTCGACTCACAGGAATGATTTTGGTCTCGGTGATACAGTCTGAAGCCTACAATGGCAGTTTGGGACATCGATATATATAATACCATTGTATACATCCATAATAGTAAATAAAGAAAATTGATAGGAAATTTAAATAGAGAATGAAATATACGAATTTATATGATTTGGCATAGAACCTACATTTACAGGTCGTTTGGAGAGTAAACCCACTATGATTGGAGTATTTACAGTCTCTTATGATTTCTTGTACATCACTATACAATAGGGTTGGTGAGCCCTTTTTAGCCTAGAAAAGATGGTCTATCTAGAGTCTCTTGCGAAGAGATCTGTAGAAGATCCTTCAGTCCTCTAGCCCGAATTTTCAAAAACATGCTTTAGGCTTCATTTGTTTTTAGATATGATAGGAGAGTTGACACTAAAATTAAAAAATTGAATAAAATATTGATAGAATATATTTTGTAATATTTTTTCTGTTTTGTGATTTGATAAAGTTGAATTATTTATTTTATTTTATGTAAAAATTTGATAAAGTTGTAATGATGAAATATGAGGTTTTCAAGATTTTCAAAGTTTTGAATTTTAGTCTTGAAAGCAAACCAGGCTAGTATATGGTTTTTTTAAAGATATCCTAATATAAAGATAATTTGCCCCCCAAAACATTTTCAAAAATCTCATTTAGTACTTAGTTATCTAGGTTTCTTTTAGTTTTTTAATAATTTTCTCATACTTACACCTATTTTTTGTCATTAATAAAATCTCACGTTTTCCTTTTTTTTTTTTTTAACATCTCATAAGAGGCAAGAAAATATCTTTATCTCTTTTTATAAGCTATTTTGTAAATTTTCAACCTCATTTTTCCTATTTATTTACACTTTTCCTTTCAAGTTCTACTAGCTAGCTTGTTTATATATACTATTATCGAGTTAACAATTAGGAGTGAATGCAACAAATCTCATATAATTATTTCTACTATATTATAAAGACTTTACAATATTAAATCTTAGATTCAATAAAAAAGTTTATCTTTGTTCACTTAATTTTTATCATTTGCTTCAAAAAATCTTACATGGCTATTTCTATCTTAATTTTTATCGTTCACTTAAGTCTGATGGAGCTTAAGTGAGAGATTTAGATGGGTGGCTTTAATAATTTAGTTTGTCCCTAGATAACAACTTTATATAGTTAATGTTAAATGTCGGTGACACACTTTGCTACCTTAAATATCAGTTACTTTTCACCCCTATATACGACACACTTTGCTAATCGCCCCCCAAGTACCAAATACTAATTCCGCCCTTGTCTTTGATCTTAGATAACTTCTTATATTGGATCCTTGAGAGTGAAGAATATCATATTTATGTCACTTCATGTCCTTGGGAGTAAAGAATGACGGCTTTATGTCACTTCATCATCTTTATTTATATGTCTGACTTACTTTCCTCATGTCTATCTATTTGTCTTATCTTATCTCTTTCTTATTTTTTTCCTTTGCTTCTTGTTGATAGATTTATAGTCGAGCTTGGTGGGTCTTAGGCATGGTGTATCTACCACCAACAACTCTTTCTATTAAATTTAATAATTAATATTAACAACGTTAAATTAACATGTGCCTCTTGACAAGTGAAATCGATACCACCTGCTTAAAAAAGTTGAAAAAATAATTATCTCCAAGCCTTTCATAATATATATAGCTAGCAAATTTGGGTAGCGTTTCCATCCCGCTACTTGGCCACCCGTGGTGGTCAAAGTCGATGTTAAATGCAAAAATAATCTTTGTTTTTTTAGATAGAATGTAAAATCAATACAGGTTAATCAATACATGTAAAATCAATATTTGTTAATATTGGTCACAGGTCAGTGCAGTCTTAGTCTAGCAATAGTTACGAAGGACATGGTTTACTTGTATTGTAGAAATGCGTAGACTTCCTACTTTCGTACGCATGAAAGAGAGGGCAAAAGAAACAAGATCCGTTCAATGTGGGAATTGAAGATTAGTAGTTAGTACATCCTGCATGCAATATTCACCATATTTTCACCTTATATGGTGAAAACTAGCTTGCCGACCCTTTTCTACAAAAGTTCCAACAATGGTCATCGGCTCGCATACAAAACAAAACGTACATGAGCCAGCTTGTTTAAAGGACTGCTGTCATATTCCAAAGGGATAGTAACTCCAGTACCGACCCTTTCATCCACAATTCTTTGTATTGGACACAGGCAGGTTTTGACTCATGATACTTGTAAGGAGATTTTCCCCACAAAGCCAAAAAGGTCCTATCAAGCCTGCCCAGAGCATAAAGCCATGAACCCGATCCATTTGAAGGCTCATATATACATAACCTGTAGGAGAGAAGGTGTTATAGAGGATGAGACTTGTCGATCTAAGGACCCCTCGAGTAGTGTTCAGTCATCGAGTGTCCGCCCACATGACAGATGTGATTTACGGAGAACCGTTGATCTACTGACAGAAAATGGATGAACAGACAGGAAGGAAAACAAACTAAGAGGAGAAGGTTGGAGAACCACGCCACATTAATGGTTCCGCCACTCGGACAACATGCCACATTAATGACGTTGTTGCAGAACCATACCGTATTTAAAGATTCTGACAAAAGGAACATTACTAGGAACACGGGCTTCATGAAAGCAGGCGCGATCTGCTCCTTGGACTAGTAGTATAAGTAGTAGGTTCTAGGTACCAAAATGCTCTCTCTGATTCCTAGACTTTCTTACTTATTTACTACACTCCAAGAATATTTACTAACTTTAGCATTAGAGGTTACCCGGTCCCGAGGCCACCCTCTCAAAGCCACACTCTTTTCTACCTTGCACATGGCCCCTTTTTGAAGACCTAAGTTGTCAGAGCTTGACCCAAAGATGTGCGAAACATGACGTTAACAATATTGTTTTATTATTTGTTTCTTTATATATATATATATTTATATATATGCCATTGCTTTGCTCCTAGGAGAGGGAAAAAAGAAAAAACCTAGCAATAAAAAATAATTGAAGGATATAATCTCATCTTGGCAATTCATGTTGATGTCATAGTATTGTGTTCATACTCGTTTGTGAGTAGGGTTGTAAACGAGCTGAGCCGAGTCAGTCTTTGGCTTGCCGAGCTCGGCTCGACTCAATATACTCGAGCTCGAGTTTGAGATCGAGATTTTTTTTATTCTTCGCTCGAGCTCGGCTCGATAAGCTAAACGTTCAAGTCGAGCTCGAGCTCGAGCTCGTCCCAAAAACGAGTTCGAGTCGAGCCGAACTCGAGCTTGAACTGTATATTTTTTTAATTAGATTTAATAATTAATAAATAAAATAAATAAATAAATAAAAATCTAATATTGAATTTATACAACTAACAGGTAGAACCTCTATTGAATTATAAAATTTTAAAAAATTTATAAATAATTAATATCTAACTAGTTTATATTTATCCAAAATAACAATATATTATAGCCTACATATATTATTAATACATACACTTAATATGATATCATATATTTATTTCATATATGGTTCTCATATACTAGTATATAAAATTATTAAATTTTATCTACTAATTATTATACAAATTATAAAATATACTTATGAAGTATATATTCACTATATAGACATACGTAATTAGATTACATATTATATATTTAATTATAAAAGTGATATGCTTATATTATTAGTTACTATATATATATATGTGTGTGTATATATACATATGTGTATGTATATATTTATCAATATATGAATGAGTTTTAATCGAGTCGGGCTAACGAATCCACTCGAGCATAAACGAGCGAGCTTTAACGAGTCTTAGTCGAGTCAAGTCGAGTCGAGTTTTGTCGAGTATGTATCATTTATAATTTGAGCGGGTATCTGCTTTAACGAACAAGCTTTTTTTTTCACGAGTCGAATTCGATTCGAGTTTAACCGAGCGAGTACCGAGCGGGCTATCGAGTAGACTGGTTCATTTACAGCCCTATTTGTGAGATAGACACTTCGAAAGAGAATCCGAGTCAGGTCCCAAAAGCTTAAACTTGAGAATTTGGTCCAACATTATTGCATTAAGCTTTCATTATTTGGACTTTTAATCGATACAATAGGTATCACTCTTACAACAGAGGCAACAATATTACCATTACATAATCATGAATTCATCTTTTTCCTAACATGCTGTCAAATTCCTGAACGTTGAGTGGCTTTGGTGGATGAAAGCTGACCCTTTCCAAAAGTTTCTTACTTTTGCTCATCTTTCTCAAACAGCCATGGCCCAATCTCCACCTCCAACCTCTCTCTTGTGGCAATTACCATCTTTTCACAGAAAAGAAAAAGTAAACTGGTTTAGATCTTTTCTGTCAATTTTCTCTTTCACTTAGACAAAAAGAGAGGAATATTAAAGAACACGATGAAAAGGAGGTTTTGTCATTAAAATGGAGTTTGATACCTTCGTAAGTAAATCCTATTCTTCATTGGGCATTCCAAGTGAATGGTTGATCACCAAACAAAGCAACACCGCGGGCTCCTTCAAGCTTTGGTGTTCTAGTGATTTAATATCGAACCAGAAATGTCATTCTATATCTTAAATTTTGTCATCTTTAATCACACTATGTAAGATTTTAAAGCAGCCACAAATAAATTTAAGAAGAACTGGGAAAAAACTGAGAATGGCGTTGGTTTGTGATGGATGAGATGATGCATTCCCATGTGTCAGGTTTATGTTAGCTCTGGTGTCTAAATCGGAGAAGCTTTGTACAGTGGAGGACCAAAACTAGGACCAAAAATGGCTTGTTGCCAATATCCAGCTGCAAACTTTCGTACGGCGTGTATTTGGAATTCAGATTGCTGGTGGTCCTCCTGGTCTTGTCCACCTTCACAATGATCACAACTCGGATAAGAAGCATAGAACCATCTCGGTGCATTTTGCTAGCCATACAGTTTAATCCCGATGATAGAAAAATATCTAAGATTTATGTGTCTAATTTTCTTTTATTTGAGATCACAGAAAAATCTTAAATTTCCCAATTATTACTGCTTTCATCAGTTTCCATGATCATATTAATTCTGAAAACTAAGATTTCATTGATTACATTTTCCCAGTATGTGCAAGTACCGCAGATAAAATTAATGCCTGCTAGTCAAAACTGGAGCGGTAGAGCATTGAATGAAGACCAGATTGCTCAACAAATCCATCAGTGATGCTGTAATCATAGAACATTTGGACCCTCTTTGGCCCCCCTACAATAATGCACAATTCTTAGTATTATCTACTGTTTGCCCCTTCTTCTAAAGAATTGTGCATTCGATCACAGATTCACAGTTCGTTTTTGTGCTTTTCTTATATACTAATGTTCCAAAGTACTTAGAAAATCAATCGAATTCACAATATTTTTGCTTCTAGTTCCATTTTTTTCTGTGGTTATGGGAAAAAAGAAAGAAAAAAAAGACATAAATGGTGGAGAAGTTTTCACTTGTAGGGTCAGACTTCAACGTAACTGCTATAAACAGAGAGAGAGGGAGAAAGAAAATACAACTGTTAGCATTGTAATAGTGACGAGAGCAATAAATTAAGCAGTGCTAGGTAAAGTCAATCCAAGGGGGCGTTTCAGCAACTCTCAACTCCACCCAGGTGTCTTGTAGCAAAGATGCTTTTCGGGGTACCATATTTCTTCTTGTTTATTGAAGACAGACGTGAGCACCGGGGGACACAGAGAGAGAGAGAGAAGAAATAGCGGTGACGGCATTTAATTTTTCAATTTAATCCTTGATTAATAGTTGAGGACCTGAGCAGAACGCCATACTATGTTTGGTTGGCTGAGCTGTGTATTTCTTCGCTTTTTCTCCTTTTTTTCAACAATCTTCAATCACATGACCCCTGCTTCGTAATAAATCACAGTCACCTCTCTCTCTCTCTCTCTCTCTCTCTCTCTGTGTGTTACCGTAGGGAAAATGTTGTGTCACTGTGTAAAATGATGAGCTCCGAAAGTGTTGTTCACCAATTATGGTGGACGATTCTTGCCTTTACTTTACTTGTAATTCAATCTTGTGGGCTTAACTCAGATGGTATTATCTTGCTTTCTTTCAAGTTCTATGTTCTCAGCGACCCTCTGTGCGTACTAGACAGCTGGAACTACTACGACGAGACGCCATGTTCATGGAAAGGAGTTACATGTGCAGCTCAAGGCTTAGCGGCCAATTCTCGGTACTCACCGGTGATCGGTTTGGCTCTCCCAAACTCTCAGCTTCTTGGCTCCATCCCTGTCAATCTCGGCATGATTGAACACCTCCAGAATCTCAACCTCTCCAACAATTCTCTCAATGGTTCTCTTCCTTCTTCGCTCTTCAACGCAACTCAGCTCCAGTTTCTTGATTTGTCAAACAACTTGATCTCTGGTGAGCTACCTAAGACTGTAGGCAAGCTTCAAAAGCTCCAGTTTCTTAACCTCTCTGACAATGCCTTGGCGGGAAACATACCCAACGACCTCACAACTCTCAGCAATCTAACCACTGTTTCTTTGAAGAACAACTACTTTTTGGGTACTCTTCCTAGTGGGTTCGACTCTGTTAAGGTCCTAGATCTGTCCTCGAATCTGATGAATGGGTCCCTACCCTCTAACTTTGGTGGTTCTAGTCTGCATTACTTGAACCTCTCCTATAACAGGTTCTCCGGGAATATCCCGCCAGGGTTTGCCGAGAGAATTCTAGACAATGCTACTATTGACCTATCATTCAACAATCTCACCGGAGAAATCCCGGAATCTGATGTTTTCATGATGCAAGAATCCAAATCCTTTTCAGGGAATCCTGATCTGTGTGGGGAACCAACCAAGAATCCGTGTCCGATTCCTTCTTCTCCTTCATCTTCTCCGCCAAGTGTCTCTTCCCCTACCTCTCCTCCTGCAATTGCTGCCATTCCAAAGACAACGAATTCCACCATAGAAACCTTGACACCTGGGTCGCCAACAGGGGCCTCTCAGCAGGCAAAGCAAAGCGGCCTGAGACCAGAAACGATAATAGGAATTGTTCTTGGAGATGTTGCAGGTATTGCAATTCTCGCTTTGATTCTCTTCTACGTGTACCAATTGAAGAAGAAAAAGAAGAGAGCCGAGAATACAGCGAAGAAAGAAGCTAACAAGGCGAAGGATGATTGGTCATCGTCTTCCTCTGAGTCAAGAGGATTCACGAGGTGGTCATGCTTGCGAAAGAAAGTAGAAGAGGAAGAGAGCTCAGACGCCACAGAGTCTGATGACAGCGAAGATCATGGACACCAAAGCCGTCAAAGGGGTCAAGAAAATCATCAACGGCAACAAGAGCAGGAGCAGGGCAAAGGAGGGACGCTGGTGACCATTGATGGTGTGGAGAAAAAACTCGAGCTTGAGACGCTGCTAAAGGCTTCAGCTTATATATTAGGTGCCACCGGTTCGAGCATAATGTACAAGGCTGTCCTAGAAGACGGGACAGCAGTTGCAGTTCGAAGAATCGGTGAGAGCAGTGCGGAGCGGTTCAAAGACTTCGAGAACCAGGTCCGTGTCATAGCTAAGTTGGTACATCCCAACCTGGTTCGCATTCGTGGCTTTTACTGGGGCGCCGACGAGAAGCTCATCATCTATGACTTCGTTCCCAATGGCAGCCTCGCCAACGCTCGTTACAGTCAGTCTCTCTCTCTCTCTCTCTCTCTCCCCCTCTCTCTCTGTGTGGCGCAGTTTAGCATGTCAGTATATTTTTGCTAAAGTACGCTTTGGAAGGGTGAGATTTTGACAGTGGAGTAGGTGTATCTGAACAACTTAAAAAATGCATTAGCCCTTCAGAGCCTGATAGCGATACACGTACTCGTTCGTAATTCGGAAGACGTAAATAAATAATAGAAATACGCCACGAAGTGTGTTTGTTGTTGTGTGGGTTGTCACTCTAGTGGAAAGTGACCCCAATTTCTTGTTTTTCATTTTTATATCAACACATTCTGCTAACTTTTGTTCCTATGAAAGAGACTGATGAATGGGAATTGGAATTTCAGGGAAAGTGGGCTCCTCTCCTTGCCATGTTCCGTGGGAATTCAGGCTCAAGATAGCAAAAGGTGTGGCCCGCGGCCTTGCCTACCTCCACGACAAGAAGCACGTGCATGGCAACTTGAAGCCTAGTAACGTCCTCTTGGGCTCCGATAAAGAGCCTAAGATCGGGGATTTCGGTCTTGAGAGACTCGTATCGGGTGACACGAGCTATAAAGCTGGAGTGTCGGCCCAACATTTTGGGAGCAAGAGATCCACGACATCGCGCGACAGCTTCCAAGATCTTGGAATTGGACTCAGCCCAAGCCCAAGTCCGAGCTCGTTGGGGGTATCACCTTACCATGCACCCGAATCGCTTAGGAGTCTAAAGCCCACACCAAAGTGGGATGTTTACTCGTTTGGGGTGATGTTGCTTGAGCTACTGACTGGGAAGGTTATTGTGGTGGATGACATGAGTCAGGAAATGGGGCTTATAGTTGAGAATAAGAGCCGGGCTCTGAGGATGGCTGATGTGGCAATCCGAGCTGATATGGAAGGGAAAGAGGAAGTCCTAATGGCTTGCTTCAAGCTAGGGTTTAATTGTGCCTCTCCAATCCCGCACAAAAGACCCACAATGAAAGAAGTCATGCAAGTTCTTGAGAGAATCCCATGTTCATCTTCCTCATCGCACTATTATGGTCCCTAAGAAGATTATGACTCTTTTTGATAGAGGTGTATGTAGTATGTATGATAGACGCACGCAGAGATTGTCATCTGGTCTCATGATTTTGTCCTTGTAATCGCGTGAAGTCATAGAATAGATCTTGTTGTGTGACATCAATTTACCCCTGCTAATTCTGGACTCATTTTAGATACTAGGAATGATCGGATTTTATGTCTCTCTGTTTTTTTAGTCAAATAGTTATGTTGGTCGATCCTTGTGTTGTCGTCCTATGTTAATTGGTCGATAACATAAGTTAAAAGAGCTTTGCGATCATCCGATAATATTGAAAGTGATTGGATTGGACTATTGGCATGTCTAAATAAACTAAACCCACGATCATGATCATGATGCTCATGTGGGCGGATATCCATCTTTGTGTGGCGTATAAATAAGATGGGCTTCCTTTTTCAATGGCACGTTAGATCCGGTAATCAGTTGTCAATGTAGTAGAGAGATGTACAACAACGGAGAAAGGAGCTATATGAAACATTCGTATTAATTAATCCTAAAGAATATGGGTAGAGCAAATTAAAAGGCTTTCTTAGGTGACGAGATGTTTTTCATTTCACGTTAAGTAGATATTATCCATTAAATTTAAATACGAGATATTTTGATTGTTAATATGATATAAAATATGAGATTATATTTCTTATGCTTTACGCTAAATAGAAACTATTGATTTTAAATGACATGGAGAGGATGATCCATAGCATCGAGCATGTCTTTTGCAATCAACGAAGTTACCCGACAAGCCCACATGACCAACCTACGCCAAATCTCCACACGCTCGTTACAAGATCTTTATTCAAGAGATATAGTACGTAGATCCACAAAAAATACAGTGAGATCAACACATTGTGTTTGTATCTCACAAGAATAATGATAGGGTTACTACCCTACTACTATCTATCTACTACTCTTTTCGTATTTAATTTTTTTTTAATTTTTTATTTTACTTAATAATTTAGGAAGTGAATATTAATAAAATTATATTTTTTTTTTCTTAATGATTAAGGATGTTAAAAAAATATTTAAAATAAAATGATAAAAAAATAAAAAACTTAAAATACACTTAGGTAGTAGTATTTTTTAATGGATTGATAGTAAATAAATGAAATATCTCATTTCGTGGATAAAAAAACCTCCAAAAATTTCAGAAGGAAGAAGATGGTAGAAAGACAATTCTATTACTTTTTGGATGAAAAGAACAATACCGCCACTATAACTTTTATGTGAGAATTCCCTAATGGGGCCTAAGGCCATTACACTAACTAAACTATATTAGGTTCCACTCCAGTCCAGTAGCCTTGCGTTGAAGACCAAGCCCAAGCCCGTAGCCAATGTGCCCAAAGCCATGGAAACTGTTATAAATTCTCCACCATCAGAGCACCGACCACAAGGTGCAAGTGAGATTCATTGATCTGGTCTATAGAGTTCCCTCAGTCAGGAAATGACCAACTAACATGCTTGCAGGTCTCAAAATTCTTCATAAACTCAAAATTTTTGATAGCTTCATCACTAGCCTTGCAAGCCACAATTGTAGTCTCAAGTAAACTAGGAACACAAGTACAAGATAATACTAGTAAAACAACCACAATTGCAATTAACATCACCAGTACTTTAGTCATGGACATCACTCCTTGAAGGACATCAAAAGTCCCTCCCAGAATTGGAAGCAGAGCAAACAGTAAATGTTTTATAAATGTTGTCTTTTCTGCTGAATACTATTCCCAAAAGTATGACCATGGGTTTAGCATCAAAATCATTGTTAGTCATCGAGGGAAATACAAATCGTTAAAATGATATGTAACTTCCAATGACTTTAGCTTTTCACTATACAACCTCTTTAAGCCATCAATAATTAACGTAACTGCATTGGGAAGTAGTTTCTTTGCTAGTTTTGAACCAAGCCATTGAGCTTATGGTGGAGGTTGAGGTTGAACTCTTCCATTTTCAATTGGATGGCCACTTATCATCACAACCTTAATTTTATCGACCAAAACTTCCATTATAAACAGCCATGCATCAATACCCATAAAAAAAAAAAAAGAAAAAAAAAGGCCACTAGGACTTATTTGAATTGCTTGAACCTCTTGTTTAGCAAGGATTTTACCCCTCTCAATAAATGATGGTAAATCATACAGGTGGATAGAGTTATAATTGGGAGAGCATAACAAAATTGGCTTAACTTCCGAACCATGCATCTCACATAGGGTAAGTAGGCCATGTTCTTCATGGTGAGGGTATGTGACTTCCAAATTTCCACTCTCTGTATCAACCCACACCTTTATTGTTTGGTCTAATGCACACGATAATAGAAACTTGTTCCAGCAAAAAACACACATCGCCACTGTAGTAGGGTCCTTAAGTGTCTGTATACACTGCAAAGTTTCAAGGTTCCAGACACGTATAGTACAATCCATGTACCCATAATAGAGCCTATTAACTCCAACTACTAGAGAAACAACTCCGAGGGCATGACCTTTAAGGGATGCAGCTGGTTCAAAACAATTGATACCAGAAAAGAGCAAAATCAGTACCCACAAACAAGACATAAACTTGTCCTACTGACCCACTTAGACTACGCTCAGTAGGAGTTTAGGTGTTCCATGCCTTAACAACATTTGGTATTCCAACAAAAGACCACATGACTTTCACTAATCTTACAACCTACTTCACCCCCATATTCTTCTTAGAAATACTGCCTGGCATTTAGAAGGTTAAGGCTATTGGCTATTTCTATACCATATGACCCTTAGACAAACACAATCGTAACGAAGAGATTGATAATGAATCTCTTTTCCATTATCGCGTTCTGCTTGCTCTTACAATTTATTCCCACATGATTTATTTCTCTTCCTCTAACAAAGGGTTAGAAAACATCCTTAAATGGCAATAAATCAAGCAATGAGGAGCAAAACATTTCTTACATGTGGAAAGGGCATGCTTCCACCATTATCATCTCGATGCAACGCATCAAAAAAATCCCATAAAGGCAAATCATCCACAAAGAATTCAAAGCCAGTAATTATTTTCAAATGCATCATTGACATGTTTAACCTTTGCCTTATCAAGATCCAGAGAACACATGACAACATTCTCCAAATTTCTTTCGAACTTTAGTTGGATCTGGCTGTTAGTTAGATCATTTCCACTAAGGACCTCGCCTTTGATATTTGTAGATCTGCCAATCTTTTTGCATACAAGTTCTTCCACTTCCGCTATGATTTTTTTCCTTTAAAGATTCTTGACCCATCTCAACAGCCTTCTGGGTGGTGGTAATGGAGTGGATGGTGGTCACTAGACCCTTAACAATTCTAAAATTGTCCATGATTACCTTGGCAAGGGGAGCAAGGCATTGGTGGTATAGTTGGCATTAGAAACAATGTCAAGCTGGTTCATGTGTTCCTTTCATTCACACCCACAACAAATATTGGTGCATCCTTGCTAAGAGCCTTTTCTTTGTTTGTGAAAACCCCAGTAGGCTCCAAGATATACTCAACTCTCATCTTTTCCCATGGGTTTCCTTCCAGGTTCTAGATGCCGAAAACAATGACGGGATTTTGGCCAAAAAGAAGGGTGCTAGAGTTCTTGACCTTAATGTTATGGTGCTTCCAATGGCCATGTTAGATACTTGTTGTAATTGTTGCTATGAATGTTGTGGTGTAACAAGGATTTGGTAGAAATGTAAATGGAAGATACAGTAATGGAAAGAAGGGGTGTAAGGAAGGTGTTTGATGAAATGCTTCAACAAGCCACATGTATATTGATAAAGGAATTATTCGAGGGACTCCAAACCTCCATACAAGAGAGTAGCCTTAACAAATTTCAGATCCCCTTTTTCTTCCTCATGTTCACCTCATATACAAAAACACTACAGACTCTGTAATTAACTCCTAGCACTAATAAACTAACCTCATAGGCAATTGAAAATAACAGTAATAAAAGTGCACCGTTTTGGTGTTTTTAACCCCAAAATAGTGTCCATTACAATAAACCCAAAACGACAGACTCTACTTACTTATTAATAAAAAAATGTTGCGTATTGCAGCTCCTTAAATGACAACCTCCACTTCAGTTAGCCACCAAAATGCAGTTCTTCATAATACACAGCGACGTCGTTCTCACTTCAACCTTACTTCACTTCAATTCATTTCATAAGACCAAAACCCTTCACTTTCATCACTTCACTTCATCTTTTCTCGTCTTCTAGGGTTCCAGCCGCTAGTGTCCTAACAAAGTCACCCCCTTCAAAGCACATTGCCCACAAGTTGTGGGTAAAGGCCTTATAGCCGCCACAGCAACTCCTAACTACTCTCCTCCTTGGGAACTCCCACCCATTTTATAAGCACCTCTGTTACAGCCTGATCTCCATGCCTCCCCATTCATCAATCAAGTACTTGTTCTCGTTCCAGCAACACTTCACCCAGCTGATCTGTTGGAGGAAGGGAAGGAAGGACTTGAACCTGGGATCCGAGCTTCTAAGGCAAGAGACATGAAATGTTGGATGGATTTTGGACGATTCGGGTAACTTCAATCAGTAAGCCACTTTAATAGTCCTTGCCTCAATTCAGTTTCATATTATGTCTCAATTTCAAAGTTTTTTTGTCTGTTGGGTTGTAATTTCAAATCAACCCAATCATTTGTTTCAAACTCCCTTTCTGTCCTTTTCTTGTCCGCATAACGCTTCATTCTGTTCTGGGCTTCACTTAAATTGTGCTTCAATAACTGAATGACTTGATCTCTATCTCATAAAAACTAATCAGTAAACTCATTGGTACTGGGTCCTGGAACATAGGAAATGAGAGGGGTGGAAACCCATAGACAGCTTCAAACGAGGTCAATTTAATGGATGTGTGGTAAGTCGTGTTATACCACCACTCAGCCATGGTGAGCCACTGTGACCACAATTTAGATTTCACCCTTGCATAGCACCTCATATAGCATTCAATACTCTTATTCAGAGCTTTAGTTTGGCCATCCGTTTGAGGATGATAGACTGAGTTAAAGTCTAGTGAAGACCCCTAAGAGTGGAATAGGGCTTGCCAAAACGAATTTAAGAAAATGGGATCCCTATCGGACACCACAGACCTAGGAAATTCGTGAAGTTTAAAAACATTTTTCAGGAGTTCTTTTGCTACAACTTGGGCAGTGTAAGGATGGGACAAAGTCATGAAATGTGCATACTTAAAAAAACGATCAACAACCACAAATATAACATAGAATCCCTTAGAAACAGGCAACCCATCAATGAAGTCAAGGGATATGTCAGTCTAAGGCTGTTGTGAAAGAGGTAAGGGCTGAAGCAACCTAGCTGGGTGTGAGGTCTCATACTTCATAATTTGACACATATCACACTCTCTAACCATTTGTTTAATATCCCTCTTCATGCCCTTCCAGTAAAAGTCTCATTTGGCCCTTTGGTATGTCTTCAAGTAGCACGAATGACCAGCTTGGGGATTATTATGCACGTATTGCAATATCTTCCTCTTGAAATCAGAATCTAAAGCCAATACTAGTCTGCCCTTCTTTATAATCAGACCTTGTTGTAAGGAAACCCCTTTAGGAATGTGCTGATTAGACTCCAGCTGCTTAAGCAGTTCAGCCAACTCCTTAGAGTCTTGATAACTTTTTTTATGTTCCTCAACCTAAAGTGGGGTGGGAAAAGAAATCATAGCAGAACACATAACCTCTTGTAACTGGCATCAACCACCTTATTCTCATTTCCCTTCTTATATTCAATAGAAAAATCATACCTCATCAATTTTGTTATCCACCTTTGTTGGGTCTCAGTACCCACTCATTACTCAAGTAAGAACTTGAGAGCTTGTTAGTCAGTTTTGATAATAAAATGCTGCCCAAGGAGGTATGACCTCCATTTTTGCATGGCGATGACGAGCGCTAATAGCTCCTTCTCATTGGTAGATAATAAGAGGACCTTACCTTTAAGTACTTGACTTAAGAAACAAATGGGCTGCCCTTACTGCATTAAAACCACTCCAATTCCCCTTCCACTAGCATCACATTCAATCTTAAAAGGCTTACTGAAATCAAGTAATTTCAAAATAGAGGGATGTGAAACTGCCTGTTTTAAGGCCACGAATGCCTTGTTGGCCTCCTAGTCCCACAAGAAGTTCTTCTTAAGTAAAGATGTAAGAGGCGTTGCAATCAGTCTATAATTCTAGATGAATTTTTGGTAATACCCTGTGATCCCCAGAAACTCTCTTAAGGCCTTCACATTCTTAGGCTCTAGCCACTCCATCATGGTGGCAATCTTAGAAAAATCAGCTATCACACCTTCCACATTAATCATATGGCCTTAATAGTCCACTTCCCCAACTGCAAATCGATATTTAGATTTTTTTGCATACAAGCAATGATGTTTTAGCATGGTTAAGACGTTTCTTAGGTGAATTAAGTGCTCCTCCCGAGACCTACCATACACCAATATATTATTGAAAAACATGAGCACAAATTTCCTTAGACAGGGTTTAAATACATCATTCATCAACCCTTAGAAGGTGGCTAATGAATTGGTGAGGCCAAAAGACATCACCAAAAACTCGTAATGCTCATCATGGATGCGAAAGGCCGTCTTAGGAATGTCACTAGGCATTACCCTGACTTGGTGATACTTAAATCAAGTTTAGAAAAGATCACCAAGCCACATAGCTCATCTTGTAGTTCGTCTATAACTGGAATAGTAAACTTTGTCTTTACAGTTTCCTTATTTAGTGCCATATAGTCAACACAAAGCCTCCAACTCCAATCGGCTTTACGAAGCAGCAAAACAAGTGAAGAAAATGGACTGGAGCTTGGCCTCATCACTTTTGACTTCAATAACTCAATTACTATTCTTTCAATTTCTATTTTCTGGTAGTAGGGGTATCGGTAAGGTCTATTGGTGATGGGTTGGGTGCCTTCCTTAAGGACTATTTGATGGTCATGGTTGCGGTATGGGTAGGGGTGTCAAATCGTGTTAATGGGTCGTATTCGTATCGTGTCAAGACATGTATATTATACTATATAGGTCAACCCTAACCCGATCCGTTAAGCTTATCGTGTCAAAATCTCAAACCCCAACACGATCCTTAACATAACGGGTCGTGTCGTGTCAACTCGTTTTGACCCCTTTATATAAATGGATTAAACAGACCCAAAATTAACCCCCTTGATCTAGTTAAGTTTAGCATAATTTTATATAAATGTTAAAATCACAATATCTATAAAAAAAATATAAAACTAACTACAAGTCTAAAATTACAATCTAAACAATAAAAATATCGAAATTAAAATCTCAAAAATTTTATTTTTTAGGTATAAGGGTATAATTGTAACTTTAACTTTCTTAACGGGTCATAACGGGTTATAACGAGTCATAACAGGTTGACTCGTTATCAACTCATTAAGCTATCGTGTCTTAATGGGTCAACCCGTTTTGACCCGAACCCGTTAAGGCTAAACCCTAACCCACTTTTATCGTGTCGTGTTCGTGTTGGGTTAACAAGCCGTGTCACATATTGCCACCCCTAGGTATGAGGGTAACCCCTTAGGTTCATTAAATACCTCTGTAAATTCCTCAAACAGATCAGAATTTTCCCCTTCTACTACTTCAGAAACGTGTTCTTCCATTTCATCACAAATGATTTGTAACAAAATTCCTTTACCCTTAGCCATAGTGGCCTTGAGCATTTTTTTGGCTATCCTCTACAACTGAAGGATTTAACTTCGACCCCTTCAACTCCACTGTTTTCCCTTCGAACACAAAACTCATCAACAATTTCGAAAAGTCTCAAGTTATCGGGCCCAAGGTCTTTAACCCTTGGACTTCGAGTACGACATTACAACCAGCTAAATCTAGTAAATGAAGAGGAGGTTGTAATAAAGTACCTTGTGCCTTCATTTTCACGGTTCTGCACATTCCTTCACTACTTAGACTTTGGCCATTAGCTACCTTCACCTTCAAATTAATGAAACAGTCCACTAGCAGCTGCAACTTAGAAATTAAGGCGGAATCAACAAAATTATGTGAATTCCCCGAGTCCACTAGTATAACCACTTGGTCTCCTATGATGTTTCCCACCAATCGCATGGTTCTAACGGTGGGGGTTCCAGTAATGGCAGCCAAAGAAATCTCAAGTTCCTCAGGTTTGCCGATAAGAACTTTCTTCTCCTCACAGTGGTAGTACAGTCAAATCCTTCACTGCTCATCCATTTGCATGGATGACACTTGCTTAGTCGTTTTCCTTTTTTCTTTTTTTCCATTTGTTGTAATTGTTATTAGAAAATGAGGTGTGTGCAGAACTTTCTATCACTCCTGTACCATGCTTTCTCCCCCATAGACTTGCTGATTTTCTTAGTACTCAAGAGGTACTCTTCTTGCATTTTTGCTAACCCATATGTTGTGTTTACATTGACAGGGTTGAACATTTTGAAAAAAATGTGTATCTCATCCTCCAAGCCACTGAGAAAACAACTTAGCTTATGAGCATCCGATAACCCCCTCAGACGGTTGGACAAGGCCTCGAACTATGCCTTATACCCTGCTACCATGCTGTCTACTTCAGATTGGTCAATGTCTCCATGGGATCGTCGTACTCTATTGGGCCAAAACAAAGAAGCATGAATCTAGTTAATGTTTCCCAATGCATTGTCCCCCTTCCACAATGTCTTGATACCACACAAGAGTCTCTCCTTCTATGTCGTAAGAGGCCATAAGCATCTTGTGAGCAAGAGGAGTCTGATGAAAGTCAAAGTAGTGGTTTGCTTTAAAGATCCAAGTCACTAGGTCGTTTCCTTAAGAATGAGGAAACTCAAGCCTAACCCCTCAAAAATTAACTCGTCTATTATCCTGGTTCTCCTGTTCCTGATTAATCTCATGGTGAGGATCCTGGTTATGGTGGTGCGGGGTATTGAAGAAGGTTCTCATATGGTCCTTAATTTCCTGCACATCAATTTTCAATTTAGTGATGGATTGTTGTTAGTGGTCGACTTGGTGTTGAAGAGCCTCTTGTTGTTGGTGCTTGGACCTTGTGTTATCTGCCATAGGATCAATGGATACTAATACCAGTTGTTAGATACTTGTTGTAATTGATGTTGTGGATGTTGTGGTATAACAAGGATTTGGTGGAAATGTAAATGGAATATGTTGTAATGAAAACAAGGGGTGTAGGGGAGGTGCTTGATGAAAAGCTTCAATGAGCCACACGTATATTGATAAAGGAATGCTTTGAGGGATTCCAAACCTCTATACAAGAGAGTAGCCTCAACAAATTCCAGAACCCTTTTTTTTCCCTCATGTTCACCTCATATACGAAAACACTACAGACTCTATAACTAACTCCTAGCACTGATAAACTAACCTCACAAGCAATTGAAAATAACAGTAATATGAAGTGCATCGTTTTGGTGTTTTTAATCCCAAAACAGTGTCCATTACAACATACCCAAAATGACAGACTCTACTTATTAATCAAAAAAATGATGTGTATTGCATCTCCTTAAACAATAGCCTCCACTTCAATCAGCCCCCAAAATGCAGTTCTTCATAATACTCAATGACGTCATTCCCACTTCAACCTTACTTCACTTCAGTTTACTTCGTAAGACCAGAATCCTTCACTTTCATCACTTTACTTCATCTTTTCTTGTCTTCTAAGGTTCTAGCCACTGGTGTCCTAATAGGCCATGAACGGTGTCGTACTTGAACATATAATTCATGTAGTCAGTGGTTATGAAGGAATCGTTACTGACAACGAGTTCAACATCGTTTCTCTGGAAAACAACCTTGGCAACCAAACGATCGATCCTTCCACGCCTGTTAATTCTAATCTTGATCTTCTTGTCGTAAGCCATGACGATCGGTGGAGATGGCACATTTGTAAAGAGAGGTGAGATTTGAGAGGAGTGGGAGGAGACAGACATTCTTAAGTACGACTGTATTTTTTTAGGATTCTCTTCGGAGAGACACAAAGAAATGGGAGTGAGAAAAATCTATGCGTTAAAATAAAGTTTGGCTGGGTTTTTGTGGTGAGGATAGAGAGTCGACACCACTACCAAGGTAAAACTCCCATCTAGTGTATAGGAAATCAAGAATGTCACAGTCCTTGGCGTTTGGTTTGGAATTTTTGCATGACGTTTATCTTTTTTATTTGGAGTTTTTTAGTGTTTTTTATTGCCTCTTTATATCCTCCATTTTGCCAAAAAAGGGGTAAAATTGAATGCAATGTCTTATAAATATAATAGAAAAAGTGACTTTATATAAAAGAGTACATAAAAGTGACTGCACATAAAATTTTTAAATATAATAACATGCCCTACAAGTTTCAAGATAAAACAAAACAACCATTTGAGGCTATGAAAGAAACAAATACAACTCTCTTACATCCATCCATTGTAATATTAGTTATCATCGTTCTCTCGACATCTCATAATATTCCATCAAATAATTAAAAAATTATTTGTTATGTTTTTCTTATCTACTAATCATTCGATACTACATCAAAAAATATCAAGAGGATGATACTAAAATAATGACAAATACATTTTTTTCTTACAAAGATAAGGGGCAATCCATGCTCATCAAATAGCAATTAAACAGCCAAAGAAAGTAACATTTTAATATGATATAGTCACCTTTATAGATTGACATCCGTCTTAACAAAACCTAAAAGTAACACTCAGACACAATCAGTTCAACCATATCAATATAGGCATCAGCAATGGTTTAGCTAAATTCTTGGGTAAAGTTTGGCTAATATGCCACTTTTTAAATTTAACTTTTGGATACTCATTTAAAGTTGAATACTTGAACCCCACATTGGATTAGGTATATTATTCTATATAATAGTATTTTTTTTCTAATTTTTAAATGCATATTTTTTATTTTTTTGTTAAATACTTTTTTTATCTTCATTTTCATAATTTCCAACAACCTATACATCAAAATATATAAGAAGTTGTTTAGACAACCTATATTAACTTCATTCTCAAACACAAACTATCAAAATATGTACAAAATCAACTTCATACTTATATAAAACCTAGAAATCAAAATATATAAAAACCTAAAAGTTGTGAGAAAAAGTACAATAAAAATACTACCTTTTGGCAAGAGAGAAAGAGAAAATAACATAAAAGTTTATAAGGCTAAGATACTACTTACTTACATATATAGACAACTATCGTAGCTCATAACTAAGATGACTTACTCCGTTTGACAATATAACCATTATCAAGTATTTTTAGATATTCTCAAAAATTTTCTTTTTAAATATCACTTAAATACAAAACACTTTCAATTTCAAATATTTTTTTTCATCTAATTATTACACTTTCAAACAAAACACAAAAAATAAAACTGTTTTTTCAAATTTCAAAACAAAAATTATATTCAAACAATTTTTTAACTTTATAATATTTTTATTCAATTTATCTTTTATCATTTCTCAAAACTCAATAAAATATTTTAACTCAAACCGTTGCACTACTATTTATAAATATATTGAGATATTCTAAATATCCAAACGAGGCTTAGACTTGGTGTAGATGTAAAAGTTTGCCTATGACTAAGTGACTAAGTTGATAAGTTTGTATAGAATTAGGTGACTAAAATAATAGAGTTTATCCTATCATTAAATTGGTAATTTTGGATGAATGTAAATTATTTATTGACTTTATCTATAGCAATATTAAGTTTATCTATGAGGTATTAGATGTTGTTTAGATAAGTCATAAGTGTAAAAATTGAGTCTCCAAGGAATCTACTCTTATCCATTAAAGAAGCTGAACTAGGTTCAGTTTCTGTAGAGAGAATTTATCGTAGGTGTTAGCAATCCATCGCGAGAAAGTCGCTCCGTGAGCAGAGTCCTACTGCGATTCAAACTCCTATCATATTCGTTCCATTAGCAGAAACCTATTGCAATTCAAATTGATTTTCAGATTATTTATCTAAGGGATCCTACTAGTTAGGATCTGTAGAGATCCAAATCTAGACATTTTTCAAAGAACTTTTCAGTAAATATTTTGGTCAGAAAATTCCTTGGAGAATTTTCATATTGTTTCTGTCAAAAAGAGTGATCGTGCTCCATGTTAGAGAATTGAATTGGTCGAGTTTCAACCACTTAAGTTCCAGGAGAAAAACCAATGTTTAAAGATCGTCAGAAGTTCTTGCTGCTACTGTGGTTGAAGACTGGATCATTTGTCTGGTCAAGTAAGAGTGTCAATTGACAAAAGTTTTGTAATTAAGCTTTACTTGTAATTGATTTTCAAATAATAAAATTAACTTTTCTGGATTTGGTTACCCTGTAGGATTTTGCCTTTAAAAAGTTCTTTAAAGGATTTTCCTTCGTCACCAATCGTTGTGTCATGCAATTTATTTATTTACTTTATATGCTTAATTATTAAATTAATTGCATATTTTACAACTAATTAATTTGTTAAATGAATTGATAAATATTTCCGCTACATTACAAAAATACTTAAGTAATTTCACTAGCTATTCCAATGCAGGCCAATTTTTCTATATCTTAAGCAGCTTTTAGATATCACATGCATATGATTAAACAGATGCCAGTGCTCTAACGAGCTAACTTGCGTTTGGGCTTATAGAACAATATTGGGCTTCCAATTACGTATTACACTTGGCATGCTGGGCTCCGGAAGCCGTAATCCGTAATCCGCAAAAATACGGATTCGGAAAAAGTGGGTCGGTTTGTTCCAGTTCTGACCATCCATTTTTTAATTGGAAAAACCCCGCTCCTCCTCATCTTTAAATTCCCCCTCCCTCTGAAGTCTGAACCGTTACGACGTACAAGCTGCGCAGACACAGAGAGAGAGAGAGAGAGGAACTGAAAAATGGCGACGAATATCGGTATGATGGATTCGGCTTACTTCGTCGGTAGATCCGAGATACTGGCATGGATCAACTCTACCCTCCAACTCAACGTCGCCAAAGTCGAAGAGGTTTTCTCTCTTTTCCACTCCGCTCCGAATCTTAGAATTCACTTTTCTTTCTGATCTATTCTTGTTTTCTTTGTACGATTCATCAGTTTAAGTGCTGGATCTTTGTCTCGCAGGCTTGTTCCGGTGCGGTTCAGTGCCAGCTTATGGACGCTGTTCATCCAGGGATGGTGCCGATGCACAAGGTCAACTTCGACGCCAAGAGCGAGTACGAGATGATCCAGAACTACAAGGTTCTTCAGGACGTCTTTAACAAACTCAAGATCACTAAGGTTTAATATCTCTGACCTTTTTCTTTTACGCTTGGTTTTTTTTTTCCTGTAATTTTGTTTGAATTTTGTTTTTCGTGTAGCCCCATAAATTGGAGATCTGGAAATCCAGAGGTATCCGTATTAGAGTTTATCTCATTTTTTATTTTATTCGAAATCGTTTAAATTTTTGTTTTTGATTTCTTTTTGGTGTTTAGCACATTGAGGTTAACAAGCTCGTGAAAGGCAGGCCGCTTGATAATTTGGAGTTCATGCAATGGATGAAGCGGTACTGCGATTCTGTCGACGGGGGCACGATGCATAAGTAAGTTTTATTTTTGTCAACATTTTCTTGTTTTCGACGAGATTAGTGTTAAAATAATTAACAATTGTCTCCAAAGCTTAAACTAATAAATAAAATTAGTGAATTTAATTATTTTTTTAGTACTCCATTTCACATGCGAGCCAAGACAGAATATGAGAAATGATACTTGCAGTCGTGAGTGTGCAAGCGCCGCGCAGTCGCTTTGAAAAAAATGAATAAATATGAGACCCACATGAAAAGAAATTAATTTTTTAACAGTGGACCCCACTCTTTTTCAAAGCGATTGCGCGGCGTTTATGCATTCCACGACTGTATGTAGCATTACTGGACAGCATATATACTCCACCAACTAATGTTTTGAATACAGTACCGGACGCAGTATCAATCAAGACACTGAAACGAAATATTTTGATACTGATACTATTTCAAAATAGTCGATATATAAATAAATTATATATATATATAAATTATATTCCAAAATAATAGTTTATATATAAATAAATTATATATAAATACATATATATATAAATTATAAATAGTTTAGTCTGAATTAGAGATTAAAAAATAAGCTTGTAGTTTGAAAAAACGAAAAAAAAAAAAAAAAAAAAACACAAGCCGAAATATAGGTCGGTACAGGCCGAAATTGAGGCCGGTACTACCGGTATTTGAGGCGGTACGAAAAATTTCGGCCGTACCAATCGGTACGGTACGAAATTTGAAACACTATCACCAACAGGAAAAGTATTTGATATTTTAATTACATCTCATTTATTACTCTTTTACCGTCTAGATATTTCTTTTCATTTTTTTATTTGAATTTAGATTAAAAATTTCAGTATATAATATTATTATATAATCTAAAAGAAAATAAATTCAATCAAATAACGTAATCATGTAAATTAATTGAAAAAAAATTCAATTTTATAAAACTGACTCAAAGAGCAAAAGAATGTCAATTTTTATAAAATTGAATTTATTTTTAATTGAATTAAATTATTACATTAATTGATTAAATTTATTTTCTGCAAGAATATAAATTTTTAATCCACGTTCAATGAGCAAAAGGGACAAAAAGAGCTGGGTAGTAAAGTAGTAATAGAGGAAGTGGTTAGGATATCATTATCCAACTACTATCAAGTTTTATGTGTAATAATCAAATGTTTCAAAATCTAAAGATGGTACGAGATGAATTTAATCATTTAAATTATATTCTCTAACAATTTGGAATTTCTCAATAGGTGCACATTCTGTTATATTGTCTTTCATTTATATTTGAGAGTTTAGTTACCTATACACCTGTTTTAGAAATGCTTTTGACGAAACCATGGTTATACAGTGGGGGAGTAAGACTACGATTCCGTTATTGTTTATATCCTAGCTTGGTTATGTGTTTGAGCGTCAATTTTGCAGCTTCCATGAAAACTCATTATAGAATCGCTGCTGATTGCTGAGTGCAATATCTTACTATAATCACTATTAAAGAGATTCAAGCTTTCTGAAGTTGGCAAAGCTTTTAACTTGGTGTAGACCTTCTCTTTTACCTCTTTAAGCAAACTTATTCAAATACTGAGATAGTTTGTATTTGGCATTATTTTTATTAAGTAAAGGACAATGTTATTTTCCTGTTGTCATTTTTGAACTGTGTAAACTTCATACTCAATGTTGAATATGAAAATGTGAATTTATATGCATACAGACCTTTTAATTTGTGTAACTAGACCGACATTTGTAGGTTTGAATGACTTGCTTGTTCTCTCTCATAGAGAAGAGTTAGAGTTTATGTTGTAATGGTGTGTAATGCTAGGTACAATGCTTTGGAGAGGAGAGAGGCATGCAAGGGAGGAAAAGAGGCAAGCAAGAAAGCTGTTTTATCACAATCTTCAACCAAAAGTTCCGCAGCTGCCCCAAAAGCTCAGTCCTCCAGCAATGCTCGAAGAAATGATGCGTCTTCTGCACCAAACCCTTCAAATCCGACGTTAAAGGCCTCAAGACCCACATCTAGTGGAGGCCCGGCATATGACAAAGAGGTACGAAGTCAGCGTAGGAAGGGAAATTTTGGTTGTGTTGAAGGTCTAATTCTAATCTTGATGCAGATCACGGAGTTAAAGCTATCAGTGGACAGCCTTGAGAAGGAGAGGGATTTCTACTTTGGGAAATTGAGGGACATTGAAATTTTGTGCCAAAGTTCTGAGATAGAAGATTCCCCTGTATGTGCTCAAAAGTCAAATGTATTTTGTGGCGTTCTCAATGATCGGTGCCAAGAAATTGATGAGTTGCACTCTTTTTGTAGGTTGTTGAAGCCGTAAAGAAGATTCTTTATGCTGCGGATAATGATGCATCAGTGGTGGCAGAAGCTCAAGCCATGCTGTCTCATCGAAAGAAGGAAGCTGAGGCCTTGAGTCTCATAGTTGAGGTTTCAGGGGAAAGAAACAATTCAGAAACACAGAAGAGAAAAAACATTGTGAATTTTGATGTCGATGCTGTTGGCATTACAACATTGTCACCAAGGCAAAGAGTTTCTGATGCTTCCGATGTCCATTGCAGTGGGTCACCCCTTATGACTTACTGATTATCCCTTTTTTCTCATATATATAATTTCGTGTCCTCTTTACAGAATCTTCCCGCTAGAAAATGGAAGGGACATGGGATTTATACATACGTGCTCTTTCAGATCACAAAGTCATTTACTTGGAAGATGTAACAACGATATCCTCTACTTTTTGGTGCTGGGTACTCTACTTGAATTTCTTTACATATTGATGTCATATGGTGTAAGGTGAGAACCTTAAAATGTTGTTTTTTCAGTACTTTACATAACAGGTTATCCACAGGCATAGCCATGTTATCTCTTTTATCCATAAACGCAGGTGCCTGCAGAACTGAATTGTCGATTTTTATGAGTTTGAGAATATGAAATTCAACATGGAATTGTTTGGATTTGTTGTTATATTTAGAACCCGAACATAGAAACATTTTTAACACACCTTTGCATCTTCTTCATTAAACAGCAGTGCTCTGTATTTTTACAGATAAAAATTATAGCCACATGTTTATCTCTCTTTTTTCTCTGGATATGGTCATCCGGTCTATATCAGCTCAAACAACAAAATTCATCATACTAAAATGAAAAATTGCAACTCGTATCTTAAAGTTGAGACTGTTGATGTTGTGTTTCGTGGCTTGGACATCTTCATGCTGTTGAGCTCGGTCTAGATTTTGTTGAGAAAGAGAATGGGGGGCTCGGGGGCTGTGGTACCTCTGATGCTTAAGTTAGTTGTTGGATGGAAAGAAAGAGATAAATATTCAATCAAAGAGAGTAATGACTTGAAGTATGAAAGGGTCTGAACCCCACCCTTGATTGAGGGAGGGGGTATTTATACTTGGCCGAGGTGAGTCTTAAGGTGGAGGTAGTGGGTGTGCAACTTCGTAATAGGGTTGGGTGTCTTTGCCAACTCCTTGTTGTGCTGCAAATTTGCCAGGCCTGATTGTGGTTGTCATTGACACCCCAGGAGGCACGTCGTGGCGTGCCAAGTCCCGAGATGCATTAAATGCGGCGTGGATCCGGTCAGGTACGTCCATCCTTCTGACCTATCAAAATGCCAAGGTTCAATGATAAGGGATGCCCTTGACTGTTAGCCAATTGTGGTGTCTGACTGTCTTGCTTTCCGTCCTTTTGTCAACATGCTTTGCCCAGTCACCTCCCCTCCTAGGCCAACTTGGCCCAACCCAACCCTTGTCCTCGGGCTTCGTGGAACGGGCCCACTCCCTCGGTTCAACCCTAGGGATTACTCCCCTCACAGAGACAATATATTATCTAGACCATTGATGTTGGGACAAGTATATCCTTCAACTATCAAAATAGTATAATGTATGAAAAAATCTATTCATCATCCCAACTTCCATCATCCTCATGATGTGGCATTAAGTGATAGGTTTAAAAGTGAAATGTAATAAATAATTTCTAATCACCTATTGCCACATTATATAATGATGGAAGTTAGGATAATGAGTAGCATTGCTCATAATGTATATATTCTATTAAAGATTTAATCCTTAAAATTGTCTTACATCACCCTTTTTTTATCTATCTTAACTATATTAATTTGATGAAAATATTATTTAATAACCAAGGGTAATTAGGGTGCTATTTAATTATTATGTTATTGATTATAAGGAAAGATGAGAAAATAATTAATAGCCAAAAGAAGCATTAAAAATTTTACAAATTTATTACGGCGCTATTTAATTACTTTCTGGTAGGAGTATAAGAAGCTGGCCGTAAGAGAGCAGATGTGCAAGCATTATTACTTTCTATAATTCAGCCTTAACTTTACAGCAAGCGTTGTCTGAGACAAACGTATAGTTCCTTGCTAAATGGGGACTTTATTATATTTGACCAGCAGGCTGAGTACTTAGAGGTTCAAAAAAGTAAGCAATGCAGTTCTCGGTATCACGATCTTTCTCATGATCAGCTGGATGTGAGGGTTATTTCTGATTTTAAGGACCTCTTGCAGACTTGCAGTTGCCGGATTTTGGTATTGTCGACAAAAATATGTATCTTAACTCGTATGCTCACCTTTTGCATGGAGTAATGGTAGATAAAGTTATAGATTGTGTAAGTGTCGTGTATTTTTTTTAAAATTCATCAATAAAAAATTTAATTTTTTTTATGTAGATTTTATATTTACTCACTTATTTAAAAAAAATACGTAATATTTATATATTTTATAACTGTAAATATCATTTCTCTTTCGTGAATGTACTATTTGCATGGTTCTTGCTATCAACACAAGCAATTCCTTGTGTGTGTGTCGTCTCTTGTTCAAATAAAATTATCTTGTCTTATCATACGAGAAAAACCTAGCTAGATTAAGATAATTTACAAACGTTGTTGATGCAATTTTCAATACACCTACGACCATCTCCTTGTCTTGCCGAAGGCGAGATTTGGAAATCCCAAAGGTATACTTCCGATGTTTAAGTTATACTTAGTATATGAACGCAAAAATGAAAGGAAAAAGCCGAGAGCCCCCTGTAGGGTTTACCTTTCTCATTGTTCATATATCATGGGAAGCGTAGTCTAGCGTCCACTCCCTTCTACCTAGACTTTCGTGGTCTAATACGGTAATGTCCCCTAGTCTCTAATTCGGGACATTAAATACGGTAACCCTTTCAGGCCTGGTTTGACTACCAACAAAATCGATTTGGTATGCTCATTATGCTCGAATTGATCATTACGGGACCGTACGCTATTGGTATATGGCCAGCTGGGCTGACGTATATTTAGGATCCACCTAGGTCGGCCGGTCTTGAAAGTAGGAGGACAGGGTCAGTTGGCCCAATTGACGAGCCCAAAGGGAGTGTTTATATCCGTCACATGACTCTCACATGGTTGTAGCCTTTAGTCGCCCGTGGTCCTCTGTTGTGCTGCTATGTTGGAAACATAGGAGAATGCGCGATGTTGTAAATTGTTGTTTGGGATTGACCAGAAAACACGTTCGTAATTCAACTCCACATTATAAGAAAACTGTCGAATGAAGTTAGGCTGCACGCAAAGCTCATGCATAGTTACATCAACCTATACAAGAGACGATGGAAGTTGGATAATTAAAAAGATCGAAGGAAAATGACAAAGACAACCATTTTTTAGAACTTTCTTATAATTCTATTTTAGAACCCATGAAGTTTTGTGTCCAAAACCAAGCTGGATGGCATGGCATCCCTTTGAATCGGTCTTATAAAAATATCTTCCATTTAAAACAAAAAAAAAAAAAAAAAAAGTTGTAAAAATAATCATTCATGTCTCTATCATTACTCAATGGTGAAAATTGGAAAATGCTCATGTATATAAGGGTAAGAGAGTATAAAAATAAGAAGGCATGTGAAACTCACGCGAGGTAAAACGACGTGGGAGTCCTATTTTTTTGACAACTTCAGCACAAGAGAGATGTTGCCAACAACTTCTAGCTGTTCCCAACGACTTGGGAATTATGTTGTCTCCCTTGTACCATGTACAATTCTTCGAGTAAAAGAAAGTCACCCTTAAAGAAAGTAAAGAGAGAAAGCAAAGTCACCATGCACTATTTATTTCGGATCTTCACTGGTTACCCAGCCATCAACAGTTTAGTGGGATTTGACAATGATCTTAACAGCTTTAACTCTTTTGGGCAACTCGTGTTTGACAATTCTAAGCTACATTGTTGTTTGATAATGCAATTCTTCAGCATCAAAAAATTAAAATTGGTTCTTTTCTTCCTCCTTCTCGACATATTTACATGCCAAACAGGGATGTTTTGCCCATCCTTTCTTTTAAAAAAAAAAAAAAAAGAAATTGCTGGGGTCGTTAGAGATTTTAATCATTATTTGAAGACAAAAATAAGATATTCTCTCAATTTTCTATTCAAACTTGTAAGTCGAATAAAGTTAAACACATAAAACAGATATTACAATATTTATTACTCTCGTGAATAATGTTACATATAATCGTAGAATGCATAACTGTACAATCGTTTTAAAAAAAAGAAGATTTATTATTAAAAAATTAATTTTTTTTATATATTAATTTTTTTTTAAAATGATTGCATAATACTTACGTACTCATAATTGTAACTATCATTTTTCTTTTGAAATACTATACCATTAGAAACCAAGAAACAACTGACCCATCAGGCACTAGTGCCGCAAGTCAATCAAACGTAATTAGCAGGTTCATGTTTAACCACTCTGGCATAAGCAAATAACAATTGAGGACTGTTCCTTTGATGATAATGGTTTTGACACCTTGGTTTTGGTTTTTTATGTAAATTCAAGATGATGATTACAATCATGGTTTTCCTCCAGACGTTTCTATAATAAAAAAGTTCTATGCCTTTGGGAAAAAAAATAAGGACTGTTTCTTTGACCAGGCAGAGCCTCTTCCATGGGGACTAAATGATTGGTGAGATAATGGAATTGTCACTTTCATATTGTGGTGCATGCCACCTGCCTATTCCTACAATCCTACCTATTATGAGTAATAAAAAAAATATTTACAATCGTGAATATTTATATTAAAAAAATATTTAAAAAAAATAAATAAAATATAAATTTTATATTAAAAAAATTAATTTTTTAATAATAAATTCTAATCTTTTTCAAAATAATTACACAACATTTACATACTTCACAACTGTATATAGAATTATTTATGAGTAATAACATTCCTCCCCATAAACACTATCTCTAGAAGATATCTTTAAAATATTGACATAGTTTTATGTGATACATTTTATCTACTTTATAATAAAAATAATTTTATAATCTGACGAACTATATGAAATCACATCAATTTATGAGATTACTTTTGTATAATTCATTTGTGGTTATTTCTCAAAAATTAAATGTACAAGCACCACAACATTACTGAGGGGAAACAAACGGTTGGAGGCTCACCCAAAGTTCGAAATTCCATATACACACACATTCGTGTCTAGACTAACAAAAATCTAAAAGATGGCTTAGCATGCAATAGCTTTTTCTTCAGTGTAAAATGATTAAATGAGCAATTTTATTTTCACACTGAGTTAGAAAAGAACGAAAAACATGTAAACCAATGGATTAGTTATGATGGGAAAGACAAGTCAAACTATAAACAAACTTAAAGCGAAAAAGGTGGGAGCAGTGCGGCAAGAACAAAACAACCCTCACAAAAGAGGGAAGAAAAGTACCTATCTATTCATAGTCCACCATCAAAATCTCCACTATTCTTCAACCTTTAACCTTTTTCAGGTTTCTCAGTGGCTAAAGCAATCAAAACGCATAATCACAACCGATTTTTTCTTTCCCATCACTATTGTTCTTGTACAAATTTTGTTTCTAATACAAGTTCTAAAGATTAGCCAACTTCCCAAATTTGTATTGTATTCTCAGCCTGGCTCCACCTCTTCTATCTTTTACAAGGGTTGTGTGCAAGGTACTTCCAGTTTGGATTGAGAGATGAGATGATTTGTAAATAGTAATTAGATTTGTGATTTGAAAATTATGAATAATAGTGAAATGAGTTGAGATGATTTCTTTTTCATCTCTCAATCCGAACCAGCGCTAAATCTTATATGTTTTCCTTTTCATTTATATAGATTTCCTTAAATTACTCAATCTACAGAGAAAATAAAAAAGTCTTATCAACCAGTAATACAGCACAACATTTACTTTAAAGCTAATCTACCTCTGTTAGCAGTGAAACTATATTGTTAAATCCACATATTAATTAGTGCCCCGTGTAGAAGAGAATGAATGATAAGGAGAAGAAATTCCGAAGCACATCATATGCAAAGACCTGTTGTGTAAAGCTGGAGAAACTCTACTTCCCGAAACATACATGATACAAAAAACATTACTTATAAAATGCATTCGTTTAGTTACCCTTTCAATCCACAATCAAAAATTGAAACCAAAGAACAAGCTACCGCACATAATTGGCAGACCTGATATGATGTTTGAACAGGGCACTCCTAATTCATTTGAATGGCAGCAAGTCAGGGCATAATTAGATGACCAACCTGTTTAATTTACCCATTCAAACAAAAGTGGGGAAGGTAAAACTAAGGATCTGATGGCATTCTAGTCAAGGCACTAAAATATTTGTCAACCATTCCCAGTCAAGCTTATGAAATACAAGGAACAGATGGAACGTGTATTGTCTAACTCAAAAGACATGCCTACAATATTTTATTTAAATTAGGCAGTTCAAGAAGAGAGGCAAAGAGAAATGTTTCTGCGCAGGAGCAGATTGTCAGCGAGCATAGACTTGGTTGTTGCTTACTAAGACTTTTGCCATTGAGTTTAACCCTTCTGAGAGAGCTCTCCAATCCAGTTACCTAATTTGAAGACTTGATTATTCTAGACCGAAGCGGTTGAGAATCTCAATCTATCTATCCCCTGGACAACCCAACCCCCTTCGTTGGGGGGTTCAGAAGTAACGAACCACTTAACATCACTGTGCGCAGTACTATGAAACAAGTCTGGTAAAGAAGCACATTCACTTTTCTTTTTATTCCAAGACCACCATAGAACCTCCCAACCCAAATCAGAAAATGGGGTGTAAGATGTGATCTCCATACTCATTAATATAGATTCAGCAGAATGCAACACTAAATCATGGAACACAACATGATTGCAAGTTACAAAAAAGATACTACCAATAATATGAAAAAGAGGAAATTTATGATACCATGTTTACTAGTAGACATTAAGACAATGAAAGATTAACGAGTGCTACCAAGAACACCCACAGACACGGTTTAGTGAAGGCAACCGCATCTGCTGATCCTGTGCTCTGCTCCTTTTGAAAGAAAGCTCTGGGGATGATGATGCCACAGCCCATGAGTCATTAGAGCTATCACAGCTGAAAGATGCATCAATAACGCCATTTGGGCTGCCCGGTGCTGACAGATGCTTTCGCTTGTTACTACGATTATGATTGTGGCCATGGCTCTCAGATATTTCCTGGATAAGCTTGTAGCACTCATTTAGCTTTTCCTGTTAAAGGAACCATCAAAGCCTTAACTAGTAAACCATGGTGTTTGGCACGTCTTCACAAAAGTAGAAGCGCCATTAATATATAGAAATCAATATAATTAGATACTCACCTCACTGATTTTAAGAACATTAGTAAGCTGGTTCTGATATTCCAGGGGATTATATGGCTCAACATCTTCAATAACATGAAGCATTGTTGCAGTAGCTAATACAGAAGGAAGATAGCTCATAACCCTCGAATCTGGAACCAAAGCCCAATATTAAGAAGATACGATTACAAATTGAGGAAATCACAAATGAATACGACTCTTTCCTTCGGTATCTGCCACTGAAGGACCATGTCATTGACTAGAAATAAAGCAAAGAACTCGTTAACAGCTTACCGGCAATGACAGAAACAATAAGGCGCTCACACCTCCACAGAAACTCCCAATGCAAGTGGGTCTTCAAACCAAGCCTCCTGATGATGTGATCAAAGAAGGAAATTGGGGTCACCGGATTCATCCTCCATTGAAGAGTGGACAACACTAGAAGCTCCATTCTCTGAATAGTCTTTGCTTCAAACACATACTTTGATTCCTCCACCTGAAACGACATAGAAACCCCCACATTTTAACGTTAGGAAAAGTTCAAGAAACCCACATTATGGCAATTAACCAATCATCCTGATTGCATAATAAATAAATCCCACATACTTGCAAGTCTAAGAGAAGTGGCACTTGGGTCTCCTCCACCTTGGCAGCCAGAGAAAGACAAGCCACGGTGGCGAGATGGCTCATCCAGGGCTTGTCCCGCTGGAACATCAGACCAGAAGCAAACCTCTCGAAGTAATTCACAGCGAGAAAAGCGGTCAAAGCAGAGAACCCATAGTGCGCCTTAACCCTCAAAATCCAATCCACAGCCTCTTTCCGAGCCACCATCAAAGGTCCATCTGAGATCAGACTGCTCAGACAAACATGGGTTTCTCCTTCTTTAATAATTAGTGACACAAGCTCATCATTATCCCAAACCATGTCATTCTCTCCCAAAACTGAACGGAAAAGTGAGTGCTTTTTCACATTCTCATCAGCATTCTTCCTCCCTTCTTCCTCGATACCATCTTCTTCCTCAAAACTCTCCTCCTCACAGAAGAGACCATCAAGGACCATTTGAGGGCTTTGTAGCTGTTGGGTTTCTTCTTCCTGCAGAGCCATCTTCTTCTGAGAAGAAGAGGTTGAAGCCTCTGCTCATTATACAATGAAAGTTTCAAAACTTGAACGCAGCCCCATATTAAAATTCTTCCTCAGCAAATTGTCTGAGAGAGGGAGAGAGAGAGAGAGAGCCAAATGAAGAAAGCAGACGAAGGGTTTTATCTGAGAAGCCTTTCACGCCTGTCCTTTCTTTCCTAATTTCCCGTGTTTTCCTTTCTTTTTGTTTTCATTTCTCTCCACTATTCAACTCCTAATATATATGGATTCCATTGTAGATATAATAAATGGTCAAAATGGGGATGTCTGGAGCGCAGGAAAGTGGAATAAATGTAGGAAAGTATTTGTGTAACGAAGCATTCGCCGAGTATTTGCCAGAAAAATAAGCCAAAATCCCTTCAATCCCTATTAAAGAGGAAAAGACACTCTCTACGGGCTGTTCTGCTGTTCAGCCTTTCTTTAAGACAAAACGAAAAGTTCGATAAATTTTTTGGGTTAAGATCTGAGGTTGGGTTTGTATAGAAAGTTAAAAATAAACTTAAATGAGATAAAATGTTTTGTTGAAAGTTAAATAAAATATTATTATAATATAATTTTTTAGTATTATTTTTAAAATTAAATTATTTATTATATTTTTTATAAAAATTTAATAAAATTATAATAATAAAATGAGATGTTTTGTATATAAGAACCCACCTTAAGAACTCCCTCATTATCTTCTTTCATGTCATTTTTTTAATTGTTAGATTTTTAATTTTAGCTTCCTTTTCATTAAGGGCTGTTTGTTTTCAGAGATGAGATGAGATGAAATGAGATGAGATTAAAGTTAAAAAGTTGAATAAAATAATGTTAAAATATATTTTTTAATATTATTTTTGTTTTGAGATTTGAAAAAGTTGAATTTTTTATTTTATTTTTTGTAAAAATTTAAAAAAATTGTAATAATGAGGTGAGATGAGATGAGATGAGATGTTTTTCGAAAATAAACAAAGCCTAAAAATCTGAGGTGTCCTGCAAGCGAATATCTCAATTATTTTTTAATAAAAAAAATCAGGGTCGCGTTAGTGTGCAGTTTGGTGCAAACCCTTATATCTAGAAAAGCTCATCCAAAAATAATTATAGTTTTGTTATACAAAATTAAATTTTAAAATAAAAAATTTTTAAATTTTTTATTATTTTCTATTTTTCATTATCTTTAGACACATAGCACTACTCCTTTATAATAGCATAAGCAGTGCATGTAACGGAAAGACTTTAGAATATCATATTATTCTTCCATTTATATGTAAGAAGTTTGGTGCACGCGCATTAAGGAGCCGTGGGATTGCTACTTTAGGACCGCAAAGACGTTGAATGGATGAAAAAGGAAAATGACAGTACGAATGTCGTATCCGTTCGTGTTTTTTTTTAACCGGTTAGAGAAGCGATTATTAATAAATTTATATATTTTCTTATTAATAAAAGATTTAAAAAAAATTCAATTACACTTATTATATTCATATTTGGGACGCTGCGCGACACTATAGAAAAAGATTTGAGTAATGATATATATATAATCTTTTTTATAATCTTTTTATAATTATATTTTAAAATGAGAATATTTATATAAATGATATTTAAAATATAGTTATGTAAAATTTATAAAAATGGTCCGTAGTCGGTATTATATGTCTATAAAAAGTTGGTTTTATGTGAGATTTAAATAGTAAATTAAGATGAGATGAGTTGAGATCAAAATTAAAAGTTAAATAAAATATTATTAGAATATTATTTTTTAATATTATAATTGTTTTGAAATTTAAAAAATTTGAATTATTTCTTATATTTTATGTAAAAATTTAAAAAAGTTTATGTAATGATTATATGATATGAAATAAGATGACTTGAACTCTCCGTTTAGATGTTGAGTTGAGTTGAGAAGAATTAAGTTCTTTATAAATAGTAATGAGTTAAGATAGTAGAATGAGTTTTGTGAAACTCACCTAATATGAGTTTAAATGTGTTTAGATATTAAGATGAATTTAGATATATATTTATAAGAAGTTGAAAAAGATAGTGAGTTCTGTATATAAAGAGGTGTTGAGTTAAAAAAATTATGAATTTTATATGTAAAAAGATTTTAAATTAAGATAAATTTAATAATTTAAAAATTAAATATTTAGATATAAAATCAGTTTAAAATTAGAATAAAGTATAAGTTGCAAACGTAAATCGAAACGGGCCCTCATCGCAATCGGCTGACAGTGATACAGTCACTCGCTCCTTCACGGGTTTTCGTGAATTTGAAAACGTGTACCAATTAAACCGTTGGATGGTCAACTAGCCTGACGCCATGGGTCAGCCCTCTGTTCTCGTTTGTCCATTGGAAAATGCTGCGTCCACCAATGATGCAGAACGACAAAGTTATCAATTCATATTTTATTTTATTTTTTATTTAATTATTAATGAATTATTTTTAAATGAGTTTATAATTTTTTTTTAAAATATATATATAAAGGATTTAAAAATGCTTGAAAAAATAAAAAAAAATACATTTTACACTTATCTATAAGAATCCTCAAGGCCACGCTCGGTGATCCTAACAAACCATTATCCATATGAGTAATAATACATACACAGAATATTTTATAATATATTTCACAATAAATATTTTAAAATGAGATTATTTTTATAAAATAATATTACTTTTATAAGTTATTTTATAAAATACCTCTTATTTTAAAATATAGTTGTGTGAAGTATAGTGAAAATTAATGTGTGTTTATCATTTTTCTATCCATTTATTTGAGAAGTGTACAATGGATAAAGAAATTTTATAAAAACAAATTCATAATTATTAATTTTTTGTTAAATTTTTTAAAAACATATATATTTTATTTATTTATTTATTTCTCTTGAAAAGTCAAAACACTTGAGATTTTCATTTAATAAAGCCCAAAATCTTGATAAAAAAAAATAAAGGAAATTGTTGGGGGTTATCATGTATGATTGTTAGAACTTTAAAAACATCATTTTCGTTGGTAAATGGCATGTCCAAAAAGATAATTCAAGATATAATATATGTATATGAAAAATGATAGACATATAATTCTTTTTATAATCTTTTATATAATTATATTTTGATAACTACTACTGATATAAATAAATTACACAAAAATAAATCTACAACTTAATGTGGTTTCATGAGATTCATTAGATTTACTTTACAATAAAAATAACTTTATAATATAAAATATTATATCAACTCATATCAATTTATTATTTTACTTTTATGTAATTTTTTTGTAACTAAAATATTTCTCTTATATTTTAAATGAGAGCTCTCATTTAAAACATAAATACCTTCATTTTAAAATATAGTTATAAGATTATAAAAAAAATTATACATGTATCATTAATATATATATAATATTATATATATATATGTATGTATGTATGTATGTATGTGCATGTGTGTTACCGACAAGACAAGAAGAAAAGACAAATGAAAATGCCCGGCACCTTCCTATGTTTTGTTTTCTTTGAAACTTTAATTTGTTATACTTTGAAGTTGCAATTATTATAAAATTCGATCATCGACCTGAAAAAGTTAGCAAGAAATCTCGTATTACAATTATTATAAGATGGCCAAATCTCTGGTGTAGGGAATGACAGCACTTCAGATTGATGAATGGGTCAAACACCATAAATAATAAACAAATATGTTTTCTTTTTACATTTTTTTCTTAAATCAGTTTTATAAATTGAGATTAACAGACAAATGCAAAGCCTAATTCTACGTTTCCAAGACTTTTATAAAGAAAATACTTTATAATCTTCTACAATATAATTATTTAGATTTACAAATTCAGTTAAAAATACAAGTGCAGATCATAGACAATAAATGAGATTAAATGAGCTCAATATTGAATTAAGCTTTTGGCTTCATATATATGAGATTTAAAGAGATTTTATAAAAGCAAACCTACAAATTGACGTGATTTCATATGATACATTAAATCTACATGATATTTTACAATAAAAATAATTTTATAATTTAACATATCATATCAAATCACGTCAAATTTTAAATTTACTTTTGTGAAATTTTTTTGTGATTAAATCATTTCTCTTGAATTAATTAGTCTCGTGTCTTCATTATCTTTAGCTTCCATTGATCCTTGCATAGTAGTCATCATCCAATGGCTAATGTGCGGATCGACTTGACTTAGCTGCATGGATGTTAGTCACAGTATCATGATGAGTTAACAGCCCCCTCAAGTGAATGGATGAAAACTAGCTGCTGATGTTAATAGTGCTTCCCTTGAGTTTGTTCAAAGTCTCCCCATAAAATTGAATGGTTTATATACACTTGGAAAAGGCTAGCCTTCCCACTTTTGACATGAAGATTTTGCTGATCAGTTTTAGTTAAATATTGCATTTTCTATGAGGTTTGTAAAGACTAGCTGATGTGTATTTTTATATAAGAATTGTTACAAATACAAAGAGATTATACAAAATAAATTTACAAATTAATGTGACTTCATGAAATCTATTAGATCTACTTTATAATAAAAATAACTTTACAATCTGACGTACTATATCAAATCATATCAGCTTGTAGGTTTATTTTTATATAATTTATTTATAACTGAAGTATTTTCCTTCTTATATAGTGCATAAACCTTTGTAACGATATAAATTCCAACTATTTCCATGAATTAGGTGGCTGCATTAAATGAAACGTTTTATGTACAACAAAAGCAAAGCCTAGTCAGAGTACAATATTGCATAGCCCCAGCAGTATCGTGTATGTGAGGGTTGTGAACAATATATAACACCACCTGGAATTGAATCCTCATCATGAATCATGATACTGTGATAATCGAGTCCTTGAGCTATTAGATTATAATTAAACATTCGTGGGTTGATACAGATCAGGTGCCCTTGAAGGCGTGAGCTGGTGTTGTTCTTAAAGTGATTTGCCACGTAAATTAATTAGACCCTTTTGTGGTATATATTTTAGCTTGGAGAGAGAGAGAGAGAGAGAGAGAGGAGAAGATACATGAGAGGGGAAGGGAAAGCTCATGAAAGGTGAAGAGACTAGAGATCAGGGACTTGTGTTGGAAAGGTGTAAAAGAAAGGGAAAGGAACACATCCAAGCTGAAAGTATAAAACCCTATACGTACCGAGTGTTGCCGTCTTGTCTGCTCGAAACACACACTCTTAATTAGTTTTGCTGTTATTGACAATGCATAAAAGTATCCACAAACAGTTAAAGACAGTGCTAGCTGTAGCTGCAAGCTAGCTGCTACTGTTTTACTCAGTCTTAATGCTGCATATATAATTCGTACATGCATGTAATTGCATAGGTCCACTTCAAGCTAGCTGCTTTGACTTTAATGATTTATTTATTTATTTATTCAAAGTCATGCATGCAAGTTTCATCCTCAAAGACTTGAATTGTACGCTTTTATTTAAGGTGAAATAGCTTTTGCTGTGTGTGTATATATATTAATGGCATGGAGTTGTAGAGGAGAATATCGATGATAAAAAGCTGGTTATATATATGAAAGGAAAGAGATAATCATGCTGGCAGTTATCTCATGCATTTGTGTTGAAGTTGGAAAAGATTCAATAAGATAACCAATATTATCATCAGTGTTATCATCATTTACGTAATTAATTAAGCCATGCATGGAAGTTAAGTACTCGACGTGTTTCATGTGCACATGATAGCATGATCACAAGTTAATGCCTTCTCATTTTTTCCCATATATTTAAAATAAAAAATTTAGAAGACTAGAATGTAGTGATCATTTGAACTTTTCTCCCATCTAACCTTTTATTAGATCTTACACCACATGACAAATAAGGTGAATAATCAGTACTTAAAGATGGAAAAATATGGAGCCTTTATATATAATCAGTACTAAAACATGCAATAACATCATGGATTCATCCAAGTTTAGGCCGGGTGCATGTAAGAATTTGATGGTTTTGAAGAGTAATGTTACATACAATTGTAGACTGCGCAAATGATATGCAATCATTTTGAAAAAGATTGAAGTCTACTATTAAAAAAATAATTTTTTGTTTATGTGAATATATATTCACTTTTTTTAAAGTGATTGAGTGAAGCTTATATACTCACGATTGCAACTATCATTTCTTGATTGGTTTCGAATGATTGAGAAACAGACAAACATATATATGAATTAGAGCCCATATATATATATAGTATATCTCAAACATTATATATCGATCTAGAGCATAATATTTTATGTGTATCCCTCCCACTTAAAAGCCTTGCAAGAATCTGGCCTCATCGATCTTACCCTCAAACATAGTAATCGGAAAAGAATTATTGCATGAGACTAGTTGTACTGTGAGAAAGAAGCCACAGAGAAAGCAAGCACGAGTGAGTTGCCGTGGTAGTCAGGACAAGCTCTCGTCCCTCGAATTGATCAACCCGCGGTTACGTACTTAACTCTATCCCCCCACCTTCATATGTCATAAAAACGTACATGTTGTTGCCTAGCTAGCTAGCTAATAAAATTTCAGATCGTCAACGTTTCATGCACGCATATCCGATTCACAGCCTTGACCATGTAATATTCACGTACGTACGGCTAGTTGAATCATGAGTACTAGTACTACTATGATCATATCTAGTTAGGTCGTCTACATACATGTGCAGTATCTCCATCATTGTCCTTGGAACATCATCATCATCCACATGGTCACCATAAATATATAGTACTGCATTGTCACCCATATGATCAATTAGTTTTAACAGAGGTGATATCGATCGTTGAATATATATTTCATTAATTAATTATTTATTTATTTTAAACCAAATTGCAGAATTAATTCAGGGATTCCAATTCATATTTTAGTAGTAGAGTATCAAAAGTGGTAGCAGATGATGATATATATATATATATATATATATATATATAGTTTTAGCTCTTTTTCTTTTTGGGTTCAAGGACAGTACCAGGCCAGGCATGGAAGATTGGTCCTTTTTAAACTCGTGCTTATATATATAGTTTAGTCATATCTTTCCGGGAATAAAGCTATTGTAAATCGATACTCTGATCTGCTTTCCGTCGTTTCCAATGTCTTTACGATTCAAGCAGTCCCAAATCTCAAAGAAACCAAAGGGATCTCTCGGAGAGAGCGAAATTAAAGAGATGACCAATTCTTTTTCCTTTTTTCTTGTATTATTTTCTGGCTCTTTGACTGCATGATGTGTTGCACGATAAAGGGTCTGAGTTGCCTGCGACGACGAAAGGGATAAAACTTGTAGATTCTTTCTTTGTCCAAAGGTATTCATTCATGAAAGGTTAATTTTTTAGGCTGCATGCATGGCCTAACTATTTTCTTAGCTTTTTTTATTTTCTCCTAATTCATTCATTTTCTCGCTTTCATGGCTTAATCTGCAAGCTAGAGAGAGAGAGAGAGAGAGAGAGAGAGAGAGTTGTGGACTAACTCTCAACGGATCCATTAATAATAAAAGAACTAAGAATATTACGAGTGCTAGCTCTCTCTCGCTGATCTGCGCTGCTACTTCTGCTATATATATTGTCGTTGCAGAGAAAGGTATGCGACAGTTTTCTTTTCTTTGGTAGAAAATTATACGTATATACATGTCAGTTTTCAGCTTTCCTTAAGTCATTTTCCTTTCCGAGAAAATTTTCTTTTTCAATTTGACAGCCTTAACAACAAATTAATATCAGCCAACAACTTGGACGGCGTCATGGCATCAGTATTAAATAATTCTGATCTTAATTTGTAAGGCAGTAAATTATCTCGCTCGACACAGACAGCTGTTACTTAAAGTAACGATATGGATACAATTTATTTACACGACATTATCATATTACATGTGATAATAAAATGCTTTCAATATAGAATATTAGGGGCTAGTCATGGCCTTTTGTTTCTCTGTGTATCATCGTGATCAGCAACAGATTTTCAAGAAAAAAATTGGGCTGGTCATTACAAGATGATCATCCTCGTGGCCATAAATCCCAAGCAAAGTGGGGAAAAAATCCATCGAATCGTGAAAGTTTTATTTGTAAATCGGTGTTGAGGACACATGAATTAAAGTGACAGATTTCAATATTCTATTGCAAATCTTTAAAATCAGAATTATCTAGTGTTCTTTTAGAACAACTTGCTATATAGGGTTTGTAAAAAGAGCAGAAAAATGGTTGGTTTCAAAAGACAATATCATGATGACAGTGGTCCTCGGCCAATGAAACCCATCGTCGTGGAAGCTGTTAATACTAGCTAGTAATCATTTTCCTTCCAACCACAATCTTGCTGTCATTCTGGTAACTTTTTTATTGCACTTCTAGTAGTGTGAAGTGTCCACGTTGAGGAATGAATAACACAAAGACTATGAAAACACTTTGCAGGCCATCCACCGCAGCAACAGCCTTAATTCCAGATTTCTAGCCATTGAAGTCACACCAATCATGGCACACATGACTTTGACTTCAATGCCAAAGTTTGACTAATCCACCCACCAAAGCTCAACACTTTAAATAGTACTGAGAGTGGGACATCCACTCCATTGTTTCAACCAGCTCACAGCTGCATGCAATGCCTACCATCAGAACAACGAACACAGTTGATTTATTGCAAAGAAAACATGCATGCAGCAGCTTCAACGCTTCTTTTTTCTTACCCGTTTTTGAATAGTCAAAGAACAGACAAAAACTAAAATATATTGCTATTGGGTCAAACTTGAACTGCATGTACGTGATTGCTAGAAATGTCTCTCACATGCGCGCATCATGAGCCGGCCTAAAACATATAGACTGATCGTGAGGCATGCTCAAAGTTAAGGTCCTTGAGGAGAATTACCTGTGATCATATTGCAGTGAAAACGTCGCTTCGATTACAGCTTTAAACGCGCGCGCGCGCGCGCACACACATATATTATAAGGATAAAGACACTATGTAGTCTTAAACTATTAAATGATTTTGCATTGCAAACTCGATCCATTAAGATTTACCATTAAGATTGTGTCACCTTATCTATTTTTTATTTATCTCAACAGTACTCTTGATTGAAATAACGAGCAAATTAAATGATAATTTATTTATAATTTGAGGATGCATTGTCTCATTTTTACAATTTGAAGTGTAAGGTATAAAACTCCCGGTGATTTGTTAGTGCGCTATAGAAATGTGATGGAGAAAAATATATAGCTCATAAATTTTCATTTTTCTCTCGGGTATGCTTAAATGGTCTGGGTCGACTGTTCTTCGTTCAAAGCCGCAGGCCTTGTAGATTTAATATCAGGCTTTCCCAAACTTCACTGGATTTCAAACTTAATTTATGTCTTAAAATTTTGTCTAAGTACGACAAGATTGACCCAGTTATCGAATTGGGTTCTGGCTGGCCCAACCCAATGAGGTTGGAGACTTGGGTGTTATGCTATCATGACATAGGCCTTTGGCCACTGTTGGTGTTGTTTGTTAGCTTTTAATCATTTTATTTTGTTTCTTTTTTGTTTTTTGGTAGACTAAGAAAGAGATTGGAAAACAGATTAAACATAAAACTATTAACTGTAATTGTGAGAAAATCAAGTTTATCCATTTTATCAAAATTATGTTAGTAAACTGCCAGAAACGCTACATCAACACAAATGACAATTTTGCATGTGTTATTTGATAAGCTACATGTGTGCCAAGTGTTGGGGTTAAATATATCAGGCCTAGTCAAACAGGCACCCAGCCCAATCCATGATAAAAGTGTCATATGAAAGCTAAAGGAAGAAAAGACAAGGCAAAAGATGAGGAAGGAAAGCAAGTGAGGCACACAAGGAGAGGAAGTGACATAAAACTGATTTTATTACCTACCATTGGCAGGACCACAATAAAAGAGATCCGATCCGATTAAAGAGGGGACTTCTGGGAAGGAGAGGGCTTCTTCAATCTCACGAGGCGAGACGTCATTCTTTTTATCTTATCTAAGCTAAAGGGGTCTCTAATCCCTATTGTACAGTGAGGTACAAGAGATCATAAGAGACTATATATACTTCTTTCATAGTAGATTTGCCCTCCAAACAATCTGTGGACGTAAACCCTATATTGAACCATATAAATTTGTGTGTCTCATTCTCTGTTTATATTTTCTGTATTTTTTCTCTATCTACTCCTATGGATATATGTATGGGCAACGCACCAACACCCTAGACGATAGGCTTGGGTGATCACTATGGGTCGGGAATGACTCTTCTTCCCGTTCCGACCTGTTGGGCGATTATGTTCAGCCAACACCAAGTATATAAAATGTTTAAAAACAAATCAGTATAAAAAGCAAAAGAAATATTTAAAACGTGAAACTAAAATTAAAAATAATAATAGACTTAAAAATTTTTAAATTAAAATAATGAAAACAAAAAAAAACTAATAAATTTAAAATCTTGAAAGAGTCAACTAAAAGAATCTAATATTTAACAAAAAGTTAAAAACCCATAATTCTTTCATAACTAGTGGGAGAAAAGAAAAAAAATTGGTATTTTTTTTTTTAAAATATTCATGTTGTAGTATCTGCCATGAAGAAATTTTGACAGCTAATCCGATATTATATCCACAATTCAAATCAATTTTTGGAAGTAAATCAATTTTTGGAAGCACTTTTCTTTTCATCATGAATGAGCATTATGAAAAGGAAAATATTTGCCCCTAAAGCATGTATCACGGGAGGGAAAGTGCTCACCTTTGAGGCAAGCACCATGGTGCACAAAAGTATTTGCCTTCCAGGCAAGCACCCGGGGATAGCGAAAGTATTTGCCCCCAAACGAGCAACTTTGCTCTCCGTAGTGCTCGTATGGGGGCGAGCATTATCCCTTTCCACCATGCTCTTTGAGGTAAGGAGCTTCATGCTCATTCATAGTGCTCTCTGAGGCGATGAGTACTTTGTCTCCTATGGTGGTCTCTAAGATGGCGATCACTTTTACCTTTCATGGTATTCTTCGAGATGGAGATCACTTTTGCTCTTCTGGTGCTCGCCTAGGTGGTCGTAGTTATTGTAAAAAGAAATTAAGCGTCTAAAAGTAAAAGATGTCACATTGCTCTCTTGCCACTTTCACGTTAATAACCAGCCTCTTGGAATCTATCATTCATCTCAACTGCCTTCTCCATCTTTCAACTTCTGCATAATTTCAAGTATTTTAGAGAAAATCATGTGGGAAAGCTAAGATAAAAAAAGAAAAAGAAATGGAATGTTAAACACAAGGGGTATAACAACAACAACATCGACATGCACAAATCATCAATAACAATGACTTATATTGGGACAAAATTTCAAAATCAGAAAAAAAAATAGTAAAAAAAATGAATGCATATAAAAGCTTAGTCAGGAAGTGAAAGGAAAAGTATAATAGGTGATCAGTTTTCTAGAAATAAAAAAGAAAGTGAAAACAAACAAAGAAATTGGTATACTGAAGATAAAGTGAACGAGTTCAAGTTTGGCAAGGAAATGGCGTAGAGCTATGAAGATGGAGACATATAGCAAAAAAAAAATGTCAAACCAAACAAGGGAAGACAAATAGACAGACTGAGAGAAGCAAAGAGAAAATAAGTAAAAGCAATATGGAGCCTTCTTTCTACCTTAAATCAAGAGCAGTTCTCGGTAAGAGAAATATTAACAAATCAAAGGGAATGAAATTCGAAATCCACTTACCCTTTAGTGATAAATTACAGTGCGGTTCTACTCATCATTTCTGTACCATACACCATACTTCATTTTTTATTTTATTTTTGCTAAAATAAAAGAATTCTTCTACTCATCATTCATACACTACACATTTTGTAAGAAAAAAAATTGTGTAGTGTGTTGTGTAGAGATGATGAATAGAATTTTTAAAATTTCAGATCCAATATAGTGGTTGCGATAATACTTATCTAATTAAATAACTATAAACTATATTCACTTAAAAAAAATAAAAAACTATAAACTATAAGGGTACCAAAAGGGGGATCTCCAAACAACTCACACAACTAGGGCCAAGCAAAAATTTAAAAATCTGATTTCTAATTCAATTTCGTTACTTTGTCATGTTGAAGTCGGAATTAGATTTTTTTTTTTTTTTCAAATTTTAGTTGGAGTCAAAGTTGGGTTGCTGTCGAACCAACTCCAATGCTGAATCCGACTTTGTACATATGCATTATTTATATACTGACCATATATACTGATATAAAAGTATTATTATTTATATAGTTTGATTCAATACTATACTAGTATGTGTTAATTATTATAAAATAATATAATTATACTATAATATAAATAGACTAATAATTTAGTATATGCAAACATCATAATATTACTACTGTACATAATCAAAGGATAAAAATAAGTTAGACACTAAATATAATAACATCTAATATTATAATATAATAACATGTAATTAAACACTATAGTATAAGTCTAGTATATGAATAAATTAGATACTAGTATAGAATAGTATAATGAGTTAATAACATATAATATTATAGTATAATAACATGTAATTGGACACTAGTTAAATTAGACACTAGTTAATTAGTAATTGTTAATAATCAATACTAACGATTATATTTAGTAAATGAAAAAATATAAAAATCATAGATAAAAAAACTTATGACTAAAACAAAGATTAAAATTAATTTAAGGCTTGGTTTAGGGTTTAGGGGAAAAAAGAGTTTATATGCCCAAAAACCCTGTAGCCTAGCCCAAAAGGGAGAAAATAAAGTCAAAACGGTGTCGTTTGATAAAAAAGCCTCCCAACACAGCCAAAATTCAAGTAAAACAAAGTCATTTTTAGAGAGAAAAATGTTGTTGTTTTACATGGTTAGAACCTAGGATTTTATCTACCAACCTCACCATCACTCCTCACTCACTTTCAATCTAAAAACTCACCTCTCTTCTCATGTCACTGCTCCTGCCCCTTGCCATCAGCCATCACCACCCGTCACCGTTGGTTCCTTCTCCTCCAAGTATTCCCTCCCCATCGTGACCTCAAAGTATTTCACCCAAATATCTCTCCTCTCTCTCTCTTCTTCGCGACCCCCCCCCCCAATCTTGACCTCACTCAGCTTTACCTAAATGTGTGTGTGTGTGTGTGTTTTTTATTCTAGCATGATATTGAGTCTTTGGTCCATTAAATACATTAAGGATGAAGTACTCTCCACTCTTCTAGAACACTCAACCTTCTATCTCTCTCACAACAAGTAGGTATTTTTTTCCTTATGTTTTTTGCATATTCAATTCACATAACTTGCTTGTAGTTTTGAGTGGTTTTGTTTCGATACGTCTAGAATAGTTGTGTTGTCCATTTCCTTGTTCTGTTCTCTCTTTGTAAGGTTTTCCTGATCTATTGCTACTACTTGAACTTCGTGTATTTTGCTAATTTTATTTGGATTATAATTTATTTATTATCATCATCAAAAGTGAGTTACGATGAGTAGTATATACCCAAATCTGACTCCGCTTTGATAAATCAGAGTCAAAGTCAGATTGGAACCTATTGAATTCGAAGTCGGAGTTGGAGTCAGATTTAGGAGATATTGACTTTGTTTCAGTCGATCCTACACACACACACACACCAAAAGTGATGGCAATTTTGATGATTAAAAAAAAACACACACACCTGGCAACTCATCAAAGGACAGGATAAGAACACCAATAATTACAATAAAAAATGAAAAAATTACTGCAAAACACTACAAAGACCATTAAAGACTTATGGGCAAATTTGTCCATCTAATTACATGAATTCCTATTAAGTATGGTTTATACTCACTCTTTTCTTATAAGTATAGAAATGAAAAACAATAACAATAAATTGATTTGTGGTGGTCTATCAAAGCAACAGCAGCTAGTTCCTTGGTGCTCCAAGGGTGGCCCATCGGAAGCCACAATCATGCATGAGAATTTGTTCTTATGATGAGTTCTCCATCTCTCCCTCTCCATCCAGATAAGATGGTAAAAATATTATTCTAAATAATGATGAGTCATAAAGATTCGAAGGTGAGGTAGGGGTCTAAAATATGGTTTCTTTACTTCTTTGACAACCGTGAGTGCTGCTTTTGCATTTTACTACATGAAAATTTAGCCTTATACGATTGAGTAGTGATAAACATACAACACTTTACACAACACCTTTTACAACATATTATAAAATAAGGGTATTCTTGTAAAATGATGTTAGTTTTATAAGATATTTTACAAAAATATCCCTCCTTTTAAAACATTGTTGTATAAAGTGTTGTGTGTTTATCATTTTTCTATACGATTTAAGGAGGGGCAAGCATTTATGCTTCTTCATTTTCTCGTGCCCTTTTGCATTGAAATTCTTAGGTTGTTTCGTAATTTATACATCGTTTTGACAATGTTGATTACGACATCGTATTCAAAGACTCTTGAAAGTTGGATGTGGCCTTGTTTTTTAGGATGGACTCGATAGAAAAATGACGTGAGACAGAATTAAGTTATTCTAATGGCTAGTTAATGGATGGAAAATAAGGATTGAAATCATGCAAATATGACAAATAGAAAGAAAACCATGATAAAAAAAATTTACTCATAAAATTCAAAAACTTGTTTTGAAACCCACAAGATTTAAACAACTCTTTTTTTTACCGACACTCGTTTGTTCTTTCTCCCTGCAATCTCTCTCTATTCCTCTTCTTTTGGTCTACTTGCATTCTCTCACTCAAAACCATAAATCCAATATTTTCACAATTCATTTGAGGAGGGATGATCTCCCAGATTCTTTCATGTCAATAGAAGCTAAACCCATTTCTCCATTTCACCTAAAATCGAATCCAAGCACTCAAAAAAATTACACTATCTTTTGGGCTTTAGAAATAAGAAATAATAAGAATTGCTGTTGTCTATCAGCCAAGCTTTTTTACCATCATTTCACAGGCTGGGAGTTCATCTCCATTCATAAACCACTCACTTATGGGAAAGAAAGGGAAGTTATCCGGTATTCTATGTTAGGCTCTTTGATCACATTGTAACATAGGAAGGCAGTAAAAGGCTTTTTACAATTTCTTCGATTATGTTAGGCACAATCATGAATTTGTCCAAAGTCGATAATAAACATGTTTACAATTTCTCCAACCGCAATAAAAATAAGCAGAAAAAAACAATGACTAAATCAAAACCCAGATAAATGAAAAAGAAAAATAATTAACACACCAAACATGGAGAGGGAGTGAAATGGTTAGATTTGAAAGAAGAAAGCCCATGCTTTCAATTCTATAGTAAAATGCATGTCGATGAGGAGAGAGATGGTAAAATGAGAGTCGTGCTACATACAGGTAGAAATTATGCCTGTATGCGCACTCCCATGACGTGTCAACACGTCACGTCAGCATTTATTTTATTAAAAAAATAAAAGAAGAAAGAATGGGAAAATACAAACTTTTCGTTCTCTCTTATTTTCATCTCTCTTGATTTTGAAAAAGTTGAGTTTTGGACAAGACTTCATTTCTCGTCCATTTTCTTTGCAAACCGTATCCCCGGAAACAGCTTTAGAAGCAAGAGGACTGTTTGCATGCGATCTGCTCTGGATTTTTTCTTCAATTTTTTCTTTTCGAATTTTCTTCTTCTTCTCTTGCTGTTTTTACCCAGTTTTCATGCTATTAATTACTTCTGGATTTGTTTTCCGGGTTTTGCTTCTTGGGGGCTTCTTTATTCAGCTTGAATATATACATACCATTGCTCGATGTGATTTCCTGATCTCTCTATGTCCATATTTTCCGGATGCTATTTGGTCACATATCCCTTTGGATGGCCTTGTTTTTGTGCAGATATTGTAAGCCTCGAGCAACTTCCATAGCTATTTTCATCCTTTTATCCCAGCTGATGGGTTTGTTTGTTCTGTAGGCAGCGAAAAAAATGGATAATTCATTTTTGTACTTAATTTACAAATGGAATTAGAAATGGGCTACACAAATTTGTTCTGCAGGTTCAGATAAGGGACTGGTTAGATACTAAGAGTAGGTTTCCTCTTTCAGAGAAAATGCAAGGAGCAAGACTTTCAACCACTGCGATATATCAAATCCAGAGCGATATAGAAAGTTTAAGCCTTTTCTTTTTGATCTTTTGTCAGAGAAAAGATTCATGAACCAGTCCAAATAAATTATATCCTAAGTAGTGCAATGTTCTCGGTAGAAATTTATGGTTGATACTATGTTTGGCTGCCGAGAAAACTCAAGAAAAAAATGAAAATTGTTTCAAGTTCCAATAGGTACACTCAAGATTTCTAGCTTCGAGAAACTCAGAAAAAGTGAGCTGGATTTCGATGCAAAATATATATGGTATGAAAACTCTCATCAATGAACACCTAGACCAACATGGAAAAAAATGAAATCTAAAAGAAGGAGAAAACAGACAGCAAATCTTTTCATGAAGCAGATGAGTCGTTTTCAAAATAAAAAATGATTCGAATATTTAGAAAAGGGGCAAGAAAAACAATTCATCGAGTGGAGGAAGGGGAATGCCAATCTTGAGGGGAGGAGGAAAAAAATTTGACAGAGGACACAACATTCGAAATCGTTTCTTTTGATTCAAAAAATGACATTGTCGCATTTTGCCACCGTAGCTGGCGTGCACGGGAACTTCCCGCTTCACGCTTGCAAATATACTTTTTCATATTCTTTTAGAGTGGGTCTCACGCACTACTGGGGCTCTCGCTAATTTTTTTTTTGTCACATGATTTTTTTAACGTTTTAAATATTTAAAAAAAAAATTTATAATATTATTAAAATACTTTCTTAATTATTAAATAAAAAAATATTAAAAAAATAAATTAAAGCGGAAACACTAAGCGGGATGCCTAGCTTTTACCATTCTTTTATTCTAAAATGGTACCTCGATTTATTGTACCTCGATTTATGATCAAGTGTACCTCGATTTATTCTAAAATGGTAAATGCCTAGTCCTTTTTCACCGGATCAGGTTTGAAGATTTTCTCCAGGAAATATTTGTAACTAATAAACAAAAGGATAAAAGGGTAAAAACCTTAACAGGAACTAGTTCTGGGGCTCAGCGACCGAAGTAAAGTAAATGGACTCATAGTGAGATGAAGAAAACTTATGGGCTAGGCCCATTTCCCCCGATCCAGAGTTGCCTATCTGACTTAAGCCTCCACCACACTGCCAGACCATCCCCTTCACCGTGCCCTAATCCTCAGCGCACGAAGTTACGAACTGTCACAGCTGAAGGCTGAAGCTCTGCGCCTCTCTCGACTTCCAGAACTGCGACATGTGGTTTTGAAGCTTCCTCTCTTTTGACTACTATCTATCTCTCTCCCCTTCTTTGAGGAGGTACGAACTGATCACTAAACTATTGCTAACACCTCAGCTTATAATGGAGGAATAAGGTTTTTGGTGGCCTAGAAGTGACACTTTGTCGTTGTTGGTTCGAATCTTCTGGGGTTCTTGCTGAGAATTTTTTTGTGTTTGTGCTTCTTCATTCGGTCGTTGCAAGTATTCTGGGTGGGGATTAATTATAGGTTCTAAACCTCAGGTTTGGCTCTATATTTTTTGGGTTTCATTTCCGGAACTTACGAACATTGAAGTGCCGGTTTTTCTACCTACCTTAACTATTGGTTCAACAAAGAGTTCCCCATAAGTTGGTTATTGGTTTAGTGTTTTTCGAGCCAACTTGCTTAACGGGTTGTTCTACCTCCCATAAGAATGGTTTTACACCATTTTCTTAGGTTTTTTTAAAAGGTAAACTTTTCGGGTCGTGTTTGTGCGTATACCGTGTTCTAATTCTATCAGCCGTCACTCGCAGCACTCCGGAACTTCTTTGCTCGCTTCGTCCCGTCGCCCTCGCCAAAACAGCCCCCAATGGACGAGCTATTCGACACCGCGGAGAAAAAGGTAAGCCCCCATCCCTTCTCCCTCTCCTATATTTCTTGCCATTTTTACTCGTGTTCAGCGGAAACACTTGGTGCTTCACTGCCTATTGTTGCTGAGAATAACAGGAGGAAAAGAAATTGAAAAATTGTAATCTTTTGCGTTATGTTCTTTTGGTTTGACGGGGATTTATTAGGAGTAACAGTTCTATGAGGGATATCCGGGACCCAGTGAACTATTTCTTTTCTCAATTTCTTGTCTATGGTCTTTGATTATAAATGAGCAAGTTAGTATTTTTGCATTATCTATGCTCGTGTTTAAAGAAGAAAATATCATGCAAGCATGGCTTGCAGTGTCAGGCAGATGGTATTATGTTGGACCGATTATTGAAAATTTAGTGGAGAGGGAAAGGAGAGAAATCACTTGGCATTTACCTTTGCTGGTGGTGATACTTTGCTCTTTCTTTTTTTGATTGGTAAGTGTTTATAAAATTTCATGAGCCATTGTTTGAGGTTCTCACTAAGTAGAGAAAACAAATGACTTGTCTTAATTTTAGTTAAGTGCGAGTCTGTTTGAAGAAGCAAACTGTTATTTTTATTAATATTTATTCACACTATATTCAGATATGCGTGAGTGCTGTACAAACACATGAAAGCACGCTTATGTAAATATATATCAAATTTTTGTATGGAATGTGAACAGGTCCTTGTTGATATGGTGAGGTTGGCCCAAAAACATGGAATGAAGGGTATTAAAGGAGACTGGAAGGAATTTTTGGATTTTCATGACAAAAAGCTCGGGGCTAGCTTGAGTGATCCGACAAGGAGATCCATTGATATGTTGTCTGCTTTTCTGAAGACTTTCACAAAAGAGGATGATTTGAAGGTAATTCCACAGCTATGGACTTTTTGCATTTGCAATTTATTGTCTCTGTTTCAGATTGTTGGTATTGTGGTTTAATAATCATAAAGCAATTCGGTTATAAATCCACATAAAACAAATAATATCAATTTGACATTTCATCTTGGTCCCCCCAAATGAACATATGATATTTATACAAAGATAATGGTATTTATTTTTTAAAAGACTATTCCTCTTGTGTGTTTACTTGTTCAGTTTTTTGCTAAAATAATGCAATGCCATTTAAAGCGCAACCTTGTGGATCAACTGACAAAGACATCTGCAGATGATGAAATCCCCGAGCAGGTACGGTTTGATTATGGCACTTGAGGCATTGACGCGATAGGTTTTTAGTTGCATTAGGGATTTTGTGTGGTTCCTGTCATTATTACTCTCATCTTCTTTGATTATTTTGTGCCTGATTAGGACTGTTTCACTTAAGGCTCAACTTTAGCCTTTCAAGTTCCAAGCAAATGGACAAATTAATCTATTCCTAACTGCCATTTCATACGCCCTTTGCTTGATTTTGCTTACCAACAATTTGGGTTGAAAGATATTTCTTTGATAAGTGGTCTCAATTTTGTTGAAAAAATAAAATAAAATTGAGTCCATTTGCTTGTATATCATCTTGTGTACTTGGGCTTTGCCTATCCTTTATTAATACTATTGTTTACTTGTAAAAAAAAAAAAAAAAAAAATTGTTGAAGAACACAAGAGGCATAGTCAATATATACAGGATGTATACAAGAGAATCACCTAATCACGAACAGAAATAGACATAAGGAAATCATGAAAATTGAACCTACTCAAATCTATAGCAGTTAAGAAACAAAATATTAATCGTGATAGTGAAAAAAAAAAACTTGATTGTAACTATGGTATCTATTTCAAAGCACCCCTTTTAACTACATATAAAAAGGAACCCTTTTATACCATTAGAAGAGTTTGTTAGGTTGGGTTGAAATTAACCCAAGTCATACTAATCCTGGACTAGAGCGAGAATAGCCTCGTCCCGAACAATGAAACACCAAGCAGTAATGGCAAACAAGGGTCTTTGTCCACAAAACTTGCCGGAAATTTGCAGCTGACTGTCAGACCTTTCTGATAACCACTGCAACATAAGAAACTGATGATCAAAACCATGCAATAATCCACCGCAAACACCACTTGAACCCAATCATCACATGGATCTCTTGCCTCCATGAACACTGTATAGAATGCCAGTCCCCACAACCAATCGCCAAGTAATTTGTTTTGCCTAAGAAAAACTCAAAATCATAGCAGCCACGATTATGGTTCTGCTGGTCACATCAAAACCACTGAACAGTATCACGGATGGTGATGACGACGACGACGACGTCGCACCTCTGAAGAAGGTGATCTTGACACCATCTACCACCTAAAATGGGCACTAATGCCAAAGCTTGGTAATCCTTGATCAATATAGCATGAAACAAAGTTTTCATTTTACTTATTAAAAACAAAAAAATATAACACGAAACAAAGTGGGAGAGATAGGACAAAGAAAAGAAAGAAAATGGACAAGAAGAAAAAGGGATAAAAGAAGGAAAGATCATAGTGAGATAATTAAACCCTGATATGCTGTAATGCCATGCTGTGAGATTTGCCTGAAAGGAAATTAGAAGCTGAAGGTAACTTACATAGCTTCTCATGCACCTTTACTATATATAGGTTACAACTACAGTATAATGACCAAATCCCCTGTAACAAATTCCTGTTACTCACTTTTTAAACCCTAAACAAGCCCTTCTAATATGTACAAAATTTTTTTTCCCATTGAAACGTAGTAGCTTCTGTTTATTAACTCCATGACTCATGCCCGTGTACTATGAACTAAATTTGGTTGATTATAGTTTGCTTCTATGCCGTCATTATAAAATTTGACAATGCATGTGTGATTTGTTGAGTGATAAGGCTCTAGTTTTCATCAAATTGATAGAATACTAATTATTTTCTTGCATTACGTTCTCTATTGCTTTCTTTCTTTCATATGAATCATATATTTACATTCTTTATTGTATATCTTGATAACTTCTGATAATGGCAGTGCAGAGACTTGTTCGTTTAACTCTTGAACACCCACAATACCCTTCGGATTATTCGTTCCCATCAAATGATGAGGTTTGTTGTAACAATGCTTTGCTCAGTTTCCCAATGCATGAACTTCTTGATTGTTGCCTTGCTAAGGCATGCTTACTTTAGACAATATCCATACTTCAATATTTTCCGTGCTAGTTGTAGGTTCATTAAATGGTATTTCAAACTAAAGCCAAGATAAATCCTCTTTTTTCATCTTGCTCTTTGTGGTGCTGTTATATTCTGATGAGCCTTAAGAGTCTTTCTGGTCTCAGGGCAATGAACTCACATTATTATGATCTTTCTCTTGTCCTAATTGCCCTTTACATTGAAATGAGCCACTTTTTGTGACTGGTACTGCCAGTTGTTATGGTGTTAGACATCTTCTCTCATCACTTGGTAATATCCCATAAAGTTTATGTTGTTTCTTGTTTTTGCCCGAGACTATACCCCAGAGAATGGTTGTCACATTTTCATCATTGAAAGATCTTTCTTTCGTCTTTGGGATTTCTATGGATATCAATATTTCACTGCTACCCGTTTTGATTGTTTCAGTTTCTAAATCTACTTCCAGTACATTTGTAACCATAGGTCAATCATGTTTTATTGGCTAGGGGGCAAATATGTATTATGCGATTACTAATTTGTGGACTCTCTAGTGTAGAGTAAGCTGTTGTGACAATCAATTGTCAAGAAAAGAAAGTGTAAGTAATGTGACCAGAAGCCCCTTGCATGTTTTCAATTGATTACCCTAGAAAGGCTTTGGTGTTTGAACCCTTGTGGTTTTATCAAATTAGGATTTGGTAGTAGTTGTAAGGTGTTACATCTATATCATCTGGATGAATACCAAAATACAATAAACTGTAACTTTTGGTGCTTATATATATATATATAAATAAGTTCCCGCAACTTTTGAGTTCATCTGTAGCTTGGCTTCCTGATAACTTGCGTGGAAATGTTGAAGCAGGAATGGGTAGTTATAAAGCTCAGTAAAAAATCTAAGGTGATGAGATCAAATGCAATGCTTGCTGTTGATTGCGAGATGGTACTCTGTGAAGATGGTTCTGAAGCATTGGTGAGAATATGTGTTGTGGATCGTAATTTACAGGTATTAATTAATTTGGTTTCTCTTCTTACTTATCCTTACTTATCCAAAAAATAATAATAATAATTAATTTGGTTTGTGGTTTCAAGTGCACCTCTCTTTTCCCAAGTAAAAAATGGCTGAAAAATCTTTTCTCCCTGGCCTGCTGGGTAGACAGTTCTGGACCCTTTGAGGTCCTACTTGTACAATCTTTTCTAGTAAGCTTTATTTTGCAGGTGAAACTTGATGAACATGTAAACCCCGGCAAAGCAGTTGCAGATTATAGAACTGATATTACAGGCATTAGTGCAACCGATTTGAAAGGAATTGCTTGTTCATTGGCAGATGTACAGGTATTATTTGGATGGCCCACAAGTTTTGGGGATTACTTGTATATCTTATTCTTTTGGTGCATTTTGTAGAAATCCATGAAGATGCTGTTGTTCAAGGGAACTATATTAGTTGGCCACAGTTTAAATAATGACCTGAAAGGTGAGTTAAGCATTATAACTAGATTGGAGTGTCTGTCTCTCTTTCCCTCTCAGCACTCCCACTCTCCCTCCCCCCAACTGAACTGGCCACTTTTGGATAGTGAAAGTGTTTCATTTCATCTCATCATTACAACTTTTTCAAATTCTCGCACAAAATATAATAAACAATTCAACTTTTTCAAATCCCAAAAAAATAATATTCTAACAATATTTTATTCAACTTTCAACTTTTATCTCAACTCATCTCATCTCAACTCACTATCCAAACGGCACCTTAGTCTTTTTGACTTTATGTGCAAGGTAGTTATATCTAGCATTTATTTATTTTTATTTGTATTCTTCATTATTTATTTTGTTGGTAACAGCCCTGAAGATGGATCATGCTAGAGTGATTGACACTGCACTTATCTTTAAATATTTGGATGGATCTATCAATAGAAGACCATCTTTGAATAACTTGTGCAAGGCAAGTTCTTAATCTGTTATTTCTACTTTATGTACCTGTGGTATTTTAAAAAAATATCTGTGGAATTTATGATTCGTTGTAAGAAATGATTTGAAAAAGGGTTTTTTGGCATTTCCATGTGAATAATTGACAAGCAACTTTGGCCTGTCCTTGATGTATGCTTAATTGCTCCATTTGTTGTTGACAGTCTGTGTTGGGCTATGAAGTTCGGAAGAAGGGTGCCCCACACAATTGTCTAGATGATGCCTGTGCCGCAATGAAACTTGTTCTTGCTAAGCTAGATAATGGTGTTGATAAGGCTATTCCACTAGTTCAAGAGGATGTAAGTTTAGACATGAAATTTGTGGCCATTTCAATTTCCTACCAATGTGATACTTGCTCATGACATTTAAATTATCTATAGGTACCTGAATCTGAAATGGCAAAGCTACTTCTCCACAGGATACCAAACAATGTGCCTCCTGAAGAGTTGCATAAAGTCATTCCTGCAGATTTTACCATTGAACTCAAGGTTGAGTATATCCTGTTGGAGTCTGCACTTCCCTTTAGAAGATCTGGATTGAGCTTTTGATTATGGGAATGATGTGTGTTTTACGTGTTAGGGACGTCTGGAGTCATCTTGAGTTATCAGTTTACTATTGAACTCAAGGATCTTACTGTTGAACAATGCTGCTAGTTGGGCTGTTGATGGTTTGTTTAGGTTCAGATCCTTTGATGGTTTGTTGTTTATGAATGGATGGAGACCTAAAAATCCAAACAAGCAATTTAATCTGCATAAGTTGTTGGCAGATTACATAGAAACTGCCTCCATTTGATGGGATGACAAAAAAAAAAAAAAGTATCTTCACGCTCTTTTGCTTCATCCCAATTTATCTTTATCTCAATTTATCTTCATCTGACTTATTCCTTTTAGCTTCATCCCAAAATATGTGCTTCCATCAATTAGACAGGCACAAATTTGTTGTATCAATTTTTCCTTTATATACCTCTCTTTCTTATTCTCACTCTTCTCTTCTCTTCTCTTCTTCTTTTCATTGCCTAACTTGTGAAGTTCTAGCCCATGCATATCAGCTTACTTATAAAAAAAGGTTCTAATGTGGTGCGGATGATTTTCTGGCAGCCATCTAGGAAAGTGAGAGGAGACAAATATTCTGCATTCGCTATATTCAAGAATCCACATGAGGCACATCAAGCATACGAAACTGTCAAAGGCAGCCAAGAAAAGGTATTTACTATCAAATGTGATTCTTTCAACCTACTTCACTACATGCGTATCCCTATTCTTGTTGGCTTTTGTGCTTTGAGAACTAGATGCTCTATTGTATTGAAAGATGATGTAGTTAAAGTGATGAGATTATTATCATTAACAGGCAATTCATAGTCCCTTGGGACACTTGCACCAGTAATAGTACCATGCCATAAGATCCCAAATTCGTGTACTCTTTAAGGATGTTATGCTTTATGCAAGGAAGAAGCCTATTTTTTTTTTCAATAATAGAAATGAATTTCTGTTATTCTGTTCCATGTTAGGACTCATTGGGGAGGCCTCAGAAACTTGTCGAACTTAAGCTCACAACAGGCATGGTTACTAGTCTATATGTTCGTAAAATGGCCCATGATGATTCCCTTGGCCAAATATCATTCAAGAAGAGAGCTTTCCAAGCTGAGGAAACCCCAGGTGCATCCAAGATGCTAAAGACCAATCCGAAAACTGAAGAGGATTCGTCAAATCAGTGCTGTGACGACTTGGTACTGATTGAAAGAAAGAAACAAGAACTTAGTAAAAGAGAGAGAGGAGATCCAAATCACAGTTGTGATCACTTGAAAGAGATTGAAAGATTGAAGCAAGAATTGATTGAAAGGGATGTTCGACTCACCGCGCAGGACAAGATAATAACTGATCTTAGCAAAAGGCTGAACTCAAGACATGGTAAACGTCGCCCTAAAGTGTAGGGGTAGAATATCTAAGTTGGAAGTATGCAGTGAAGAAAGAGATCACCAGGCCAGAGACGTGAAGCCTTCTCTCATCTGCAGATTTTTGTACGGTAAATTATATTCATATGGGGAACGAGCAGGAGAAAGCAAAGTTCTAAACAAAAGGACTTTGCATTGTTTTGTAGCAATCGAAAAGACATTGATCGCATGGAGTAGTCGGTCCCCTGCTTTCTTCTGAGTGCAAGTTTTTCTTTTCTGTTTTTGAGCAAATTACCTTTTAAATTACATTATAATTAAACAGTATTGTTTGAATTTCTTTCAAAATTCTTCTACATACCTAAAACTGAATGCTGAAGGATTGGCTGCAATTGCTTTGAAATCTCTTGCCCTTGCTTGTCCAGGTTTCTAACTTCTGCTGTTTCGTACTCCGGATCTCCTCTGCAGTGGCATTGGATGCATTGGCCAGTGGCCAGTGGCAGCAGATCCAGCTCCACAAGATGCTTGATTTTGCCAGCTGATGTCATGTGCCAGTCTCTCCCTCTCTATCTGGTTGCCTGGGGAGTGCAATTTTCTCTGAAAAAGCTCATCCTATTCCCTCCCACATCTTATAGCAGAAAGCCAGTTTTTCCTTTTTATTTTTTTTTAATTTTTAAACAAAGCATAGGGATCATTTTTGAAACCATAATTGATCTGTTAAATCATCCAAATTAATATGTGAAATTATGTCATCTTTTGAGCGTGAGAGACTAGATATATCATATACTTCTTGAAAAATATGTACATAAATTAACAAAAATTTATGTGCAATTATTTTACGTACTTAATATACATTCAACTAATATAATTGACTGTCATATTTTTTTAATATAAAATAACTGATTTGGTCAATCATATTTGTGAAGTGCACAAAGAGTACGTAAAAATGACTGTATCTAACAGAATTAATTAATTAATGATGCTAGTCCACCAGTTACCCATTTTACTTTTAACATCTTAAAATTCTGCACTTATAATTAATCTAGCACCGGAGTCTCATTAAATAAAACATATATCTTTGAGAGATTTAGGAGTCGATTAAATTGAGAAATATTCAAATTTTAACTCATTTCATCATTATAATTTTTTTAAAATTTTAAATTCTAAAACAATTCTAATAATATTTAATTTAATTTTCAATTAAAATTATTCCATCTCACTGTTCAAACAGCTCATTTAAAGACGCATGAGAATTTTATAGGCTGGTTTATATTGTTTAATCTAGCACCATTATTTTTATAAAAAAAAATTAAGAATTAAAGAAATCAAGCTCTTTGATGGGTAAAGTGATCCACCCGGAATTCGGATAACCCGATCCGGCACAAGCTGGCATGTACGTATTGGCTACAGAACCACGCCTTCGAAGCGGGCAACACGGAAAACGGTCAGACTCAGTGACTCTAATCAAAATGGAGACGGCAGCGGTCGGCGTCGATGATGTCTCTCCCGCCACGGCGATCTCCCGGTGGAGTTTCAGAGTGTCGCAGCGGTACCAACATCTGCTTGACAAGTCGACCCCGCACGTGCTCCACCGTTGGATCGCTTTCCTCATGGTCGCCTCCGTCTATGTCCTTCGCGTCTATGTCGTACAAGGGTTCTACATCGTGTCGTACGGCCTTGGAATCTACATTCTGAACCTCCTCATAGGGTTTCTCTCTCCCCAGGTGGAACCCGAGATCCAGGGTCTCTCCGAGGGCCCCACGCTCCCAACACGTGGTTCAGATGAATTCCGGCCCTTCGTTCGTCGGCTACCGGAGTTTAAGTTCTGGTGCGTTGCCATTTCCATTAATCCCCATAATTTCTTTTTGACTTCTTAGACCGTTTCCTGTGTATCTGACCGTGGTTCATAATATGCTATATTTATATATGTGTGAGGATTGGAGCTTGTTTCAGGATTGTTGATTTTAGGTGTCCTGAAAAGTGGTAACATTGCAAATAGGTTCTCGGGGATTAGGATTTGAATTTTGAGAATTTGATTATGATTTGAATATTTTTCAAGGTATGTCATTTGCAAAGGGGATCGCAAACAACATTGTATTTTATATTTTCTAATTTCTGTTCCTTTCAATTTTGTGTCATTGAGTTCTAGATGCGTGTGGAGAAGACAATCGTGATTGTTTTATGCATTCGATTTGAAGTGCGTTTTGTATTCGATTTGAGTTTTGGTAAGCAGGTGATTCAAAGTGAGAGGTTAGTCTGCGAAGCAACATAAAGGTTAGTAATGGGATTTTTCATGTAGAGCTAGGAGGTTTGTTCTCTGCAAGTTTCGATATATGTTGGATTGTTTAGAAGACGATAGATAGGTTACCAGATCTCTGTTAAAATTTCGCGGATTAATTGTTAATTGTCCTAATGAACTCATTAAATGCATCGTATACTAGCTTGTATTTTCTTGGATGGGTAGGCAATGGCCGATAGTTCCAATTTTTATATTACTTCTATTTGTCTAGGTGCTTGGTAGTTTTGTAGGACGAATTCTCCAACTTATGCTCTTATACCAAAATATACTCCTCTGATCATGAAAGTATTCATCTTTAATGCTGTCATTTTCTTTTTATATTTTTGGAAATTTTAAATTTCTAAAAAATGCGTCCATTCTTGATGGTTATGTGTGGGTACTGAAGTTTCCTTGTTTCCCCCTGGAAGGTACTCTATCACAAAGGCATTTTGCATTGCTTTTGTGATGACATTCTTTAGTGCATTTGATGTACCTGTGTTCTGGCCAATACTGCTTTTCTACTGGCTGTCACTCTTCATTCTCACCATGAGGCGACAGATAACACACATGATCAAATACAAATACGTTCCATTCTCACTCGGAAAGCAGGTAACTAAGAGACATCTTACTTTGAGTTTAGATCAACTTGGGTTGTGTGCTTATCTGTAAATTTCTACTGGATTTGTTTTGTTGATTTTGAGAACTAAGTTACTTTATTTTACTCTTCATAGCGGTATGATGGGAAGAGAGCATCATCAACTGAAAGCATGAATCTTTCTAAGGATTGAGTTCTTCAGGTAGACTGAAAAATATTTGCTTCTTTTACATTGCATACACACTGATTTCTTGGTTTATTCTGTCTTAGCATGTGACCATGTCTCAGCCAGTGCCTTCTGAGGATATGTTGGTAGGCAAAAGTGCTTTTTGACTAGTTTCTGCGTCATGGATGATCGTTCATTTTCCCTTGATCTTTTATGGGCAAGCTTTTGTATATCCTCCTGGAAATTTTGTTTTGAAGGGGGAGATGAAGCAGTTCCTGATACCTTTTTTTTCCCCTTTTTTACTACTAGTATAAAATATCCTTTTGTATAGAAGGGCACATACTACCTTCCCCCGTTGCTGATATATTTAATATATGTTTCACGGAGCCTTTGCAGTGAGGAAGGAGTCTAGCTTCGCAATTGGGTTTATTTAAATTTGACTTCAACTGTGCTTTCATTTTCTCATTCACATGAAACACTACTTGGCTATCATGCTGTGCATGTTCAGCAGCATGATTTAGGGCTAGTTTGGGTAGTGGAGTATTTTGAACACTACTATTTATTATTTTATTATTACTTTTCACCTATTTTTCATGACTATTTACTATTATTCAATATTCTATTATTACTTTTTCACTACTATTCACAGAATATCTGAGATCACCTCAATATCCAAACGCAACCTTAATAAATCGTCATAAATTGGTTTGTGTTCTCAGTGCTTCTGTGAGTATTATTTTGGAGGGTATCTTCTTTGCATTTTTTATGGCAAATAGGTATTTGTGGTTAATTGGCTTCACGATGGTTCTGCATTGTTTGTAACAATCTAGTCTAACAAATCATTCCGTTTTGTGTTCGGGTGTCCGGGTCATTCCTTTACTATTCACCAAGTAAATGACTGTTTTTCATGTAAGTCTTGACTCTTGGTCATGGGCTATATACATTGCTCAATTTACGTCAAGTTCCTATAAACTTAACTCGAGACATAAGTTTATCCGGGAAAGCTTATTTTGGAGTTGGATTAACAACTTAGTGGTACATGTTTAGATATTTTAGACACTATTGCAATCCGTTTTCAGGTCGATTGATGTAGAAAAAAAGAAAAGGTTGGGAGTGTTGGGGTGCTTATGTTGTCATGGTTTATCACTCTTTAGCGAAATGTGATTTCTTCATGTAGTTGCTAATTCAAAGCCTGCTTTGTTGAGCCATCATTTTCTGTTATATCCACATGGTTTGAGACAACTGTTCTCATATATTCTCAGACTACTTCATTACTATTTACAAACAGTTCACTACTATTCACAATTTATTTTACTACTATTTACAGATGATCTCCTATCCCATTTGAAAATTTATCTGTAGCCTCTTCCCTGTTAATTCGAGAAAGTAAATGGCTGCTGAGAGATGGATCAATCAATAAAGTTTTGCTATGGAGATTGGACAGGAACTAGTTCATTGGTCTTTTCCATGTTTCTCCCCCAATAAAAGTCAAACATGTATGCACATGCTCGGCCGGGATGCTACTAAATTGCTTTTTCATTGGGAGGTCAGTCTTTATGAGATGAAATCACGAATCATCCTATCAAATGTCTGGATTGACGCATAAGCACACTCCGTACTGTTGTCTTACCACTAAGGCCATGTTTGTGGACAAAGATAATAGCGTGGAGTTATTGGCCCAGAAAGCCACATTCCACGTATAGTAAATCTTTGATATTCCTTTCTAATCCATGTGTGATGGATCGTAAAACGAACCTGTTTGTTCTTAATCAATGAAATTGCTCCCTAGGGATCTTTTAAGGGTAAGAGCAAGCTTGAAGTATGCCGAGGGGTCCATGCCAGCGTAAAGAGCTATGAGCAGCCCACTCATACGTCCAAAATGAAAAGTCATCCTTGCCCAGGAGGTTATGCCTCTAGAACTTCAAACGTATTTTGAACTGCCCTAAACAACAAAATCAAGCAAAGAAACGTACATGACAGATAAATCAATTGAAAGAATTTGGAGCGAACAAACAGCTCAATTACCCAACTCTTCAATTCTTCTTGATAACAAAGATATATCATGGAATTATTGACCCAAAAAGGACACAATCCATGTATAGTAAATTTTTGATAGTTCTCTCTGATTTCTTCAAACGTTATGGGAGCAAGAATGCCAAAAGTGCATATGGCCACTTGACGAAAAGTTTGTAGTACACGTACTCTTATCTACACTGCTTGAAGCTGAGAGGAGGGTGATGTAACTGATACTCCATATCAATTTGGATTTGCACCGTTCTTATTGGGTTGGAGAGAATTTGCCCTTGAATTCTAAACTTTCTTACCTCGATCTTTTGGATGTCTAGTTAGATCAGTCTTTCTTTCATTTTGTTGTATCGTCTTGTTAATCATGAAAAGTTTAAAATTGATTTTATCGGCTCGAAATAAAATAATATTGAACAACTTATACTCTAAAATTAAGTTTTTTTCCCACATTTCAAATTAAAAAAAAAATAATAATAATTTGCATAGGAGAATTTGAAAACAAATCTTCAACTCAAAGAAAATCAACATAGTTAATTGTCTCAAAAGTTGTTCCATAATCTTCAAACTTCAAAACTTCACCACCATTTCCTTTTTCCTAATTTTTTATGTTTTCAATAAATATAGTTACCTCATCCACTAGGTCATCTTTATCAGGATAGATATCGTAAATTGGTATAGTCTCACCCTATAGAATAATGTCTATCCTCAAACTTTTTTTCCTCATAGTAGTAAATTCCCTCAACGTCATACAATAAATCAGTGAAAAGTACCAAGAAATCTTAGTAAATCAACTCTAACACCGATATCCCCATGACACTCCTCTCGATCACGATGCTCCCATAATAGAATACGATTGTGATACGAGTTCTCAAAACTGGAATCAGAATCGTGATCTTCTATCTCATGATCACCAAAATTCTACGCCGTTAGACTTCGAGTTAACTCTGCAATCTATCTCTGCAAATCTTCAATCATCACATCTTGAAAGCTATGATCACGATACAGGACTTTCTCGTTCGTAACTTGCCCATGACGACCATAAGTAATGGAAACTGATGAGATATAATCTCAAGAAAGATGCTTAAGCTCTGATACCAATTGATGCTGGCTAAAATTTAGATTAATTCTGACGGCCAGCTGCGGAGGTGTTATTTATTTCTCAGTAATTTGGTTATGGTTTTTCATGCTTCTTGGGCAATGGAACAAATATATTTTCTGAACTTTATGCCTTGAAGTATAAACCTGCTTTGTTATCGGTTGCAAACCTTGGATTTGATTGTGGAGATTGATTCTTTAATTCGATAACCTACAAGAAACCCCCTTTGGATGTATTTTTAACCGTGGGACTATTTATTTGCTTTTGAATTATTTAGTACTTCCAAAGAATGAATGGCTTGGCTGATGCTTTGGCAAACTTGGGAGTTGCTTGTGTAGATGCATCTTTTCATTCGGCTTTTCACTTAGTAAAACACTTGCATGGTAATACAACTTGGTACAGCTGTTTTATGTTTTAGTTCTTAGAACATAACACTCTTGCAAAAGCTTCGTTTTGAGATTTATGTTGCCCCAAAGCTTTTCTCTTGTTTGTAAAAGTCCAAAAGAGATAATTATCAATAAAATTGAGTTCTAATCATCCTCTTTAAAACACAAAAGGAAACAAATGGATACTACTGCAAAGCAAATGATAGTGAATTGGACATCATCATTAATTCTTGAGGTGCAACTTCGACAACCTATGTACAACAATGATCAATGTATAAAATAAGACAACAATAGCCCAGCCATCCTATTGTAAATTTAGGGCAAGGAATAGGTAGAGGGCATGCATATATGACAATGAACCATATCATGATGGGGATAAAATGGGTAATCAAATAGATCGAATAGAAGCATTGACACTTTTTTCAAGCACTGCTGAACATCTCAGCAGCCTGGGAAGGGTTTTGGTCAGTATTCTTAATGGGATAGGAGGCTTCCATCGCAATCCCACACTTGCCAGTATACGTGTCAACCACATTGCGCTCTATCTTGATGTATCCATCCTCACCCCAGTTGGTCCCCCATGAATTCCTTACCAACCAGTAATCCGCCCCATTCTCTGTGCCATAACCAACAGCAACCACACCATGGTCTAGCGCTGACCCACATTCACCAGTAAATACACCCTGCAAAAAGAATATGAAAGAAACGAGTAAGTTGGTATTGTGTACAATTGAAACCATTAACTTCCTACTTGACAAAAAAATGAGACTTCGAACTTTAAAAAAGGAGATAAACAGAGTCCAATCACACCAAGATGGCCAAGAAAGAGAACTGTCTTACCAAGATCACCCAGCTTCATATTATCATAAACTAGAGTCCAAAAGTTTACCAACCCAAGAGGCAAGAGAAAGTTATTTGAGAAGTTTGAATCGATCTTAAACAAGAAAATTTTAATCAATCAACCGTTTCTTTTTAGAGTAAGCATACTCAACCTGTATTTCTGACAAACCTTACCAGCTTCATATTCCACAGAGTAGTTCATTTGGCCATAAGCAATTCAAATGAGAAAAGAATTTCTATGGTTCTCCTGAATATAAGCAACACATGGGCTAGCTCCTAATCAAGCTAACCATAGAAAGAACAAAAAAAATGGAGCAAGCCCTTTCCTTTGAGAAACATACATGTTTACCTCTAACGCTATCAACCACGAAAAGTAGCAAGTCAGCTTACCGATTCGTAGAGCTGAAGAGCCCTGCCACCGGCTTCAATTGCAACACTCACAGGCTGATGCGCCACAGCCTTCTTCAACGCATTCTCGTCAAAGGCCGGAACATCCTCGTATCCGTCAATGCTAACAACCTTTGTATTCTTCTGCAATTAATAATCCAAAACCAATATAACCCCACAGAGAAATAAAGTAAGGAAAAAAAAAAAAAAAAAAGCTTCGAGAAAAGCATCAGAGAAATTGAAAAATAAATGAAGCTGTTTCGATTTCGATACAGACCCTAGCCGGGTCGCACTTGTTGTCAACGCCTAGGTAAGGGTAGTCAGAGTCGGTGTCCATGCCTCCGTTGTTGATGATGAACTCGAAGGCGTAGTCCATGAGACCACCATTGCAACCGCCGTTGTATTCTCTGTCGCAATCCACAAGTTCTTGTTCCGATAGAGAGATGAGTTCTCCGGTGGCAATTTGATTTATGCCTTCCACTGCAGCCACCGTTGAGAACGCCCAACAACTTCCTGCTCACCTCTCGGCCAGTTAGCAACAGAGTATTTATTCATTTATTACTACATACTATTAAGATTAAGAAGACATTTTCTAATCTCTCTATGCTTTGCGGGACCAAGTCGGATCGGTGGGCTTAAGGTGCCTTGGCCAAGCCCAACCTAACATATATATATATATATATATATATATATAGATTGGCCGACTCTGACGTTTGCGTGTTTAATACAGTATTCTATATTCACGTTAGGTTCCAAATCTAATAGTCCATTTTAGCCACCAAAAGGTCTGTACATGCAATTCTTTCTCACACACAGTTAGGTGCCGTTTAGATCTAGAAATAAGTTGAAATAGTTTTAAATTTATATTAATATTATTTTAAAATTTGAAAAAATTAGAATTATTTATTATATTTTATATAAAAATTTTAAAAAATTATAAGGTTAAGATGAAATGAATTGAGAGAAATCCAAATCTAACAGAAGAAAAGAGAATTCCCCGGGCAATTGCCAAAAGCCCTTGTGTCAGAGATGTAAATCATGAGTAAACCTTATGTTATGATCTAAGGCCATGACAATATATTCAAAAAATAAATTGAACACCCAAAAATGATCATAACATGAATGATTTTCTTTTAAATTTTTGGTTTCCCATTTAATTTTGCAAGCAAAATGTTTGCTTACCACAACTTCCTTGGTTCTTGATGGGATTAATAGCACCTTTGAACCTCCAATCAACGGACGCCGGCAATTTTTCAGATGCCCTGAAAGCGTACCTCTGGCTGGGATTCTTGGACTTCGTGATCCTTCGCTTAGGGTCAGTCCTGGTGCCCAAGTAGATGGCACGGTACTCCTCGTTGGTTAAATCGGCAAAGCTGTTGAGCCCAACCTTGTAGGTGCGGTTCTGCGTGTTGTGCTCGTCGATGAACCTCAGATTATCCTTAAAGATCTCGAACCTCCTATCGTTCTCTCCCAGCCCGTTGTAGGCCTTCCCGTGCTTGGCCATCCACGACATGAAGATGTCCATCACCTCGGCGTCGCTACGACCTGTTGATTGCTGATGTTGGTTGTTATTGTTGGTGTTGTAGCTGATGATGGACATGTCAGAGGCAGAAGACAAGGCGAAAGTGAGGAAGAGAAGAGTGGATATGGCTATAGACATGGTTTCCATGTCAGAAGATCGAGGATGGGTTGGAGGGTTATATGTTTCTCAGAGGAAGAGAAAGGAAAAAGAGGGTGTTTGGTGAAGAATGGGAGGTGGGGTTGGACTTATAAAGAGATCGAGTTACTTATCAAACAGGGTAAAAAAGAAGAAAAAAAAGTAGAAAATTAATGAATATGTATAATATTCAGGAATGATTCATGATATCAAATACGAGAGAGAGAGAGAGAGAGAGAGAGAGAGAGAGAGAGGGAGGACCTAACTCCTAGAAATACTACGGTCAGAGAACTGCAACTTCTACACCATGTGGCCTCGTGGGCTGCCGTTGGACATGACTAGAATTACAAGGCCAAGCCGATGCCCTTTTAGCAGTTGCAAGAAGTTTAAAACGGAAACGGAACCCCCGATAATGGGAAATTGGGACATGGGGTGAGTTAACTGAGAGAGCCTCCCGTTTCAGCGAATGACATTTGTTTTGAGTCTTAAAAAGCAGCACAGACGTTGCTTAGATCAGAGGTAAATGCTTAATTTTCAGAAACCTATCCGTCAACTTGAACTCCGTGCCATTGTTTATGAGCTTTTAATGGCCACCGAAAGCAATAGAAAAAAAGTTGCGTGAAAAAGAGATCAGAGGCCCCCTTTTGTGTGAATCAACAATCCAGCATGCGTTTGCAAGGTAATTGCATTGGTGTCATCTAAACAAGCTGTAGGGAACACAACACGTGTCAGAAAATGCATGCTATCTTTTAGGAAGAAACTATAGAATTCTTAGGATTTTACATTAATTCTAATGTCGCCACTTCCACGTCCATTAATACATTAATTAAAAATGTTGAACGGCATCTTACTCATCCTTAATTTCCAATTTGTCATTTTTTTTTTGGTAAGAAACAGTGTGTCAGTCCTGAGAAATTTCATTTCTTATCGCTTGGGGGAAGGAATCAACAGGTCGTCATCGTCTTCGATAATTCTTTGGTCTGAAAGTTAGATGCAACTAACCGTCAGCAAAGTCATACAAGCGGCATGTAATTCCCATCGATCTAACCTACTTTGGCCCATCCAGACATCCAGAGCTTACGCCGTTAATTCAACAGAGAAAAAGAAAAGAAAGAAAGAAAAAAAAAAAAACAGCAAGTGGCATGCATGCATGCAGTCCGGCCCCAATGTCTGTAAGCATTAAAGTTGGGCGTCGCCACTATTTTCTGTTCGCCGCCAAAAAGATGTTGTAATTTGCTTCTTCCGGGACGACAACGAATCCCGAAGAGGTTCATTTTGCGAAACATGGGGGCACGCACCGGTTTTGAGCCGCTCTAGTTTAGTTAGTGCCGTTTGATGCACATTTCAAGGACAATGCTTTGCAATGAATGCAGACTTTATCACATTTGGCATGGTTTTCGAAGAAATCCATGCAACTGAACCCAACTCTCTCTGATTCCTTGTAGGGCTGACCAAAAATTTTAAAATCCGACTCTGCCCTCCGATTCCGTACCAATTCCATTCCGACCTCCGACTCTACATTTGTTATAAAAGTATATATTTTTTATATATTAATCATATATATTTTATATAACTATAACTTATATAATTAATTAAATTAATTATTATAAAATAATATGTTTATACTATAATATAAATATATTAAATTGATTAATAATAGTTTAGTATATATAAATACTATACTGTTAACTATTACTACCATGTAACACTAATGTATAATAATATGTGATACTAATTATATAATAATTAATATATAATAACATTTAATACTAATGTATTATGTATAAACACAAATATATAAATTTATAATAACATGTAATACTAATATATAATAACATGTACTAGGAATGTATAATAATCAATGTATAATGACATATAATACTATTGTATAAATATTAACATATAATAACATATAATACTAATGTATAATAACATTAATTTGTACAATGAATTATTTTTTTAATTTTGGTTATGTTTTAATCAAATTGAAATTGAAAAAAATACTTTTTAAAAAAAAAATTGAAATATGGAAGCTCAAATCCTATTAGTGAGAGTCCAAGATTGTCAAATTGAAATTTTCAATGGGTTAAGAAAAAAATTCAATAAAAAAGCCCAAATCCGACTCCGGTCCGACAAGTCGGAGTTGTAATTAGATAAGAGGCTATGCGGATATGAGTCGGAGTCGGAGGTGGGGCACTCCAACTCTGACATTGTCAGTGCTCAACCCTAATTCCTCATATAATTTATCTAGATAAAATTTGAAGCCTATTACTAGGTCCAAGATTTATGCAGAGGAAGAGACGCATGCGCGCATCCAGATCCTGTGAAAATTGAAATCACCACTTTCACGAGACCAGATCGAATATGATCAAACCCTCCCACAAGAAATGAAAGCATCTCGTATCTTATTGACCCGACCAAAATCTGTCAAAACCTTGTGTGTGTGTATATATATATATATATAGAATCATCCTAATATTGGAGGCTCCTGAATAAATATTAGACCCTTTACTTAATTAATTTAGTATCTTCGAAGTCATGATTCCCCTTCCCTCTATGTAGTTAATATTTACATAGCGGTTTTTCGGCAAAGTTTTTTTCTTTTTTGGTGGATCCAATGTGGAAGTGTAGTCATATACTCATCATTATGCATGTCGGATGCATGAATGACAGTAAGGAAACTCACTTTATCAAAGAACAAAACGCAACAAATTAATTTCTTTAAAAACATATAGATAACATACATTAACAATGGAAAACAAGAAAAACATTAAAAACATAAACCTAAAAACAATTAAAAGTTAGCAGATCAATACCTTTAATATTATCTACATCATGTTCCCAGCTTATAAATTTGTCTCAGTAGTTAATTCTTCATGTTCCCATCTGGGATGGAACCACATGAAAAAAAAAACTAATTTTTTAATAATGGACTCCACTTTTTTTCAAAACGATTGCACAGTACTTACGCATTCCCGACTGTATGTAACATATATGTAATGTATTAAACAAAAAGATCCATGAGACCTTTTTGTTAAGTTGTAACGACCCGATTCAATATTATTACGATATAATATGGATAATTTTATTGGTTCTAAATTAGGTTTAATCGGCCCTTTTGGATAATCTCACGAGCAATAATTATTAAGGTCAATCAGAGATTTTTTTTTTTTTTTATAAGTAAGAAGATATTTTATTGATATTGAAATAGGCATAACCCAAATACACATGAACCATACATGTGATTACACCTAGTTAGGAACTAGAAACGGATATAAGGAAATCATGAAAGTTGAGACCATTAAATTCTATAACAATGGCCCACATAAATAAAGTCTTTCAGAAAAAACTCTTAAAAAAGCGCTCTCAATCCTCAAAATTTCGGTCATTCCTTTCCCTCCAAAAAATGGGAGTCATCTTTCACACAGCTGCAACCTACGTCGGTTAGGGATTTTAATTAAGCTCGAGAGCACAAAAGTTTATTTTAAGGCCGTTAAGGTTTAGTGAATTATTTTGGGATGATATTTATAAGCTAATATTCTTGGGAAACCCAAACGAGATTTATTGGATTATTTTGAATAGGTCATGGGCCCAAGATTTATTTAAAGGGATTATGAGATTTTTATTGGACTTAATAATTAGGTTAGTATTATTGGACAAGTTGAGCATATATTAAAATTTAAGATCGGCACATTGGGTGTTATTAAGTGACCTAGCTCATAAAATTATAGGCAAGCCCTGGATTTTAGTTGAACCCACGTGGAAGGCCCAAGCCCAAGCCCAAACGAGATACCCAACCCACGTAGAAACCCGTGCACACAAGACTCTTCCTTCCTAATATAGCTAGGCTGCTATATACAATGGGCCTTGTCTTTTCTAGCCTTTGCACTTCTATCCGTTACGTGCGTTCATCCCCTTGCAAAACTGGGGCTGCCGTGTATGAACATAAATTCTCAAACTTTCCCTCTCTTCTAGCCACTATAGCCCTTTGGTTCCTCCACCAAAGCCCACAACCAGCCCCTCTGATGCACGTTGCCATCTTTCCCATGAACCTGGGGTTGCCGCAAAACATATACTCTTCCCACGCAACACCTCTCATGGCAACAAGTGAACCGCACCACAACAAGCCACACGCAGCACCTCGCCTAGTTCACCACACGCCAACCTCGGTTTGGAGGAGAACTAGTCTAAGACCCACCGCGCCAGCAACCAAGCGAAAGATCATCGTAAGTCCAAAGCCCCTCCGTGCGCCACAACCATGCACGAACGCCCCCTGTTTTAGCCACCTGAAAACAGAGCAAGCCATTGAGTCCACGCACGAACCAACGACATGATCTTCTACCTTAAGTTGCAGCATACGCAACATGCTGCAACAAGCCCACGGTTACCGTGAGCCAACCAACCTCCACACCGCAACAATCATGAACAGCCACCTCTCTTCCACCCCATGCCAACTTGCATGCTAGAACGCCAACTGCGTGAAGACCAACTAGCCGCCCTTCCACACCACTACAACCACGCCAGCATCGCCAAAAGGAGGATCAACGCGACACCACCATAGGACGTGAGATACCACTGTTTTACATTACTGAAATAGAGGAACCATGTTCAGATCAACGCCGTATTCAGCTCCTCTGCCTAGGTTGCCCCCATGAACAACCTTCACCCAACTTAGGCCTCCCTCATATGACCGAAGGGAGTGCACTGAAGAAACTCGTCGAAACCGACGCATACTTTCTCTCTCTCTCTCTCTCTCTCTCTCTCTCTCCCTCCCTCGATTAATCTCCCTCTCCTATTTCTCTCTCTAGCCAGCGCCTAGCCTTTCCAGCCTTGAGCCACCATGAACCACCATCATGCCCTCACCTTCGGTCACTGCCCATCCTCGTTGGATGCACACGGCCAAAGCTCCACTACTCACTAGCTATATAACACGTGATGTGTTTCAAGCGAGATGACAAAAATACTCTTGTCCAATTAGTGTTGACCTTAGGCTGAAAATATTCGTTTAGATATGGAAATATTGTTAGGGTTTATTCACATGACCATTTGAAGAAATTACTTGGATATCAACTACTTGGGGAGTGAAGATACTTTTAGAGTTAAAATGAGAATTTTAGGTTTTTAGGAAATATAGGTTATTTTAGGATTTTAGATTTTAATTACATAGTACGTGCTTAATTAGAGATTTACGTGCAATTGGAAATTGACGCAAGTGCCTATTTTTATAGGTGATTGTTTACGTGCTAAAAATATTGAATTAGCGCTCGAGATAAGTAGCTTGACCATAAAATTAGAATTAACATTCATTAACTAATTAGATAGATTATTATTACAGGCAGTTCTTTGGAAGCCAATTTTATGTACCACACATGTTATGATATCTACAAGCATGACATTCATCATAATATATGATCATGTTTAATTCCGCATTTTATAGTTATGTACGTATTATATATGTCATGCATCTCACATTGCATAAGACATATAAACTTTCATAAGATTAAGTGTAAGATAAAGATTAGATTAACAAGAAAGTCATCTAGATGCATGGTACCAATGCAGTCAGGGTGGATATGTAAGCTACGAACTCAAGCGTGGTCCACCAAAGTATCAGATCAGTGATTTGCTTTGTGATCACAAGATGTGGGCCAGTGCACAACGTTGCACACAATGTTAAGTGTGGTGGCTAGCCGAATCAGTCAGATAATTCAAATATATCAAGACAAATCATGCATGTCATAAACGTATGATAAGTCATGGTTTTAATTTTCTCAATCATGAAAAACCATATTTATTATGTTTACGTTATGATATGTTTCTTACTGAGTTTTCGATTCATTTTAGTTTTGTTTTATTTTTTAAATCACCCCAGGTAAGCATCTTTATGAATATGGAGCTGCAAGATGGACAGGACTTGGCTCAGGGAGGTATGACAGAGGCTTAGATTATATACACAATTTTTTAGTTATGTTTTTTACAATACAAAGTTTGAAAAATTTAAAATCCGGCATAGTCTCTTTTATAATTTCAGCATTTTGAATGATTTTATTTATTATAAAGAATATTTTTACCTGACACTTCGTTAAGAAGAAAATTTTGAAGTCAAGGTCAATAGTAACACTCTGATCCCAGAAATTTTTAAAAATGACCTTATTGAGGAAGAGGGTGTTAAATGAGCCAAGATCTGTTGCTGGGATACTACCATTTGACAATTAGCACAATCATGTAACTAGACACATACATTGATCAACACAGGAATTAGCAGTAACGCTACAGTGGACTCTTACAACTTTTCTAGGCCTCGTTTGGTGTGAGAGACGAGACTCACATCTTATCTCATATAATCATTACAATTTTTTCAAACTCCTCCATAAAATATAATAAACAATTCAACTTTTTCAAATCTCAAAACAAAAATCATATTAAATAATTATATTCTACTAATATTTTATTTAATTTTCTCATCTCATTTGTGTAATCAAACGAGGCTAAATGAATGTACTTCTTTAAACAATTAAAGAAGCCTAAAACCTTCTAGTCAACGTTAATTCAAGTTGCCTCAATAATGAGGATGACAATAATTTTTTAAAAGAAAAATTCAGAGCCAGTTTGTAACAGAAATACATTCATTTGGGGGGTCAAAGAAGTTTTATATCCTACATAGAGTGAAAAAAACAGATGGCCGATGGCCGAGCTTGCTCCCCCTTAATCAGGCTAACTTTTTTTTAATATATAACTAAATTTAATCAGGCGAACTTTTTAGTTGGTTGACATCCTCCTTGGAACCAATGAAGGGAATCAGCTTTTCCTTTCACCCTCAAAAGGAATGCTGAGTAATACCTTATCATCTTAAAAAAAATGAACCCCAAATATATCAACTATACTCAAATGATGCCAGATTTTCCTTTTTCTTTTTTCTTTTTTCTTTTTTAATTTCTTGTAAGATGTAATATTTAATTGAAGCACCACAAAGATCACCATGCAACGTACAGAGAAACATATATAACAAGTAACAACCAACTTAGTCAATTGTATACAACCACAGGTAATGGTCAATAATCATGGTACATGCACTTAAAGTCACATATTTATTAGTAGTAAGTTGTGATTTATGTTGTTTTTCAACAATTATTGTGTGGATTAGCAATGGGTTAACTGTATTAGCAATGGGTTAACTGTATTAACTGTATTAAATGGTCTTTCACTAATTCATTTTGCCATATTATCAAATATTTTAACCAATTCACTCATAAATTAACATGTATGGTAGAAATGGCAATATATAATATACATCGTAGAAAATATTTTAGGGGAGACATGGATATATATCAACACTTGGAACACAGTTATCTCATCTTACATTCAAAGCGGGATTAAACTGATCATACATGAGGCTGCTTGTGGCCTTAATTTGATAAAATGACTTCAGAGAACGTACGTACGTGAAGCCCGACTACTCGGCATTCGGCAACCTTGGCAACACTACTAACTGCGAGTTGTTCTCTTCTTGCGTCGTCTCTGGAGAGAGGAGATCAAAGGATTCAGTACAGTTATAATATTGGCTGATATGTATAATGTGAAATATGGGCAGCTTGAACAGGCCGCATGCAAGGAATTTGTCTAACTCAAATGAAAGATAGAGATGTTATATCTTGGAATGTGATGATCATCTCAGGTTATGGAATGCGTGAACATGTGCGCAAAATCTGCTATAGATATATTTCAACAGTTGGAGATTTCAAATCATGTCAAACCAAATTCGCGTCGTCATGCATTGATTGTATATCACTTTCATTTTTAAGTTACTTTTTTGGGTAACATGTATGTAATTTCCGAATAAAGAGAATCAAACACGTGCAAAGAATTATCTGGTTTACACTATCTTGATTGAAGTATTTTCCTCCCCAAATAAAATACAAATATTTGTCGCACCCCTTCCAGTACTTTACCTTTATAAAAAAAGGCACAACAATAAAAAAGTCATTGTTAAGATATTGTTAAAATATAAAATAAATAATCAAATTTATCTCTTCTCATTAGTTTAAGTTTTTTAAATAAGTGATGATTTCACACAGTATCAGAACGACAGAGGTATTGAGTTCGAATCCTAACTCTACACTCTACCATGCACATTTAATTAAATATTATTTCAATATTAGGCCAGAGGGAGAGTCTGGCTCATACATGAAGGAGAGTGTTAAGATATAAAATAAATAATAAAATCTATATTTTCGATCATCAGCTTAAGCTTTTAAGACAATTGGTCATGATTTTACATGATATCAAAACATAGATGCTACATTTGAACATTGACTGTACACTGATCTCCCATATTTGAAAAAAGCTACTTACAACCGGTATGGGGAACCGGTGCGAAACCGTGTCCTACGTGGCACATTACAAAACGTCGCGGTCTATCTGTTTTGAAATCAAACCCAAATCTCGAATGCAATTCCCTCATTTTTCATTTCATTTTCACAACTAAAATTTCTCCCACTTGATCTAGTATCTTCTCCCCATTGATTCTCATCGTCTTCCCCCACGAAGCCCTGTCGTCTTCACCCAACCACGAACCCACGAAGCCACATCACAGAACCACTTGGTCTTCTGCACCGAACCACGAACCCACAAAACCTCATCACTGAACCACAAACCACAGAGTCCTGTCGTCTTCACCGAACCACGGAGGTCTTCTGCACCGAACCCTCGAACCCACGAAGCCTCAACACCAAACCACGAACCCACGGAGCCCTGTTGTCTTCAAACACGAAGCCCTGTCCTCTTCAAACACCAGATCTGAAATGTGAAGCCCTAACCCTAACCCTAACCCTAACCTAAAACCTGAAGCCCTAACCCTAACCTCAAAAAATTTGGCATAATCATCAATCGGGCCGAATTTCAAAATCAGGTTAGTTCTCTGATTGTTATATTTTTGAGCTCCAATTAAGAACTTCACTTTGAATCCATATGACGAATCAGAGAAGAATTGGAAATGTTAGTGGACTGAATTTCTATTTGATGAGCAATGGATTCTGAGGGATCTGTATTGGAATTGTAGAGTTCACCGATAAAAGAAAAATCAATTTCTATTGTCAAACTTTGTATTTGTCCCTAAGATGGAATAATTTGAAAAATCATTGATTTGTCCCCTGAGTTCAGATTAATGATATTTACAGTGTTGCGATTATGCTATTGTCAAACTTAGAGCATGAGATTCCTATATATGTAGCATCTAATTTAGTTTACAATACAAGCATACATAGTTGAGCTAGAAGTAGAATTGAACAAGTTAAGAGAAGAGAACGCCCACCTTAAAGAGGCTCTGGTAATAACAAGTGGAATGTTTGATCTTTTAATTAAGATGGCTCTAGTAATAACACATGGAATGTTTGATCTTTTAATTAAGATGTTCTCATTCACAAGGAAATTACTGATATAATTAAAAATCTTGTTTTTATTTCTCTTCCCCAAACAGGCAGATATTGACCGGAAAAGAAAGCAACAGGTAACTATAATACAATTTCTTTTAGTACCATTAATGTGTGTGTGTATGTAAATGATCTTATGCTTTTAGAGTAACCCATCCCATATTCTGCATTTTGTGCTGAACCCAGCCCACCTGTTTTGCTTAGTTCTGTCTAGTTTATTTGCAAAAGAATTGTGTTTGGGTCACTTTATAAACTGATGGCCATGTGCTTGAAGTATGCAATATTTTGCAGATGTAGGGCCATTCAATGTGGATTTGTTCTCTACTAGGTAGCTAACATGCCATCTAATTCAATGTGCATCAACTACTTAAATGAAAAATTGTAAAATATACTGTACTAACGTGTATAATCGAAAATAATAAATAATAATTAAAAATAACGATTATAAACTTCATAATTTTATACTTATTAATTGTAGAGAAACTTTATTCAACTTAAGGATGGCATGTCTCAGTTTTTCTCCTCTATTCATTATCTTTTTTTATTTGGAATTCGTTAAAAAGAGAAATGTTGCTTTTTCGTCTTACATTTATCATCCCCAGTAACACCTATGTCATATCAACTAATACAATTAGAATGATAAAATCTAAAATGGAAAACATTACTCACAAAAATAAAGTTATGGGAAAGAAATAATGAGTTTAATATAAAAGAGTATCAAGATTTATAATTTATTTGTGAAAATCTCTAGCAACCATTGTAAATTATGTAAGCAAAAGTTCTCAATTAAACTTTGTAACGTGGGATCGTTGTGAGATAAGTGTGCATATTTCTTTACATGCATTACCTTTAGGGCTCAACAAATAGAAATAAATGGATAAATCAAATACAACATTCAACATTTGTGAAATTTGTTATTGTTTATCCTTTTTTTTTTTATTTTTTTTTTTATATAAAATTGGATTTAGATAATCTATTTTTCTAGTTTGTATCTCTCACACATTCAGAAGGTACATGTACCTTTCTGTAAAATAAAAAAAGAAAAAGAAAAATACACTATTTTTTTTTTATTATTATTTCTAAGCATCACTTTTCATGTCAGAATTTCTTTAGCCCACCTGTTTTGTTACTTTTTCTTGTCAGTTAGATTTGCTTAATTGTTAGTCATCGAGTGCTTATCAAGACAAATCCTCTGTATTCATCCAAGGATAGCGCCTGCCTCTTTCTCTTCTTTTTCCTTGGCGTAGCTTACCAATTTTAAATATGCATGGTTTGACTAATACAGGGATCCATGGCTTGGTTTTTCAAAATCACGCATGACATCATCCCAATCATCAGATGTAGTTAATGATGATGTCATAGAATTACTAATTTATTGGTGTGGTTTGAAAACACCACTAAAGACGTTCTACACTAAAAAATATCCTGAAAGGAGATTATTTACCTGCCCAAAATATAATACGGTAAATAAACTTTATATTTGTCATATTTGTATATCGATTTGTTGGTTGTGGGATGTATAGGGATCCATGTTAATTGGAAGTTTGTACTATGTGCAGGGAGATGCGATGTGTGAATTCTTTGTATGGGCGAATATATTTCAGTTGATAAAGGAGAACATTTTATCAAGAGAGAATAAGGCTCGGAAGACGTTGGATGATGTATTAAAGCGCGAGTATGCCGTTCGCAAAAGGGAAGATAAAGTGAGAGAGATGGCGAAGAATCTAAAAAAGGAAAAGCGAAAATTATTGTGTTTGTATTGGGTTGTCACCTTTGTAATAGTATTTGCTTGGTTCGGATAATTTTCATGTAAAAAATCCTTTTGTTGGATTTTTTTCTGTTTTGCTATTGTGAAAAAAACAGACTTTGCTTGGGAACTTGTTTTGTAAATCATTTGAGAAACTTGTATAATTTTGGGACGTTGCTTATATGTTTTGTAATAGGTGTTGTACTGCTTTTATGAATTGGGAATGTTGGTGGAAACCTTATTATACTACACATACTGCTTTTATGAATTGAATGCATGAGTTTGTCCCTACTCTTTTATATAACGACAGGTTTATGAGAATATCTATTAGGTTCAGACAACCAACATGCTAAGGAGGACCAAAGTCATCTAGAGAAAATCAAAGGATATCCACAATGAAATGTGTTAAAAAAAAAAAAAAAAAAAACTATCTTCCAGTTCCAAGTATATTTAAATCAACAAGCTTAGCTGAAACGTTGGATGATGTTAATAGTTTTTATGGAGGATGTACCAGCTGTAGTCCAGTCTATTGTATTTGTGGATTACATTCCATGATTTCAAATGAAATGTTATCTTTTGTCAAAAAGGGAAAAAATAAAAAAACACGGAAAATGGGAGTTAACTAAGGTTTGCGTTTTAACAACTTTTAAGGCATTAGAACAAGTGGAACAACCTTAGACCACTTGTTAGAAGTAAACTCAAGATACCCGAAATAGCCTCCTGTTAGACCACGTACAGCAAATCAAACACAAATGACTAACTGCAAGGAAACCATTGGTTTAACAAGGCATCATTTGTGTCCCACCCATCTAAGACCATGTCAATTATACCCAACGAGATTCCATCAAGAGAATGGATATTTTACTAATATTGAGAAAAATTTTAACTTGTATTCAAACTCATGTACTGAACTTTCTGGAAATAAAAAAAAAAAACATATAAGAATGATATCAATATTTAAACCACAAGGTGCATGTCCTGGAGTAATTTACCATGTAATGTCTCACGTAAAATCAAACACAAAAGTAACAATGCACAATTCATATACATAGCCATATTTCTTGAAAGTACTCAAAACAGCTTCGATACAGCAGAATACAAGTTCTACACATAGCCATGACTCCCAATCTTCTTGCTACTTTTGCTCATTAAGTACTCAAAACTGCTTCCAATTCTGCTCATAAAGTTATACAATCTTCTTGCTACTTTTGCTCATAAAGTTATACACAGCCAAAACTGCTCATCAAGTACTCAGAATTCTGCAGGCCTACAATTCTGTCAATACAATCAATAAAATCTCTGGCCAAATGATGATTAAATCAAGGAAGTCACATTAGTCGGTATGATTAAGGATGATTAAATCAAGGATGAATTATATCAATTACTCTTTTATGGATATTTATCAACCTATACCTTATATTAAATAAGCTCATGATTGGCCAAAGGCCTGTGGCTTGATTAACATAAATCCTCAATCTCCAAAATGGAGGTCTTGGGTTCAAAACCCTCCTCCCCAAATGTATAAATAATAATAATAATAATAATAATAAAAAGATTGCGATTGAAAAAAGTTAGGATTACTAACATACAAAATCAATGTTCATGACCCTATTAGGGCTGCCATTTCAAAAAAAACAAAAAAACAAAAAGGAAATACTTAGAGGATAAACTTATGCAGACAAATTCTCTGTAGAATGGCACGAAATGATTCCATTTTTTCAGTTTCTGGGAAGTGTAGATGTCCATGCTAAGGTAAACAAAGCAAGACAATCAACTTAAGATTGTTGAGAAGCTTAGGTAAGGTCGGTATCAATAATGCTAGAGCCAGGAGGCCAGCCAAACTGTGCCAATATGCAAGGATCAATCCAAGGTATCCAGTTTGTAAGGCTGAATGGAATTTGGGGCCCTATAATGGGGAAAGATTCACCATGTAATGAACAAAAATCTCAATAATAATGGAATTTAATGGACTTGGTGCGTGCCGTATGTAACTATATATGATCACGTTAGCATTGCGTCTATGTTTAGATGTTACTAAATGACATATATACAAATATCTAGATCTCTTATATTTAGATATTTGTATATATGTCATTTCTTTTCTGACATAAAAGTTATATCTCATTTCAAATAAATGTTTAATATTTCTTTCATTTATGAGCAAGTGGCGATGCAAATATGGTTGCTGAAAAGCCTTGTTAATTTCACATAAAAGTTAACAATGCTAACGTGATCATATATAGTTACATACTGCACGCACCATGTTTTTGTTGCAGCCATGAATTCAACCCACCAAGATTCTCAGTTGCTTGTTCGACTTTCTAGAGATTTTGCTTGCTTAAACTCCCCTTGCATTCAAATCATTAATTTATGAAACAGAGAAGCAGGCTTTGAAAAGAAAAATCCAAAACTCCAACAGAAAGCATAAGGCTTGTTTAAAGTAAAAAACAAGTTAATGATAAATTAGAAAGCAGACTTGTTTACTTGATAATATATAATAAATTACAAGTTAATGCATGGAGAAATACAATAGCAACGGAAGATCATGATAATATTACTGTAATCATGATGAGGTATAGCTAGCTAGCTAACTAGCTGGTCCTAATGGCCGACTGATACCATGATAAAGATATAAAAACAGAGTTGCACTACACCTATTTGATAAAACACCACAGAGAAGAATTTCGACCGAGTAGAATTCATTTCATACATTGTATTTCCTTGATACAATATGACCAACACAGAGCAGTAAAATGTTCTCCTTCATTTAGTCTATATTCCAGTGGGACACAATAGATTTCATACCTTCTATTTCCTTGATACGATATGACTGTCAAAGTGAAGAACTATTGAAGTCCAAGCATCTTGTCAAAAAGTGGCCTTCTAAATGGCCATTTTAACGGCAGCCAAAGCCAATGTTGTAGCTGTCTGTTAGATTCAATGTTTGCCACTATCAACTACGAATTGCCAAAGAAGAGAATGTGTCAAAGAACTACAGAAAATCAAGTCCAAAAGAAGTTCAAGAGATACTAGAAGAACCGTGGCGGGAAGAACCTGTTTGCGACTAGTCAGATCTGGAAAGCCCAACCCATGTCGACGGCGGCTCAGATCTGGAATGTGTAACAAACGGCGACGGCAACAACCGGTTTGGTCCACGACAGCAACCACAGACGGTTCTTGGTGGTTTAGAGAAGATCAGATGTTCAGGGCCGAGTGAGAGTGTTTTCTTCTTTTTCTGTTTTTGCTTTTGCTTTCCCTCCATTTCTTCTCCTGCATATTTCACTCGCTCGTCTTTTTTTTCTTTTTTTTTTTTATATTTAAATTACCAGCTGACGTGGCAGTCGGTTGCACGCCGGTTCCGCACCGATAGTTGCATATAGAAGAAAAAATTTTAAGTATTTGTTTATTTCTTAGTGTATTTGTTTATTTCTTTTAAGTATTTTTTTAATATCTTTAAACATTAAGAAAAAATTTTAAAAACATACAATTTCACTAATAGTCACTTTTTTAACTATTAAGTAAAAGAAAAAATTAAAAAGAAAAGTAGAAGGGTAGTAGAAGAGTGGTAAGACTATCATTATTCTTTAATTAAATATTCTAGTGTTGGATCATCTATTGAGGGAGAGTCTGGCTCACACGTGAGGGGGCTAGTGAATGAGGTACTCATGGGTTCCAAATTCCATGGAATGTGAATTACTAAACAATGAAAAAACAACAATAACAATTAAAAACTACAATAACTACCTGCAACTTTGCACTTCTATCTTCTCTACGTTGTGCAAGTGCCACATACAATGCTTTGCTGATAACCATTTTGCCATTCATTTCCAAGAGCTACCACAAAGAAAAAACACAGACCAGAAACAATTACGGCAAAAAAAAAACATAATCATTGACCAAAGATACAAAAAGAAAAAGAAAGTACACATGACAAGGAAACGAGCAAAATGAAAATGATTATAGTGAAAATGAATATTGATGTTTGTCGAGAAAGCAACAAATCCTGATCCTCTACTTATACCATTATAGTCACGCAAGACCTATATATATTAAACAAAAAGCAAGAGACAGAGATCAGCTGCAAATACGAAAGAATTGCTCCAACCACGCACATTAATTGCATGTGCATGATGTTGAATTCATTATCAAGTCTAGGGATCGATGCACAATACAAACCTTGCATGAAGTAATCATACTGAATTCTGAGAACAATTCCGTTAGCTTATCATCGGTACTGATGCTATCATCTAGGTTTTTAACAAATAAATTCAGTGCTTCGTTAACATCAACGTTGTCAACCTTCTCCTGCAAGTATTTTTTCTCGATTCCCCCTTTCAAATCAATCTTTCAGATTGTTTCTGGGCATTCTCAACATACTATTCCTTATCTTCAAACTTCTTCCCATTATAGGCCTCAACAGATCGAGTTGCGTCCTCAGAGTCTTCAAAGTTGACAAATCCAAAACGCTTAGAGTTTCCATCTTCATCTCTCATAACAACAACGCTGGTAATAGTTCCAAAATCACCAAAGACTTCCTTCAGCTCTTCCTCAGTAGTTGATTCAGAAATATTTTTCACATAGACATTGTTAAATTTGTTCCTATCTGAAGCATAATCTCTTTCGTACTTACGTAGAAAGGGTCCAACAAAAACTTGTTTGTCATTCAATAGCATGCCATTCAGCTTTCCAATAGCATTTTTAGCAGAATCTTCAGTATCAAATTGTACGTAACCATATCCTTTTGACTGACCCCACTGATTAGTTTCTATCTTGCAAGATAAGATACTCCCGAATGTTGAAAATGTGTCATGCAGTGCTCTGTCGTCAATGGCCTCGTCCAAATTCTTCATAATATATATATATATATATATAGAATACAGACATGATCAAATTGATCAATCGTATTAGTGATAATGAATATACCCATTAAAATTAGCAAGGTGCTAATTAAGTACTGCAACATAAAATAATACATAATTTTGATCCGCTTGCCAATGAGAGGAGTATCATCCAAAGTAGCCAATGCCTGTACCGCTGTGACCAACAATTAACAAAAGTTTTCAAAAACAAAAAAATTATATAATCGACACAGCTTGGATGACTCGTGTAGCAATGTCATGACTTCAGTTTGGATGAGTATTGCTTGATTGAATTAAGTAGTATTATCATTGTTGTGTAGAGATGAGCATGATCTATTCGCGTCCGACATCCACATGTTCGGAATTGAATTAACACGTACAGGCAATTAATGCAGATTTATTGAAGCTGATGTAGTTTTTCAATAAACTCTGTAAATAGTCTAGTTTGTTATATTTAGACTATACTGTTAATTAGCCTATCTTAAAAGTTGTTTTGATTAATGCTATGTTATTTTAAGGTGTCTATATAAACATGTACCCTTGTGTAAATGCAAGTTTTTTGCTAAGATTAGGTGACTAGATGGATATAGATTAGTTGTTAAGTTTGTTGGATGAATGTAAAGTATTTTATCATTATCTATAAACATTTCAATTATGTCAAGAAGTTATTAGATAATGGTTTGGATAAGTCAAGAGTGTGTACAAATGAAGTTCGAAAAGTCAAGAATTATCCAGTTGAAGAAATCTATATCTGCTGAGGAGACTTAGCATCGAGTGTCAACAGACGCGTCAGCACAATTGTTCCCAACAGAGTCCTGTCGTCAGCAGAGTCTTACTGTACCTCAAATTCTTAACAAACTCAATCCATCAGTAGAGTCCTACTACAGATCAAATACTGATCATCAGAATATTTATGATGAAGATTTCGACTGGATGATTATCTTTTTCATCATTTTGTTTCAGAACTTGAGTGTGAGAAAATTTCTTGTTCTTTTTCATCTTTCTCTCATTGAGTGCGTGCTTAATCCATGTTGGAGTTTGATTGATCGAGTTTAGCCACTGGAGTTCCAGGAGAGAAGTCAATAGTTTAAATATTGCCAGAGGTTCTGGCTGCTACTGCGGTAGAGGCAAACGGATCGTTTATCAGGTCAAGTAAAAAAATCAATTAGCAAAGGTTTTGTAATTGAGAATCACTTGTAACTAATTTTCAAATAATAAAATCGATTTTTCTGGATTTGGTTGCTCTGTAGGGTTTTACCTTTAAATGATTTTACCTTTAAAGGGTTTCCCTTTGTAACTAAATTTGGTGTAACACACTTTATTTATTTTATGTATTTGATTGATTATCAAATTATTTTATTATTAATCACTAGCCAATTTGTTGATTGAATTGGTAGAACGTGGTAATACAATATAGGGATATTTGGGTAATTTCAATTGGCATCAGAGTGTGGTTCACTCATTCGAGTGTGATCCATGCCCCTATTGATCATATCATCATTGACAGCCCCACCACACTTTGATGGGAAAAATTATGCATATTAGAAAGTTTGTATGAGCGCTTTCCTTAAATCATTGGATGAACGTGTATGGTATGCAGTTGAACAAGGATGGACTAAACCCGAGACAGTCATTGACGCATGGACAAGAGATGAGATTAAAAACTATAATTGGAATAACATGGACTTAATGCTATTTTTATGGTGGCATTTTTCGAAGAATTTAAAAGAATTTCCATGTGTGAGGTGTGTCTAAAGAAGTTTGGGATATCTTAGAAGTTACGCATGAGAGAACAAGAATTGTAAAAAATTCTAAATTGCAATTACTAACCTCAAAGTTTGAGGAGATTAAAATGCTAGAAGACGAGAGCTTTAATGATTTTTATGCTAAACTTAATGATATTGTAAATTTCAGGTTCAATCTCGACGAGAAGGTGGAAGACTCAAGAGTTGTGAGGAAGATTCTAAAATCTTTTCCAGAAAGATTTTGCCCAAAAGTGACTGACATAAAATGAAAGTAAGGACTTGGATGCAATTAAGGTTGAAGAACTAGTAAGTTCCTTACAAACCTATGAGTCTTCACTTCCTCAAACAAGAAAATGTAAGTCCATTGCTCTAAAAATTGTGAGAGAGGACAGTGAAAATTTTTCTAATGAGGAGAATCTAAACGATGAGGATTTAGCGCTTATTGCAAGAAAATTTAGAAAATTCATGTTTAACAAAAGGACAAATGGAAAGCAAAAACGAGGTAAGGAACTCGTTGTTAAGAAAAATAATTCTAAAAAATGGAATAAAGAGAAATCTGAGAAAAATTATAAGGTTAAGTGCCATGAATGCTCAGGTAATGGTCACATAAAGATTGAATGTCCAAACTTTAAAAAGAATAAAGAAAAATCACTTAATGTCACATTGAGTGACAACTCAAATTCTGAAAATTCTAGTTCAACATCTGAGGATGAAAGTTTATTTATGGCCTTTTCAACTGTTATTAGTGAGATTCCTGAAATTATGTTAACAAAATCTGAAAGTGATGATAATGATAATGACTCGAAGGTAGCTCTAATTGAGACTAATCATGAGCTGAGTTTACAGGAAGCTTATAATGATTTATGTAAAGAGGTGGTTAAGTTGAAAAAGCTAACTAAGAAGCTGTACAACAAGCTCACAGCTGTGGAGAATGAAAAGAATAATATGTCTGAGGCATTAAAAATTTCTTAAGTTGAAGTATCAAGATTGAACACTCAAAGATGAGTACTTGAGAAGGAATTGGAAAAAGTTCAAGAATACAAGAAAAAAACTGAAACTCAAAAATTAGATGAGATGCTGAGCTTTCAAAAATCCAGTGGTGATCGCACAGGATACTCCAAAGCAAAGAACTTCAAGCCTCATCATCCGCCGCCACCTCATCAAAAGGTATTATTTTTGTTAAAGGGAGCCAAGGTGAGGATACTCCAAAGAAAGCTGTGTCAAAATCTAATATTCCAAGAGCCTCTCATTAAAGATCAACATCAAGGAAGCTTAATCGAGATAAGTTTGAAGGTAAGTTTATTTCTACTTGTCATCATTGTGGTATTCTTGACCATATAAGGCCACATTGCTTTAGCTTGAGAAAAGTCTAGAAAAAGAAAGAAAAAGAAAATCTTCAAGAAAGGAAAAGAATTTAGAAAAATTTTGATGACTTAAGTCATCAAATAACTACCATTAGTCGTAAACTTTGTGAACTAGTAGGTTTTTGTCTTCTCAACAAAAAAAAAAAAAAAAATATGCAAAGTGATATGGAAAAGACCAAACTCAAAGCTAAATGAGTGATTAAAGAGGATGACGTGTATTCAGTTGCTCACACAACACTCAAGTCAATGGACAACTGCTTGTGGTACCTGGACATTGCTTGCTCAAGACATATGTCGGGTGATAAAGCTCTATTCAAGAAGATTGAACCCACAAATGGAGGAACCGTGACCTTTGGAGATGGGAGCAAGACCATAGTTGAAGGGAAGTATTGAAATACCTGGACTACCTACTCTTCATAATCTTTTATTTATAAGTGGCCTTAAGGCTAATTTATTTAGCATTAGTCAATTTTGTGATGATGATCTCTTTGTGCAGTTTTCAAAGAATGAATGCAATGTCTATAATCAAGTTGGAGAATGGGTCTTGAAGGACACTAGAACTTCGGACAATTGCTATGGAGTCTCTTCAACATCAAATTTGAGTTGCCATAGAGTTTTATTAGATAAAGCCGAGTTGTGGCATCAACATCTTGGTCACAAGCCATTGGCCTCTTGAGCTACTTCACATGGACTTGATGGGTCCAACACAGATCGGGAGTCTTGGAGGGAAGAAGTATATCATGGTTATTATGGATGACTTTTTTAGATTTACTTGGACCATACTTCTAAAGGAGAAATATGAAGCATTTGACCTTGCTAAGAAGCTTTTCAAGAGACTACAAATAGAGAATGACCTTTCTATCTTTAGAATTCATAGTGATCATGGTAAAGAATTTGAAAACTCTAACTTCTCCTCTTTTTGTGATGAACAGGGCATCCATTAGGAATTCTCTGATCCTATTACTCCACAACAAAATGGAATAGTGGAAAGGAAAAATAGATTTATTCAAGAGATGGCTCAAACGATGTTGAGCAGCAAAAAGATGGTCTTATACTTTTGTTGAGAGGCTATGAGCATGGCAAGCCACATTCTGAATAGAGTTGTCTTTAGACTTGTGACAAAACATACCCCACATAGGTTGTGGAAAAATAAGAAGCCCACTATTAAATATTTTAAAGTTTTCGGCAGCAAATGCTACATCTTGTGTGATCGAGAAAGTTCACATAAATTTGACAGCAAGAGTGATGAAGGGATATTCCTTAAATAACAAAGCCTATAGTCTACAACCTACAACCTACATACAAAAACTGTTATGAAATCTATAAATGTGGTTGTAGATGATGTTTCAACTGAAATGACAAAAATGGAACTTGAAAGCATGAGAGAGTTAGCCTAGGCCACGGAAGAGAATTCTGAAAAGTTGAGTGATGTAGGCCGTGTAGAGCAAAAACCTCCAAACTCTCCTCCTCTAAATGACAAAGAACCCTCCTCGAGGATTAGTCATAATCATCCATGAGAAAATATTCTTGGTGAGCTAGATTAAGGAATGAAATTTAGAAAAAGAGTTCAAAATCAAATTTCTTTTGTGTTATTTATTGCAAGTAGAACCCAAGAAAGTTTAAGAAGGTTTAACTGATGAAAGTTGGGTAAATGCCATGCATGAGAAACTTCATCAATTCGAACTTCATCAATTCACAAGAGTGAAGTATGGTAGTTGATTCCTAGACCTGGAAATTACATATCATTGAAACCAAGTGGATCTTCAAGAACAAGTCCGATGAACATGGCACCATAGTCAAAAACAAAGTAAGACTTGTTGCACAAGGCTACACACAAGTAGAAGGAGTTGATTTTGATGAAACTTTTGCTCATGTTGCACGTTTAAAGTCTATCCGCACATTACTTGCTATAGTTTGTCATCTAAATTTTAAGTTATATCAAATGGATGTTAAGAGTGCATTTTTAAATTGACTATTACAAGAAGAGGTATATGTAGAACAATCTAAAGGATTCATTAATAACCTCTATCTTGATTATGTGTACATGTTAAATAAGGCACTCTATGGATTAAAGCAAGCACCACGAGCTTGGTATGAAAGGTTGACAACTTACTTACTTGAGCACGGCTTTCACTAGAGGATAAGCTGATATGACTCATTTCATAAAAAATCAGGTAAGCAACTTCTCATTGCTCAGATTTATGTAGATGATATTGTTTTTTGAGCAACTCTTGACTCACTCTCCCATGATCCTGCTACTAAAATGAAATCTGAGTTTGAAATAAGCATGATTGTGAGTTAAATTTTATTTTTGGGCATTCAAGTTAAATAAACTAAAGAAGGAACTGTCATCTCACAATCTAAATATGCTAGAGAACTTGTTAAGAAGTTTGGAATGGAAGGAAAGAGTCATGCTCGCATTCCTACGAACATTTCAGTAAAAATTAGCACAGACCCTGCAGGTAAGAACATTGACCCGACACTCTATAAAAGCATGATAAGGAGTTTACTTTATATTACAGCAAGTAGACCCAATATAGCATTCAATGTTGGTGTGTGTGCTAGGTTTCAAGCTAATCCTAAGGAATCATATCTTATTACAGTAAAAAGAATCATTAAATATCTAAGTACAACTGTAGATTATGGGATTTGGCATTCTAAGGACACTAACTTGACACTAGTTAGCTACTCGGATACTGATTAGGCTGGAAATGCAGATGATAGAAAAACCCGTCTGGAGGATGCTCTTATGTAGGTGGAAATCTGGTTGCTTAGATGAGTAAAAAGTAAAATTCCATCTATTTGTCTACAGCTAAAGCCGAGTATATAGCAGCAGGAAGTTGTTGCACACAACTTCTATGGATGAAAAAGATGCTTGAGGACTACGGGTTCTCTCAATATACTATGACAATTTATTGTGATAATTCTAATGCAATTAGTATCTAAAAAAATCTTGTTCAACACTCTAGAACCAAGCATATAGACATTAGGCATCATTTTATTAGAGACTTGGTTGAGTAAGAAATTGTCTTTGGATCATGTGTCCACCGAGTATCAACTGGCTGATTTGTTAACAAAACCTTTAGATAGGTTAAGGTTTGAATTTTTAAGGAAAGTCATTGGTGTGTGTGATATCAAGTGAAAGTTCCACTACTCACTTGTATTTAAATTTCTGCACTTCAATAGGTTAGAACATGCATGTGTTTCTTTTTCTGTTTCACTAGTTTGCTTAGTTAATTTTTTTTTTTTTTCAAATTAGGTGGGTTTCTAGTTGAGTAAGGTGCAAGCTTCATGTGTTTGCCAAGATTTGAGCATTCAGGTCCTCACACAGTCAGCTCCTTGGATTGAAGCAATTTTTCTATTGTGCATCTCACTTTGTGTATGCTAGCCTTATGGTTAAGCAAACAAAGTCACCTTATTATGCACCGTGAGATACCTAACATTGCCCTCATTATCTTTATTAATTCTTAGATTAAGAGATGCTCACAAAAAGGGAGAGTCAATACCTTAAATTGACTAATACTAGTTGAACTTAGTACTAAAAGGAAGAGATCTCCCCTTGCCAAGCATAAAGGGTGATCTCTATAGAAAAAATCAGTGTTTATTCATTGTGGAAAAACACGAACACTTAACACGGATTTGCCCCTCTAAAGTCCTTATAGAAAAAATCGTTATTCAAATTATTGTGGAAAAAAAATGAGCAATACAATAATGGACATGACAAGGGCATAAAAACCTTGTGCTTGGAGGAGGTACTTTTTCAAGTATCTAGGTCCTAGCATAAAATTTTAGTTTTAAGGAAAAAGACCCCCTTAGGAGTATCTACAAGGGAAAAAAAAAAACAAAAACAAAAAGGGGGGGAAGAAAATAAAAGCATGTGTTCCTCACTCACACACTCACGTGAACTTTGATTGATCACCTCATGAGATACAAGCCACCATGATGAAGGCTACAAATGAGAAAGTGCATCTCCTTTTGTGTGTGGATAGTGTGAGTGACATAGTGCTTGGATAAATGCTACACTTGAGGCATGAGCATTGCTTCAATTATTTAAAGTTTTTATTAAGTTTTTTGTGAGACAATAAGTTTTTACCTTCCATTTTCATTTTTTTCATGTTATATATATATATATATATATATATATATATATATATATTTGGTATTATTTAACAAAAAAAGGGGGAGGAGGGGGGGGGGAACAAATTTTTTTAGTCCCAATGGGACTTTGGGACTTAGGCTTTGGGAGCCTTGTTATTTTGGTTAAGTTCCAATGCAGACTTTGTGAAAGGGGCTCGTGCATAGCACGTTATCCCTTAAGTGACTAAAGTCACTAGATAAATACTAAACCCTCACCCCCGATATTCACCCCCATACTTAACCATGGCACTGACACGTCTTGTGCCCTAACCGAACACGATCTTACCCACTTCTCACTATTTTTAGTTGATTGGGAGTCTAATCTCGAAGGAAAAATCATTCTTCACAAGTTCCTCAGTTAAGGTAAGTGTTCCATTCGATTATTTTCTCCCCTTTCTATATTTCTTGGGTTCGGCGCTCACCCATTTGGGAATGTGTTGGATTTTGTTTGAGTTGTGATTTGGGGGTTTATATTTTTTATGGTTGAGGTGTGAATAAATGTAGTAGTGAAGTGGGCCTTCATTATTCGTGTATTGAGGATGGTTTCTGGGTGGGTTCTTGGCTTTTGTCATTCGGGTTCTATGGAATGCCCACTAGGTGTTTGGTTTTATGACTCAACTAGTTTACCTCAGTCATTTGCCCATTATTTGACATGCATCCATACTCCTACATCGGGGCTGTAGATATGCATGGTTGAGATATGTTCAGAGGGGGCTAGGAGGGTCTAATATGAGACTTGTACACTATTTGGATCCTAGCACTTATCCAGTTCTATATTATTTCTTACTTGTACATTGTGTGCTTTTCATTTGAGGTTTAAGGAACGGGCTAAAAGGAAGGTGAGCTCACAGTCCCCCTTGCCTGAAAGTTCATCTAGTGAAAGGGAACCTCCAGTTGAGACTCCTTAAACTGAGGGCACCTCAGCCCCTTCACCTAAGACACCAAAGCCAATCTCTTTTGAGTGATTCACTTCACCAGAAGTTGAAGCAGCATATAAGAGCATATTCTCTCATAAACCAGTATTGGGTGAAAGAGAAGTAAGCATAAATGATTTTCCCTCACCTGATTTTGAGGTCATCAGCCGCATATTTGTGGAGTGAAAATAGGAGAAACTGACACTCCTCTCACCCACTCCATGGGTAGAGGTAGTGCTTGAGTTTTACTCCATCATTACACATTTTAATTTGGATGATCATAGCATTACTTTCACAGTAAGGGGGACTAAGCTTGACATAACTCCATCTGTTATAAGAGAGTTGTATGAACTCCCTGAGGTACCTGGGTATCCATACAAGGGATCGGGGGCTCAAACAAAGGTAGCCATGCGCAACCTTTTTGCTGGCCCCCAAGGCCCAAAGTGGAATCCTAAAGTACATTGGATGCCTCTTCATGTTGTGCTCCCACCATATAGATTGCTGGCCAAGATTATGCTGACGAATCTATGGGCTATCATCGACACACTAAGCTCCATTTGGAGAGGGCACACTTCATGTACACTTTGGCTATGAGAGTCTCTATAGACTTCCCAATGCATGTTATTAACATCATTCATCACTTCCATGTGGAGAAAGAGTTGAGCTTGCCCTTCGGTGGTCTAATCACTAAACTGGCTATGATAGCCAAAGTGGCTCTGAGAGCAAATGAACCCACAATGAAAGTAGTTGATTCAATTTCTGCTTTAAAAGTGATAAGTCAGAAGCTATATTGACTAAGAAAAGACCATAAACCATAGAGTATGCCTCCTCTCCACCCGAGCCTACTATTCATATTTCTAGTGTGCTGGAGCAGATCAATCTTTTGCCTCAAAAGATTGATGCCTTTACTAAAAAGTGGGAAGTAATACAGTCCAAGTTGGAATAGCAAGTTGTGGCCATACGCTCTAATGGTGTCCAAACCAGTGATAGATTGGTCCAGCTGTCCTTGGATGTGCAGCAGGTGATGGAGAGCGTGATGGATTCAGATGCAGAATAACAACTCATTGTCAAATTGCTGACAAGAAATGGGGAGTAAGATAAGGGGAGTAGCAATAGCAAGGGAGCAGACTAAGGGGCAGTAGCAGCAGCCTTCAGCTTAGCTTTCAACTTTAGAACTTCTATGTTTATTTTGAAAAATGTTATATGTTTTCTGATTTTGTTCAAGTTAAGAAACAGTCTATTTTTTTCTATTTTGGTTCAGTTCAGTGACAGTCTATTTAGTTTAATATGTAATTAAACAATGTGATACTTGTCTTTAATATTTGATTTTCATTTATGTGTTGAAAGGTTCTCCATGAGATCATTTGTTGCTGGCTTTTTTTTTTTTTGTTTCAGGTACACACTACATTCATCAATTGAGTATTTTTTCACCAATTCGCCAAAAAGAAATATTGTAAATACAAGTTTTTGGTTAGGACTAGGTGACTAGATGAATATAGATTAGTTGTTACGTTTGTTGGATGAATGTAGAATATTTTATCCTTATCTATAAACATTTGAATTATGTCAAGAAGTTATCAGATAATGGTTTGGATAAGTCAAGAGTGTGAACAACTAAAGTTCAAAAATTCATGAATTATCCAGTTGAAGAAATCTATATCTGCTGAGAAGACTTAGTACCGAGTATCAACAAACGCGTCAACACAATTGTTCCCAGCAGAGTCCTTCCGTCAGCAAAGTCCTACTGCAGATCAAATACTGATCAAAATATTTATGATGAAGATTTTGACTGGATGATTATCTTTTTAATCATTTTGTTTCAGAACTTGGAGAGATTGGAGAGTGATCCAAGTGCTTAAGTATGAAAAAATTCTTTTGAGAATTTTCTAGTTCTTTTTCCTCTTTCTCTCATCGAGTGTGTGCTTACTCCATGTTGGAGTTTGATTGATCGAGTTTAGCCACTAAAGTTCCAGGAGAGAAGTCAATAGTTTGAAGATCGCAAAAGGTTCTGGCTGCTACTGCGACAGAGGCAAACAAGTCATTTGTCTAGTCAAGTAAAAGAGTCAATTAGTAAAAGTTTTGTAATTGAGAATTACTTATAACTAATTTTCAAATAATAAAATTGATTTTTCTAGGTTTGGCTGCCTCGTAGGGTTTTACCTTTAAAGAGTTCTTTAAAAGGTTTCCCTTCATAATTAAATTTTGTGTAATGCACTTTTTTTACTTTATGTATTTGATTGATTATCAAATTATTTTATTATTGATCACTAACCAATTTATTGATTGAATTGGTAGAATGTGGTAATACAATACATGGGTACTTGGGTAATTTCACATTGGAAGTGTAGAGGGTAAAACATTAAGAATCAATCAAACAGGTCGTTGATTGATGTTTCTCCTTGCAAATCTCTGTTTTTCTTATTGTTTTCTAACAATTGGTATCAAAGCGACTTCGATCTGTGAAGGGCGTTATGGCAGCTTTTGGTTCTTCTACCACAGTTCCTATATTTGGTGGTGAGAATTATGATTATTAGAGTATCAAGGTGAAGACTCTTCATGTCACTTGATCTTTGGGATGTTATTGAAAGTGGAGTCTCTGCTTTAGCAGAAGGCACTTCAGAATCAACCCAAAACAAGATTGATAAGCAAAGAGATGCTAAATCCTTGTTTACTCTGCAGCAGGCTGTCAGTGAATCAATCTTCCCGAGATTGATGAGAGCAACAACCTCAAAGTAGGCCTGGGAGATTCTGCAGTAGGAGTTTCAAGGAAATACTAAAGTTAAGACAATCAAGCTTCAAGGTATGAGAAGAGAACTTGAAAATCTCAAAATGAAGGAATTTGAGAATGCAAAAGACTATTGCTTCAGACTCATTGAGGTTGTAAATCAGATGCGTATTTATGGTGAAAAGGTAACTGATGTAAGAATTGTCCAGAAGATCTTGATCAGCTTGATAGAAAAATATGATCATGTGGTTGTTGCAATCGAAGAATCTAGGGATCTTTCAACCTTAACTGTTACTGAGTTGATGGGATCATTATGAACAAAGAATTGACAGGAGTGAAGTCTCTCTAGAAAATGCATTCCAACTGAAATTTAATCTGAAAAACCAAAAATAAAAAGATTCCAAGAAGAAGTCCAAAGGCACACCAAAAGAAGGAGAATGTTCTCAGAAAAAGGAACTTCAAAAGGAGAATTTCCACCTTGTGGTGTCTGCAAGAAGACCAATCATTTGAAAAATGATTGTTTTCATCTTGGAAAGCCTCAGTGTACAAACTGTAAGAAGTTTGGCCATGTAGAGAAGGATTGTTGGTTCAAAAACAAGAATCGATAGGCCAATTATACAGAAGACAAGGAGGAGCACTTGTTCTTTGCATGTCAAGCCGCTGTTGAACAAGAGAGTAAAGAATTGCTTCTAGACAGTGGGTGCAGCAACCATATGACTTCAGATGAATGTATGTTTTCAAAAATTGATAGGTCTGTCAATGTGAAGGTCAAATTGGGAAATGGTGAATTGGTGGAAGCAAAAGGAAAAGAAAATTACCATGGAAACCAAGAAAGGAACCAGATTCATCAAGGATGTTCTATTTGTTCCAAGTCTCAATCAAAGTCTTAAGTGTTGGTCAAATGATGTAGAATGGGTAATCTCTACACTTTGAAGGGGAGTTATGCACCATTTATGATCTGAAGCACAATAATCAAGAAGTGGTTGAAGTGGAAATGGGAAATTGCAGGAATTTTCTTATTCATTGGCACTGCCCAAAAGCTATGATGGCTAAATTTGATGATACAACTCTTTGGCATCAAAGGTTTGGACATTACAACCTTAATGCACTGAGATTGTTGAATCAAAAGGACATGATAAGAGACTTACCTCTCTTAGACCTGAATGTGCCTGTATGTGAAGGGTGTATGCTAGAAAAACAACATAGACAATCTTTTCCTACAGGAAAAGCTTGGAGGGCAAAAAAATTTTTGGAGTTTGTTCATACTGATGAATGTGGCCCAATGAGAATGCCTTTTCAAAGCCAAAACAAGTATTTCATCTTGTTTATAGATGATTATTCGAGGATGACATGGGTTTATTTTTTCAAAAAAAAATCTGAAGTTTTTGAGATTTTCAAAACGTACAAGCTATTGGTTGAAAATCAAAGTGGGTGCAAGATCAAGACTTTGAGAAGTGATAGAGGTATTGAATATAACTCAAGAAAGTTTGATAAATTCTGTGAAAAAGAGGGAATGGAACATCAATTAACAGTAGCTTATTCTCCATAGCAAAAATGGAGTTTCTGAGAAAAAAAAATAGGATAGTAATGGAGATGACCATGTCAATGTTGTTGGAGAAAGTAAGGGTGCAAATGGTCCGGTCCGGTCCGGCGATGGACCGAATATTTTAGGTCCATCATTTTTCCGGACCGGACCGGACTGAACACCTATAGGGATAGGACCGAACCGATGGTCCAACCTATTTTTTTTTTAAATAGTTAATAAAAAATTATTTAAAATACTAAATTAAATTAAGTGACTTATTAATGTGGATTATGTAACAAATTCAATAAAAAAATATTTTATATAGTCAATGATAATAAATTAGATGAAAATTATATTATTAATTTATATAATTACTATATAATTAACTAATTGATATTATATATTAGTTAATTCATAGAATATTAACAAGTGATAATAATATATTTAAAATTTTATATTTTAATAGTGATAGGTTAGATGAAGATATATATAAAATATTGCTAATTTATAGAATATTAACAAGTATTAATAACATATTTAAAATTTTATATTGTTAATTGTACAATTATTATATAAATAATATATATATATTTTTTTTCATTCGGTCCGGTCCGGTCCTGAAAAACCCTGGACCGTGGACCGGACCGAAACTTTTCGGACCTCTAAAACGTGGACCGAGACCGACGGTCTCAGTCTTGGTCCGGTCCGATCCGGTCCAGATAGAAACGATCGGTCCAGTCAGTCCGTTTGGTCTGACCGGACCGTTTATCACCCCTAACTACAAGTCATTTGAAGGTTTTTGGCTGCATTTGCTATATTCATGTTCCTTCATAGAAAAGACACAAGCTTGAAGGAAAATCTGAGAAAATAGTTTTTCTTGGATATAGCACTCAATGAAAAAATGCAAAGCAAGGCTTGTTGCTAAAAGCTATTCACAACAGCCAGGAATTGATTACAACAAAACCTTTGCACCAGTTGCTCAGTTAGCACAATCCAAACTCTTGTTACACTTGCAGCTCAGAAAAGTTGGAAGATTTTTCAACTTGATGTCAAGTTAGTATTTCTCAATGGTATTCTAGAAGAAGTCTATGTTGATCAACCTGAGTGCTTTATAAGGGAAGAAGGTAAAGTTCTTCGATTGAAAAAGGCTCTATATGGGCTCAAACAGGCACCCTGAGCCTAGTACGGAAAAATAGATGGCTATTTCAATAATCAAGGCTTCAGTAGGAGCATGAGTGAACCTACACTCTATGTGAAATTCAAGGGTAAAGCTCTACTTATAGTTTCATTGTATGTTGACGATCTGATCTTCACTAGAAATAATCCAGAAATGATTGAAGAGTTCAAGCAAGATATGATGAAACCTTTGAAATGAGTGACTTGGGGCTAATGCATTACTTTCTTGGAATGGAAGTTTGTCAAGAATGAGGCATCTTCATATCACAGAGAAAGTATGCAGAAGACTTATTGAAGAAATTCAAAATGTTAGGATGCAAAACAGTGACAACACCTTTGGTTGCAAATGAAATGCTGAAAAAGGAAGATGGGGTAAAGAAAGCAGATGTTGCAGCTTACAGGAGTTTGGTTGGCAGTTTGCTATACTTTACTGCCACTTATCCTGACATTATGTATTCTACTAGTTTGTTGTCCAAGTTTATGCAGAGTCCAAACCAAGTTCATTTTGGTGCTGCTAAAAGAGTTCTTAGATATGTGCAGGGTACTATGGATTTTGGCATATGGTTCAAGTTATGTTCCCACTCAAAATTAATTGGCTTTATTGATAGTGATTGGGCTGGCTCAATTAATGACATGAGAAGCACTTCAGGATATTGTTTTAATCTGGGATCAAGAATGTTTTCTTGGGGATCAAAGAAGCAAGCTACTGTTGCTCAATCAACTGCAGAAGTTGAGTATGTTGCAGCTACTGGAGCTATAAATCAAGCTATTTGGTTGAACAGAATTCTTGAAGACATGGGAGAAAAATAGCAAGGTCCACTGGAGATTTATTGTGATAATAAATCTACCATTGCTATGGCTAAGAATCCAGTTCATCATATTCGAACTAAACTCATTGCAATCAAGTACCATTTCTTAAGAGAAGTTGAACTCAAATTCTGAAGCTCTGAAGAACAAGTTACAGATATTTTCACAAAAGCTCTTCCTAGAGACAAGTTTCAGTTCCTAAGAATGATGCTTGGAGTTTCAGAAAAATACATCAAGGAGGAGTATTGAAGCTGATGCAGTTTTTCAATAAACTCTATTAATAGTCTAGTTTGTTATATTTCTTTTGATTAATGCTATGTTATTTACAAGGTGTCTATAAAAACCTGTACCCTTGGAAGTGTAAAGGGTAGAACATTAAGAATCAATCAAACAGGTCGTTAATTGAAGTTTCTCCTTGTAAATCTCTGTTTTTCTTCTTGTTTTCTAACAAGGTTGCAATCTATGAAAATTCCAAGCAAACATGAAACGTTTTACTTATGGCGGTCGAGTTGATCTGAAGCATGCAGATTGGAGCCATTCAATACATCTCAAAACCGAACTCTGTACGTAGATTGTAAAATTAAAACATCAATCAAAGTTAACTTAAATGAGGAAAAAATCTCCACTAGTTTCAGAAACTTGGATAGATATATTCCTGCGTACGTACCAGCAGATCATCATAACATGCAAATTCCAATCAGTTTAAAACTAAAAGTAAGAAGAAAAAAAAAGGAACAATTACCGTCTTGGTTGTGGCAGTATTTGACGTAAACGTAGCCGAGAGAGCTCCCGGAGCTCAAGTCCCTCTCGACCCAGACCGAATCCAGCATACCCACAAACATAAACAAGTCGTAGAGGTGCGCGTTGGATACCTTCTGGTCAAGATTTTCGACGTACAAAAACGTCTGCCGGTACGGCCCGTCCACTCCGTTGCTGACCACGCCGTTTGAAACGGGAGGTTGCACCGCCTGATCTTCTTGATCATCATGTACCTGAGCCATATATTCCGTAAATTCTCCCAATAATCTGTGTCTTGCTCTTATATATCAACGGTGGAATTAGCTTTATTAATTCCGCTGGTACTTAATGATCATGTATTTGTGTTTGGCTATTTTCGTTTGCGTTTATTTATTTATTTATTTTTGTCGTCACTCTTAGTACATGCATGCCTCGTAAATAGCGTTCCTCCTGAGGCTATAGCGACTGAATTGTTCTTTCATGCATATCATTCTTTGCGCCACAGCTCTAATACTATATTCTGATGTCTTTTGGCTCATAGTTTTCTCAGCCACCTCTGCAGTTTCTGATGTCTTTATATAATTTATTCGCGATTATGAATTGCTTAATTTGCAGCCTATCTTCTTCTTAACTAAGTAATAACCAACCTTGACTGAAGTAGTAGTACTATATATATAAAATCCTAAGTTTGTTTAGAGAAGCTAAAGCATGACTTTGGTACAAGGCTTTTTAGGTTCAACTAGGTGGATGTTTTGATGTATTAGGATCGATGTGTTTAATTAATGTCGGAATCACCTGTACTTTTAAGCTAACTGACTGATTTATAGTGTTTTTGTGAGTGCAATTTTTTTTTTTAAATGATAATTGATCCAACAACTATACAAGTGAAATGACAATTCATATATTGCGTAGAGGAATGTTATACATCAGTCACTATTCATTCTCACACCACATTTATAACTTTTTCAAAAGATGTGAGTTTTTTATAAGAAGTGAAGTATGGGGTAAAGTGAATAATAATTAATGAGAAGAATTTTCCATTGGATACACCACCTCCAAAGTAGGGGCAGATCCTCATTGCAACTCTCAAGAGAAGCACAGATTCGTCGTCACCGTCAAAAGAATCTTTCAGATGCCGAGGAAAACAGTTCGAACAACCCTGCTGGAATGCACTGTGAAAACACATGGTAATTAACAAGGGCAAGACATGTTAATCCAATGGACTATTTTCTTCAATCAAGCTTGATCGGCTGCGCGATGTTGTGAGCATCGTTATGCAGTTGGTTTTGATAGTATCTTTCATAATGATGGTGGCGCATTCATTGCTTTTGGGCCCAAAATAATAGCATCTTTCACAAAGCAGACAACAATGTGAAAACACGATCCCAAAACTCGAGAAACATACATGCACGGTTCAATGCCACTCTAAGCCACCATACATGTAAGGTTCAATGCCGATTAAATTCAGGTTCTATTCTTAAGAAACTCTGCGTTTAACAGCTTGAAAGACAATAACTTATTTTTTAACTCTAGAACTAATAAAGCCTGGCCAGGCTACCCCACCTACAAAACTCAAGAAACAAGGGTGTCACTTAGCGACAGTGAGGCCATCTGATCATTTGGAGTATTTAATTGCTGCTGCTGATTTACATTCCTCAACACCTCCATGGCCTCAGCAACCTTCACTTTCAAGGCCTCTGGTGATTCCAGTAAATGCAAAACCTCAGTCTGGTCCATCTCCAGTAGCATGCCAGTCACCTTTGCAGCATTTTCATGTTCCAACTGGTCCACCAGTGGGTATAAATTTTCACCCAGCAACTATGCAGCAAAAAAATTAATACATAGATTATGGCTTGAGTGAATGGTGACTTATACAATAATAATGTTTTAAAAATCAGGTTTGAGACATAATATGTAAATAATAGGAAGTATTTTCATCACAAGAAAAATTAATCAGGTAACATGGTACCGACCAAATATGCATTTCTACAGATGCATTGAACTCAGAAAGGCAAACTTACAGTCCTCTGCTTCTCGGGTGTTGCATTAGCAAGTGCAGTGGCCAAAGCCCCAGTTGCCATAGGTTGTGAAAATGTACCATCTCTAAATGGCATTCCACCCATGTCATATGGAGTAGAGAGCATGCCCCCAGAAACACCAGCAAAGGAAGCATCAGGCATGTTACGACCAGGAGGGTAACGATAGGCCCGTCCCCTAGGAAGCATCTGTTACCAAGCATCAAGAAGAAAAATAAAAAAAATGTTCTCACTACATAGTTTCAATATAGATTCTTTCAAAAGAAATTAGAAACTAGAACAACTAAATGACAGATTACTACCCCACCTGTGGCTGCATTAGTGGGAGTGCTTGCTGATTTGGTTGGCTTGTCCCTGCTCCAGACCGTCTGCCACCTGGACGCTGGCTCTGCTGACCTGGTTGGACCATTGGGACAAAAAAGTTTGGCCTCATCCCAGGAACTAATTGCTGCTGATACCCAAATCCAGGCTGACATATTTACAGTAAGAAGATCAGTTGCTGAGATTTAGGAATATCATAAGTGATGATCGAGATCACCAATTCGTTCTCCTAGTTTCAGAAAGCAACATCAACCTCTGTAGATGTATAATGATAATGTAACCAGGACGTGTCTCAAACTCATAGAACAATGTAAAGATGTAGGGAGAGAGGGAAAGCATGGTCAAGGAACAATTGTCTCCATATTTTTTTTATAACTAACAATAGTCTCGATATAAGAAGGTTGAGGCTTATTTACACCATTATACATACATATACGTATATATAAAGCACAGAGGATTACTTATGGGAGTACCGCTGCAGCAGTTTAAGGAAAAAAAAAACCTAACATTCGTTTCATGCAAATAGGCCAATCTTAAATTCTGGCTGTACGATGCAATAGTAATACATTGTGGTAACTAAATGACTTCTGATATGCAATGTAAAGAGTCAAAACTTCCAGAGCTGTTTAATGAATATAATTAAGAAGAATGCTATAAATCAGCCACTATTCACTCCCAAACCCCACACCTACCGTTTTCATAAGGTGTGGGGGTGTTTTTCATAGGATGTGCGGTGTGGGGTATGGAGTAGTGAATAGTGGTTGATGAGAAGAATTTTTCTATAATTAAACTGACATAGAACAGAGTGATAATATAATCAACTAGTAATAAGCAAGCAGACAATACTTTGAAGAGAAAATAGGTCTGACAATTTTCCAGTCTAAACATAGAACCAGATTGGAACATATGAAGGGGGCAATTAGCTGAGAAAAAAAACAATTACTTGTGGAGGGATGATAGCAGGAGGGCCTTGACCATAGAATAGTTGCTGTCCAAGACCTGGTGCCCCCGGGGGATACAAGGGCATTCGAGGGGCCACCGGAATTGCCATTCCAGCAGGACGAATTTGTGAAAACTGTTCCTGAAAAGAGGAAAATAACATAATTTTCATATTAAAACTTAAAAGTACATTATGGCTACATGAAAGACAAGTGCCATGAACACTGATCATTTGCGATTCAAAAACCATACAGCAAAAGGGGTAGCCTAGCGATAGAGAGCATCTATGGTTAGGATTTAGTGTAAAGTCTAGCTTTACACTCTAATAAAATATTCTTTTATTTTTTTCTAAAAAAACTGAGACGCGCAAGATTACAAAAATCAACAAATTTTAAAAGAAAAATCTATACCATCTAAAGGGGTTGTCTGGCCACCCAAGGGGTGGTTCTGAAGATCTTTTTTTTATTTATTTTTTATTTTATTTTAAATATAAATCATATGGTGTGGCAGTGTTTTGTTATTCTCCCATAAAAAAGCCAATATGTCAGCTCTTTATTAGAGAGTGCAAAGGACCTGGCTTACAATGGGTCGTGATTGAAGTCATTTTCCTCCCCAAAAAATAAATACAAATCTTTGTCACACCCCTTCCACTCTACCTATCTAAAAAAGGGCACAACATTTTTGTAAGAGCTCTACAAGCTAGTGCCATTAACATTATTTAAGTTTGTCAAATATCCCCCAATGACTTTTTACTACTATAGCTCCTGAGGCTCGATTAATATTCTACATGGAATGTGAGTTACCAAACAATCAATAACAACAATAAAAATTGAGAATAAAATTAACTACCTGCAACTTTGCTCTTCTATCTTCTCTACGTTGTGCAAGTGCCACATACAGTGGTTTGCTGGAAACCATTTTACCATTCATCTCCGAGAGCTACAACCAAATAAAGCAGAGGAAAAAAAAAATATCGTTAACAAAAAAAAAATACAAGAAAAAACTGGAAACAAAAGCAAAAGAAAATGATAATAAGTGAATATGCGGGATTATCAGCAATATCAACTCACAGCTCGAGACGATTCTTCAGCATTTGAGAAAGCAATAAATCCCGATCCTCTACTTATACCATTAGGGTCACACATGACCTATTAAACAAAACACAAGGGCAGAGATCAGCTACAAATACCAAAGAAGAATGCCAACCACATTAAACATGTTGAATAAAAATTCTGAGACAATACAAACCTTGCATGAAGTAATTGTACCAAATTCTGAGAACAATTCCCTTAGCTTATCATCAGTGATGCTATCATCTAGATTTTTAACATATAAATTCAGTCCTTCATATTTGTCAACCTTCTCCTTCAAATTTTGCTCACTTCCCCCTTTCAATTCAATCTCTCTTTCAGATTTTTTCTGGGCTTTCCCAACATACCACTCCTTATCTTCAATCTTCTTTCCATTAAGGGCCTCAACAGATCGAGCTGCATCATCAGAGTTTTCAAAGTTGACAAATCCAAAACACTTAGATTTTCCATCTCCATCTCTCATAACTACAACGCTGGTAATAGTTCCAAAATCACCAAAGATTTCCTTCAACTCTTCCTCAGTAGTTGATTCAGAAAAGTTTTTCACATAGACATTGTTGAATTTGTTCCTATCTGAAGTAGAATCTCTTTCCTGCTTGCGCAGAAAGGGTCCAACAAAAACTTGTTTGTCATTCAATAGCATACCATTCAGCTTTTCAATAGCATTTTTAGCAGAATCTTCATTATCAAATTGTACATAACCATATCCTTTTGACTGACCCGACTGATCAGTTTCTATCTTGCAAGATAAGATATTCCCAAATGTTGAAAATGTCTCTTGCAGTGCTTTGTTATCAATGGCCTTGTCCAAATTCTTCATAAAAAAAATATAAAATCCAGACATCAGATTTAATTTTTGATACGTTAGACATCAGACCCAATCATATAGAGATAATGAATATATCCATTAATTTTTCTTTAATTTTGATAAGTGAGATAATGAATATATCCATCAAAATTAGCAGTTTGCCAAGTACATAACGACCAAAATCATAAAAATCAAAGTACCTTAATAAATATATTCCCTGCCCCACTTTTACGAATGCTAGGGTCGCGATAAGAATACATAATTCTGATTGGCTTGCCATTGAGAGGAGTAAAATTCAAAGCATCCAAGGCCCGTGCCGCTGTGAACAACACCAAAAATTTATAAAAAATGAAAAATAATCGGTACACTAATTGTAAAGCCAACCCTGATTAGTTGATAAAAAAAGTTCATCGAGCAATTTCACTTCAGTTTGGATGACTGGTTAGTTGAAGTGAGTAGGGTTGGCTTGAGATGAGCTTCTATTCACGTTCGACATCTACATGTTCGGAACTGGACTGATAGAGGCAACGCAGATTACACTGTTTTAAATCGAGGCAAACATGAAACGTTTAACTTACGGCGCCCGAGTTCTGAAGGAGATTGGTGCCATTCAATACATCTCATAACCGAACTCCACAGATTGTACAATTAAAACATCAAATTTCATTTCAGCAAAAATTATCATCTAATGTCAGAAACTGAAACAGATTCCTATACAGGAAAAACCCTCATCTAATGTCAGAAACTTAAATAGATCCTACGAGATCATAACAAATTTCAATCAGTTAAATTAAAGAAAAAGGACCAACCTTCTTGAGGGTTGCTGTAATTGACGTAACCATAGCCGAGAGAGCGTCGGGAGCTCAAGTCCCTACAGACCCGGACCGAAACCACCAGACCCACTTGACTAAACACGTCGAAGAGGTGCGTGTCAGTCACGTTCTGGTCAAGATCTCCGACGTACAATGACGTCGACACGAACTGGCCCACTCCGTTGCTGACCACGCCGTTTGAAACCGGAGGCTGCGCCTGAACTTGTACCTGAGCCATTCCGTAAATTCTCCCAAAAATCTCTGCCCCCTTCTTTTTTTTTCTCGATAATTTTGGTTAAATTATCGCAATTTGTGTGTTTTTTTTTTTCTTAGCGAATAAGGAGGATAAAGTAGTCGGAGAGACACGACGACGCACGGGGTGACAGAGACGACGAAAATGGCGTAAGAAAGTAAAAGGAGAGGGCAGGGAAGCAATGGCGGCACCGCACCGAATTGTGTTAGAAATGGACTAGCTTTTATACACGGACAAAGGCACACACCCAGTAGAAGAGTGAGTGCCACCAAACCCTAGCTAAATCTTAGCTCGGCAATATAAACTACGAAATAGAGATTAGATTATACGATATAATTTTAAATGAGTTAAATAAAATATTATTTTTTAATATTATTATTATTTTAAAATTTTAAAAAGTTGAATTATATATTATATTTTGTGTAAAAATTTAAAGTTTCGTTTGTTTTCACAACTCTTCTCAACTCATCTCATCTAATCATTATAACTTTTTCCAAATTCTCATACAAAATAAATTAAACAATTCATCTTTTTCAAATCTCAAACTAAAAATAATATTAAAAATATATTCTAACAATATTTTATTCAACTTTTAACTTTAATCTCAACTCATCTCATCTCATTTCATCTACAAAAACAAACAAGATCTAAAAAAAGTTATAAAAATGAGATGAAGTGAGGTGAAATGATTTTTGTGTTGGAAAATGTTATGTTTATCACTGGTAATTTTTTATTTTTAGTTTTTTTTACTTCATCATTAAATAAATATTTTTTAATAATATTGTGAATTTTTTAAAAAAAATATTAAAAAAATCATATAAAAAATATATAAATTAAAATAAAAAACATATAATGCATTAGCAGGAGCCCCCAGCAGGAGCTCCCAGCGGTGGGTTGGCGTAGACCCACCCTTCTGTGTTTGAGCTGTAATCTAATAAATCAACAATTTTGCTAGGTACAGTCACAGTATATGCAAGCGGCAAATAAACGTGAGAAATAAAAAAGTAAAAAGGACAAAAGTAAACCAGACCTCTCTCTTTCTCTTTCTTATTTTCCAAAAACTTTTCTTTCTTCTTCAGTTTCTTCTTTCTCATCTCTCTTTTTTTCCTTTTTTATTTTTCCTATGATCAATTATTTTGTGGTTGGTTCTGTGTTTTTTGTCCAAGATGTTTGAATAGATCCATTTGTTAGATAAGTTATTTTTTTCCCTTCTTCATACACTAGTCCGTTATCCATATACAGATTTTATTTCAAGCATCTCTCTCTCTCTCAAAGCAAAATTTTCATTCTTCCCATTATTCTTATTATTATTTGTCGGATGTTGATTCTGTGTGTATGTTGTGGGTTAACAACTTATCCCCAAAGTATGAAAAAGAAGAAAGAAAAATATTAATTTAAATTTGTTTAGAATGGTGATGGTCTCCAATCCCATAGAGAACAGTCTATCAAAAAAAAGAAGTGGATGATGAAAAAAGTAGTGGAGAGAGAGAGGAAGAAAGCGAGCAGATGAAAAAATAAGTATGAGGAAGAAAAGAAAAGAGTGGAACCCAACTGTCAGACGATTGCATTTCGACTGCACACACCAATTGTATATAGAGTTCTTCTTTTTCATCTGCTAGCTTTCTTCCTCTCTCTTTCTCTCCATTGTTTTTTTCATCTGCTCGCTTTATCTCTCTCTCTCTCTCCCTCCACTGCTTTTTTCATTCTCCACTTCTTTTTTCTAATGGCCTGTTCTCTATGGGATTGGAGACCACCACCATTCTAAACAAATTTCAATTACTGTTTTTCTTTCTTCTTTTTCATGCTTTGGCGATAAGTTGTTAACCCACAACATACACACTGAATCAACATCCTACAAATAAAAATAAGAATAATGGGAAGAATGAAAATTTTGCTTTGAGAGAGAGAGAGAGATGCTTGAGATAAAATTTGTATATGGATAACGGACTAGTATATGAAGAAGGAAAAAAAATAACTTATCCAACAAATGGATCTATTCAAAAATCTTGGACAAAAAACACAAAACCAGCCACAAAATAATTGATCCTAAGAAGACAAAAAAAAAAGGAAAAAAAGAGAGACAAGAAAGAAGAAACCGAAGAAGAAAGAAAAGTTTTTGGAAAAGAATAAAGAGAAAGAGAGAGGCCTGGTTTACTTTTGTCCTTTTTATTTTTTTTATTCTCACGTTTACCTGCCACTTGCATGTACCGACTGTACTTAACAAAATTGGATGAAAATAGAAGTAGGAGAAAAAGAGTGAAACCCAACTGTCAGACGATTGCATTTTGACTGCACACACCGAGTGTATATGGAGTTCTTCATAAACCAATAGATGTTCGGAGCCCACGGGGTTCGTATAATTTTATCAAACTTAATGGTCTATATCAGATCAGATCAGGCTTATAACTCGAATCATATTCTTTTGTGCAATTTCTAAATAAATCTGCTCTGCAACGTATTATTTATTGTAAAGTCCATTATATTCCAATAAAATTTTAAATTCCACGTTAGCGGTTTACTTGTATATCAATTAAAAAAAAAAACTTGCAAATAGATTTACTCATCATATTCGATATCCAATCAACTAACAGTCCTCGATTTTAAAATATAACTTGTAACTTGCCCTCTTATTTATGTCCTGATATGATCTTAACCATTAAAAATTAAAAGAGGGAATAAATTACAATACATGTTTTAATTGGGAGTTTAATGACAACATTGATAATTTAGAGCTCACGTTGCAAAATTAATGGTAGTTTGAAGAGTAAGGGTATAATTTTATGGAATGGTTAAATATTCTTTTTACCCAAAACTTTTTAGGTATTTTACAAAATACTTAACAAACTCAAACACCAAAACTAGCTTATATTTCTTAATTTTCGCGGTCTTAAAAGTAGGGGTGGGCAACGGGGCCCCGCCCCTGCTGTCCCGCCCCGCTTCCGCCCCACCTCCGTTAGGCGGGGCGGATCACCCTGCCTGTCAGATGCGGGCGGCGGGGCCACCCGCACGCATTTGGGACAACATCCGGGGGCGGGGGTGGGCTGGGGTGACCCCCGCCCCGGATATATTATTATTATATATATATATATAATTATAATTATATATAATTATATTATATACGTTATTTACATATATATTAAAAAAAAAAAAAAAAAAACCCAGGCATGAAACGACGTCGTTTCATGCCTGGGTTTAAAATTCTCAGACTTAAAACTGAAACCCTAGTTACCCAGCCCCCCCTTCTCGCCTCTGCCCAGCCCCGATTTCTTCTTCAGTTCTTCTCACTCTCGCTCTCGCCTCTCTCTCTCTCTCTGAGTTAGTTCTCGCAGCCGTGAGCCGACGCCCGGTCCATCTATCTGCATCGCCATTCCCGTCGCACGACTCGGACTCGCACCCGGTTCCTCTCTCTTCATCTCCGAAGGTAAGAAACCCAAATTCGACACTTTAATTTTTTTGTGATTTACATATTTAATGGAGATTGGAGGAAGGATGTGGTTTATCGGAGATGGAGGATGGGATTTTGTGAATTGTGTGCTGTGGAGTTTAGATTGTGCATGTGGTTTGATCTTTGAAATTTTGAATAACTCCCGTGACCCGTGAATTGTGTGCTGTGAATTGTTTTTTTTTTTTTTTTTTGTTTACATTATATAATGTGTGTAAATCACTGAATTTCAATATTATTGTGTCTAATTAATTCGAATTGGAGCCCTAAATTAATTTAGGGGTTTAATCTTTAAAATTGCTATGCACTAGGGGTTTAAAAAATTAATTTAGGGGTTTAAAAACAGAATTTGATGTTCCCTACCAAATTGAACAAAAAAAAAAAAAAAAAAGAATGCACTAGGGTATTTCGAAATTCAATATAATGAATTAAGATGAAATATATATATATATATATATATATATTTATATATATATATATGAAATTATGAATGTCAAGTGGTACTTTTTTTATTCTACTTTTTTTTTTTATGTTCATTATAATTTATATAGTTGCTATGCTTATGCCTTATAGTCTTTCAAGTTATAAATATATATATATTATGAATGTCAAATTCATTTGAACACAAAAGAGAATTTGCATAAACATGTTTTAGTAAAAAAAAAAGCATTTAGGGTGACAAGACAAAGCCCTCAACAAATTTGGAACATTCATACTAACACAATAATTATGGTGCATGCCCATTATCGATATGGACATCCATCCTTTTGTAAAGCGACCATAATCATTATTATCCATTCATATCAACATCTCATCCCTTGTTTTGAGTTGATTTCTAGATGTTTCATTTTTATTGTATTGTATTTAATTTCTTTATTTAATTTAATATGCTCGGATGTGATCATTTTTCTTAATACGTTGGTTCAAATTTGTCTGTTTTGAGTTCGGGGAAATAATTAAAATAGTACAATAAAAATAACTAAAACCACTACAAGTCTTTTTATAACTTGATTAATTAATGTGTCTTTTTAATGCTTAAAATTTATGACTTTAAATTTTTTACAATTGTTTGATGAATTATATGGTCTAATTTTTTATTCTAATTTTTTTTTTATGTTCATTATATATTTGCTATGTTTTCTATAATTTCAGATTTGTTGTTTGCTTGAGTTCATGGATATGCCAGCAGATTCTAGTGCGAGCTCTCCTTTCTAGGCTGAGGGCACCCCTTCCCCTACCCCTACACCTACACCTACACCTACCCCTCCTACTCAAACCCCTACCCCTAGCCCTACGGCACCTTGCCCGCCCCCAAGCCCAGCAAGAAACCTGCTTCAATAGTTTGGAGTCATTTCACCAAACTTGAGGGTGGTGACTCAAGTAACCCCCAAGCCAAGTGTAACTATTGTGGAAAAATTTATGGATGTCACTATAGGAAACATGGCACCTCACAATTAAAGGTGCACTTAGAAGAGCAATGCAAAAAAAGTCCAATATTAAGATCATTACAAGACAAAAGCCAATCTAGGCTAGAAATTGGACTTAAAAAAATGGCGGATGAGACTAGTGGGGGTGCAACTTTGAAGGAGTATACTAAGTATGATCCCGATGAGTGTAGAAGACACCTAGCTCGTATGGTCATAATGGGCGAGCTACCTTTTCAAATTGTTGATGGGAAAGGGTTCCAAGCGTATTCTCGCTACTTGGAACCAAGGTTTAATATTCCTTCTCGTCACACGGTGGCAAAGGATGTAAAAAAAATTATTACATTGAAAAGGAGAAGTTGAGGGGTCAATTGGCGGATCAATTTGTTTGTCTCACCACTAACACTTGGACATCGATCCAAAATTTTAATTATATGTCTTTGATTGTGCATTTTATTGATTGTCATTGGACATTGCAAAAGAAAATTATAAAATTTTGTAAAATCACCGATCATAAGGGTGAGACAATTGGAAAGGCCTTGGAGGCCGCAATAAAGGAGTGGGGGTTGACCCGAGTGGTTACAGACACAGTCGATAATGCCTCGTCTAACGATGTTGCATTGGGACATCTAAAGACCTATCTTAGAGAGGCAAATAAGACACTCATGGGTGGTGAGTGTCTGCATGTGAGATGTGCGGCACATATTCTGAATCTGATTGTCACTGATAGTTTGAGAGATCTGCATGACTCGATTGCTCGGGTTATGACTGTTGTGAGATGGGTGAGATCTTCTCCTTCGAGGTTGGACAAATTCAAGGTTGTTGCGAGATCTGCGCGCCTAACATCTAAGAGGGGCCTTTGTACTGATATGTCTACACGATGGAACTCAACATTTCTGATGTTGGAGGAGGCCCAAGAATATAAGCTGGCATTTACATTATTGGGTGACGAAGACATCCAATATGTTAAATATTTTGATGATCACGGGAGATTGGGAAAACCCGTAGAGGACTTCGTCACCCAATATGTTAAATATTTTGATGATCACGGGGGATTGGGGAAACCCGTAGAGGATGATTGGGAAATTGTAACTAATTTTGTAGAGTTTTTGAGGCTTTTTTACGATGTCACCATGAGGCTATCTGGAACTTTGTACCCTACATCCAATATTGTATGTCAGCAAATATGTAGGGTAAAAGAAGAATTAGATAACATAGTCGCGGGTGGTCACATTAGGATGCGGGAGATGTCATTGATTATGAGGACAAAGTACGACAAGTATTGGGGAGATTTAACGAAGGCTAATATTTTGTTATATATAGCTGTCGTCTTTGACCCGAGGTATAAGTTGGATGGCATGATATTTGGATTGGGCCTTGCGTACGGGCAAGTATGGGCAGAGCTTATTGCAGCAAGGGTTCGGGAAACCCTTACTAGATTATTTGATGAGTTTTCCACCCTGCGGGGTGGTAATATTGCGGCACCTACACATATCCCCTCAGCCTCAAGCTCACAGTTTCCTGAAGTCGAGGTTGGAAAAAGACGTAGATTGGAGTGGGGTGAGAGGTATGAGCAGACCCCCTTCCTTCGGAGTTCTGTAGAGGCTCAGCCAGAGATAGACAGATACTTAGCAGCAGAGATTATACCATTTTCACGAGATTTTGATATATTAAGTTGGTGGAAGGTGAATGCCGTGAAGTATCCCATCCTTGGAGAGATAGCCCGCACACTTTTGGCCATCCCTGTTAGCACAGTAGCCTCAGAGTTAGCCTTTAGCACGGGAGGACGTGTATTAGATTCATTTCGGAGTTCATTAGCTCCTGCCACTGTGGAGGCTTTGATTTACACGCAGAATTGGATCAAGGGAATTCCAATTCATGTTCCGGATGTTCTTGAGTATGAGAAGGCCGACGTCGAGGAGGATAGTGATGATTAGTTTGGATCTGGTATTTATTTTAATTTTATTTTATAATTTCTTATTTTTATTTATTTATTTTCATTTAATTGGTATTCATTAATTTGATTTCAAATTTAATACTTATAGTGATACATGAGACGACGTCTAAGGCTACCTCCGATGCAGTATGACTTTGTATTGGACCCACCATTGTCATGGTTTGCACAATTTCTTCCATAATTGTTTTTTGCATTTAAAATTTTGTTTCATCTTTATAACTTTTTAATTCTAATTTGTTTTATTTTTAACTTATTAATATTTCAAGTTTTATAACTTATTGACTTTTATGATCTTGATTTTCAGTCTCACAGCAATCGACATAACTCACCACTCAGTGAACTCACCGCTACGGCTCCACCCCAAAATCAAATTGATCAAATTGAAAAATTATGATTTTGTTAATTTATAATTAATTGTAATGTTGCTACAATAGTTAATTGTACAATTTGTAATATTTATTTCTTTTAGAGGAGTTTGTAATAGTGTAATAGTTTATTAGTTCTCTTAATTTGTATAATTGTAAACAAAATATTTTAGCATAGTGCCTTACTGTCTTAGTGATGATTACTACTTAATTAGTTAATAACGTAATAGTTCAATCTATGATTCTATATATATATATATATATTTTTTCCTGTTTTTAAATCTATATACTTTTTAATCTAAATAATGGGCTCAAATGGACCAAAAACGAATTCTGAGCCCAAAGTGACCCAAAAACCGATTCTAAGCCATTTAGGACCTAGAAAAATGTACTGGGCCAAAGGCCCAGTATGGGGGCGGGGGGTGCAGACGAGTGGGGTCTACCCCCGCACCCCGGCCCAACGGACGGGGACCCCGCCCCCGCCATGCGGGGGCGGGGTCTGGGGAGAAATTCCCCACTCCCGCATATGCGGGGGCGGGGGAGGGGTGGCCCCGCCTCGTAGGGGGCGGTGCGGGGGCGGGGTCCGGGGAGAAATTCCCCTCCCCCGCATATGCGGGGGCGGGGGGGGCGGGGGAGGGGTGGCCCCGCCCCATAGGGGGCGGGTATCACCCCTACTTAAAAGGTCAATATTTGAATGACGGCGCCATTTGACAGAAAGTGATAATTTGAATAGAAAAAACTAATTGAACCGATAAAAGTAACCAATTGACTTTCTAAATTTTTTGTTTTTCCTTAATGGTTAAGAAAATGAATATTAATGAATTGGTATTTTTTTCTATTTTTTAAAAATGTTTAAAGATATATAAAAAATGATTAAAAAGAAGGGAAGAAAAAAAAAGTGCATTTGAACTTATAATATGCAATACGACAGTTTTTGGTTATTAAAGGACCCAGAAGGTTTTATCCAATGGGAGACTAGGGGGAAAAAAACATTTGACGGAAAATTAGTATCTTGACGGATAAGAGTAGAAACTTAAGCCAATGGACAGGGATGATGAACATGAATCTCACCTCCTAAGCATCTTGCTTATAGAGATTCCAATTCATGGCCTCTCGTCTACCAAACTATACCAAACTATATGGGAGCAGGTCTCTGGTGGTCTATTCGTTCTCCCTTCTTAAATATGCCCACTACCTTCATGCCAATCAAAAACATTCGATTTATGCCTAATCACCTTGAGAATTGGTGAGCATATATATTATAAGGAGAGCGTGTGCTCTACCGCAATCATGAATCAAAATTACTCATCCAAAGCAAGTTTTAACTGATATAAGGACCAATGAGTTTTATTGGTCGACTGATACACATATGCCCATAGACAAATGCAAATTTCGAGAGAAGAAACATTTCAACATGCAGTCTAGACATAATGGCAAGTTACATTTACCAAATCCCGATACTCTTAGAAAAGTCTTTATAACATCAAACAAGAGGTGGCAAATAACAATAAACATAGTGCACAATCTCTGAAAACATGGATTTAACCTTACACGAGAGGGGGGTATTGCTTGGCCTGCTGTCGGACTCGTTTCTTATACTCTGCAGTGTCCTGTTGAGAGTTGCATAAGAATATAAACTCAAGAAAGAAATGGAGAGAACCAAAAGTGAGCCCTATACATATTTAATTTTAAACCAGGTCAAATTCTCTGCACTTAAACCCTACTGTCCTACATTCAGCGACCACAGATATTGAGAGAATCAGTATGATCAGCAGAAAGAAATGTTCCTGGTTTACCATATCACCCAGTCATATGGTATCTCATTAGGCAAGGAGGGCTTTGCATTTAGACAACGCAGATGTACATCACCACCACACCTGTTTTGCCTCATTGAAAGAAATGAAAGGGCCCTTCCTATATCCTGCTGAGATAACATGTGACTGGACCTGATGATGCACAACGGCTTATTGAAAACAGGCGCTTCGAGTTAGCGAAGCGCTATAGTAGTGCCACATAACAAAGCAGAAGTTCAGAAAGTACTTTCAGCCATTTATACCTGGATGTAGAGGTGATACCCTTCCGTCTGTGCAGGATCAGCTGGATTTGGCAGGTCAAGCAAATCCTGAATTCCCACAAGGATTTGCTTTACAGTTATGGCAGGTCTCCACCCTGCATATACCACAAGGTTTGCCATCTTATGCCAGGGCCTTAATGTTATGGCTGGGCTCCAGCCCTAAAGATAAACTAGCTTCAAATTGTCAATAGCAGCATAAGGTACTTACACTATCCTCATTAAGAATAGATAGACAGACAGTTCCAGATGGGTAGACATTAGGGTGGAAGAAACCTTGAGGGAATTTGCATTTAGGGGGCTTACTAGGGTAGTCTTCACTGAAGTGGAGTGTCAGTGGGAAGTAACCACCCTCCCAATCAGTCTGCAAAATCACGAGTGGAAAGAAAAAAGGTCATACCATTCACCATAGAAAAACATGGTTATAAGGGAAAATAATTTGAATATTCATTTGGTTCATATTTAAACTTCAAACAAGGGATCTTCTGAGTCCTTAATCTCATCTTGTGTTTGAATTCACTCATAAGCCCACAACACAATCTTAATTTTGACATGTTCCCTATTACACTACACTAATATCATTAACCACACAGTCATTGGAAGGGGGCTGTTGTCATATGTATTTTTCCAAATTTGGAAAATTTTGAGTTTATTCTTTGAAACCCACATTACATGTTCCACAAAGGCAAATCCTGACCAACATTGAAGATCAAGTCACAGCACTTCTACAATTAAAACAGTTTCAATGAGTTGGTGGTTTGAGTCATTTCCATTGTATTCAGCAGCAGGATTGTATTCAACAAACCCATCACAAAATAATTAAGCATCTTTAGGATATTTTAAAGTAAAGATGGGTCTAGAGTTTTTTCATGATATTTGGAGCCTTGGGACTGTTTTTTTCAATTTGAGTAAATCATTTGTGTGTTAATTTTGCAGAGCAAATTAAGGAGTCCAAGAATCAATAAATAGTCATTATTGTACACTAATGAAACCACACTTTCAAATGATGGAATTGTGAGTTTTTTTCCAATATAGAGGCATCATTGCCAATTGTGTACTTATCATTATCATCAGTACACATCATAATTCTCTTCGTGCTACTTTCTATAAAGCGCCATGTTCTCTTCACTTTTCTCTACTTTCCCCAATATAATAATAATTTGTCTTCTCAATATATCCATTGTCCAAACAGCCCAAAGCCCTTAACTATCTGCTGTCCAGAATATGAGAAATCTTGATATCTGCTGCCCTTAATTATCTGCTGGACATTGACAAGCCTAAGCGAACCTTTATTTTTATAAGAACACCTACGTGAGCTTCTGAAATGAGAAAACAAACCAAAAGAACAAATGAAGGGTAAAAGACACAAAGATGATAAAAATCATCAGACACCTGCAAAGCAGCTTGTTTTATCGTAGACAATTTTAGGGACTTTTTCTTTTTTTTGATAAGTTAGATAATTTTAGGGACTTGGAGAAAACTAATGAGGAAAAGCTAGAAATTCATTCCATTATGCCAGAATCCTCATTTGGTATGTGTTTTCAAGAACCATTTTGTTTTGGGGTTCTTTGTTACTATAGCTCTTGAGAGTCTATGGTAAGTGTTTCATGAAATGTAATGTAGGTAAAATTTGAGAAAAAATATTTAAAAAAAATAGATGGTGGATCTCCCCCTCCACGGCAGCTTGGGCAGTGGCAGCACTCAGGGAGGAGAGAGATATTTCCCTCCTCTGCGGCTCATGCAGGTGCTGGTTTTCAAGAACCAAATGTAGCCTAATGTTCCAACAAAACCTATAAGTCTATATTTCAAAGACCAATACCAATATTAGACTTCCATCAGTTGATTCAGTTCTCAAATAATATAGCACCAATCATTTTTCTGCAGAGAAAAGCTGAAATATCTATCAAAGAATGAAATCCCTGCCAGGGTATACACACAAGGAAATGAACCTCAAATTAAAACTACATGAGACAGCTCAGTGAAGTACAAAAATAGGAACAAGTACTTTGATAAAATGCAGTAAACCACTAGAGATATATGCAAGCCAAAATAGATGAAATGTAATGACGAAAATCATATGTATTAAACACTCCTTAAGGTTTTCCACTTCATTTTTGGCAGCGACTTTCCCATAATATAGCTCGAACCTATAGGTTAAACTGAAAGGAAGCTCAAACTTGAGCACACACCGTAAAGCAAGCAACTCCATTTTCTCACATTATCCATACTGAGTTTATCCATTCATCCAGCACCATAGCCCAGAATAACTGGAATTGCAAAATTTAAATCTTCATTTTGATCTTGGTCAGGCTTACTTTAGATGGCATTTCAACCTTGCTAACTCATTCAATGAACTTACTTTTTTTTAAGATGGGACCAAATCGCAATTCACTGTAACTGTTCCTGCCGATCACACCTATTAATCCAACAACCATGTAAACATCTTGAGCACAGTTCTTAATACCATACACCTAATTGTAAGTTATTACTTCACCGTCTCGAATTGGGAGTCTTGGTCTGAGATGGAACTTTATGAAGAAGAAATAGTATACCATCTTTTACCACAACGGTCAAAATGCACACGAGCATTCAAAATTAATTAATATTATTTTGGGACATGTGGGAAGGAACAAGTACGTCGAGTTCCCCCACTCCAACTTGACTGTCTTGCTTTCGCTTCTGTGTGTGGAAATTCCAAATTGAGTGTACATTTTCAAAAAACCAAGACAAATACATATGATTATTAGAGAGTAAAAACAACCTAAGAGTGCCAAACAATAACAGGAAAAATCGCAAATAAAAGAAGAAGAAAAATGCACAATTTAGGGTTCAAAAACTGAGGGTGAAGAAGAAGATAAAGAGCTTACGCCAGGCTTGCCAGGGATAGTGCAATGCCACACCATCAAATTAACTGTACCATCGGGCAGAGTCTCTGGTTTCGCAACAAAACCCTAGATTGCAAAAACAAAAACCACTAAATAAAAACCAAATTCAAATAAAAGATATATATCGAAAGGAATTTCATAGAGAACTAATAAATACAAGATATTAGATAGAAATAGAGCGTTGTACGGACATGTGGATGGTTCTTACGCCAAGCCTTTCGCTCTTCGGCAAGTCGACCACGAGCAATACCTCCAGACATGTCTCTCACAATCCCTCTCTCTCTCTCTCTTTCTCTTTCTCTCTCTCTCTATCTCTCTAAAACTTACTATGGCTTTGCTGGCGGAGTATTTAAAGAGAGAGTGAACAAATCCGGTTCGTCTTCTTCGGTTCCAATTCTGCCCCAAGCAAGGACTTTTGGCGTGCGGGGAACTTGCAGGAATGTACGGCCCAGATCTCATCAAGGCCGGTAGGGTACTGCAAATAGGCTGACATTTTTGTCCCTTTATGTTTTCCTCCTCCATTATTAAAAAAACAATAATAATAACTAAAAATTGACAAAAAAGTCAGCTATTCTCGCTTAAGAATCACGCCATCGTGTGCCTACACGTAACCCACGCTTTTGGTCCACCCCTAGATTAGGGGTAGCACAATACCTATTAATTCAGCACGAATCCCATAAGATAATAAAAATTTTAAGTTTAATTTTAATAGATACGGATTAAAACGGATGAATCTGTTAGGACACGACTATTTAACATAAATCTATTTTGATCTGTTAAATTAAAATTTAAGGTGAAATTTAAATAAGTTACTCGTAATTATAATACAATAAAATATAAATTATTATATAAAATATTTTTAAAATTTTTAATAAAATGAGATTTTATTTAAAATCTTTAAATCTAGTTTTTGTAAATTTATATTTACAACAACTTAAAATGAGGCATCAATGTAGATTTTGTACTCAATTTAGCAAAATCTTTAAAAGAATTATTTAAAATATAAATAATTCATTGTATTACATATAAAAAAAATTCCTTGTATTAAATATTAAATTTAGTATAATGGAGCCTTGCACACATTGAAAATTATAAAAATTATTTAAATTTTCTTTAATAAAATGGTTTTTTATTTTTTTTCAAAAATAATTAAAAGTTTTTTTTTTAGGGGCCTTAGGCCCTTGTATAAGGTGGAGCCTTAGGCAATGGCCTAAATGGCCTTACCATTAAGCCAGCCCTGGATATGACCCGTTAAAAAAGTTAAAATTACAATTATATTCTTATACCTAAAAGTAAAATTGTTGAGATTTTAATTTCGATATTTTTATTGTTTGAACTTGTACTTAGTTTTATATTTTTTATAAATATTGTGATTTTAACATTTATATAAAATAATGTTAAACTTAATAAAGTCAAACGAGTTAATTTCAGGTTTGTTCAACTCATTTATATAAACGGGTTGAAACGGGTCGGGTCGAGTTAATCTATTGCATAGTATTAACTAACGAGTTGACACGACACAATCCATTATCTTAATAGGTCATGTTAAGATTTGAGATTTTGACACGATAAACTTAACGGATCGTGTTTGGGTTAACCCATATAGTATAATATATATTCATTGACACGACACGAACACGACCCATTAACACAATTTGAAACCCCTACCCTAAATTGGCCAATGCCACAGTGTCAAAGGTCATTTCATCTATAAAAACTCTATAAATAGTCACTTTGCGTACTCTTTGAGCATTTCACTAATTTGATTGGCTCCGTCACTTTTTTTAATATAAAATAACTAATTTGGCCAATTACATTAGTGAAGTACACAAAAAGTAAGCAAAAGTGATTGTATGTAACAGAACTCATCCATCTAAGACCAATAACTTTTTCTTTCACTAACTATTAAGGTCATTTGGATACAAGAAGTGTTTCATCTCATCTCATCTCTACAAATTTTTTAAATTTTAACAAAAAGTATAATAAACAATTCAATTTTTTCAAATCTCAAAACAATACTAATATTAAAAAAATAATATTTTAACAATATTTTACTTAACTTTCACCTCAACTCACTTTCCAAATAGTACCTAAGTTTAGTTAAAAAAATAACTCTCAAAGATTTTAAAGATTTTAATCTAGAAAAAAAAAAATATATATATATATATGTAATAGAGCTCGCAATATTTAATATTATTGTATATAAATATTTTAGATAATATTAAATGAATGATAAATATTATAAGAATCATTTTATATATATATTTTCTTATACTCGAGGAAGATTTTTTTATAGGTAAGAGGATATTTAAATGTAATATAATTCATGAATAATTATAAAACCTTTTTAAAAATGATGTTTTGATAAATTTAATTGGTTAAAAATATTTTTGAATAATATAATAAATCAATATTAAAAAAAAAAGATCTTAGTAGTCGGATGGCCAACCTGAAACCACCGGTGGCTCAGTCTGGGCCGCCAAGCTATCGTGAGTAGTTTAGATTGGGCTATTGTGATGGCCAAGGCTCTAATGACAACATACAAGAGTGAGTGGTGTAGGTTCATCCAGATAACTTAAGAATGGCTCGTCAAAGGTCGTGCAGCCCAACAAATCATCCATGTTTTAACCCATTCCTTACCACTGGTCCCTGAGCATTGCAATGCTAGTGGTGAGCTCAAATGGTCCTTACCCACCCTAGCAATAGGTAGGGGTGTGCAACCGGACCGATTTTTTTTTTTTTTTTTGGTCCGGTTTGGAACCCGAAAATTCGGATGCATTCGGGCGGTTATCAGCCCGACCTACACCCGAGCAGGTAAGAAGAATCCGGATCTAATTCTGTGACCCGGTTATATGTAACTAGATCATTTAAAAAATAAATAAAAAAAACGCCTTGTCTATTTTCATATGCACGACGAGCACAAGGCCTCCTGTGTTTTGGTAGCTAACTAGTTAGGCTCTTTACTTCTCCTCTGAAACCTTCCAGCAATTAGCAATGTTGTGTCAACTCACACCCTATTGCATGCATGCTTTACAAATACGACTCTCTCTCTCTCTCTCTCTCTCTCTCTCTCTCTGTTGAAAAATCTACAGTGCTGTTTGCAGAGTACTAACGCCTTAGATGTGTTGTAAAATCGACAAATGCTACCCATCGCTTAATTTCTTAAAGTTTTACCATTTCATTTTAATTAAAGAGCAATAGAAATCTTTAGGAATGATGAGTATTGAGATAATAAAAAGTGTTTAAATTAATTTTTTTTTTAAATCTGGGCAATTTAAGCATGATATCATATATATATATATATATATATATATTAAAGTGAATAAATGTTTGTTTAAATTTTAAAGTCTTTTAAAAAAAATTAAATCCAGATTAAATCTGATATAACCCAAATATCAGAGTTAAATCCAGATATCCGAATTGAATCTGATTATTCGCCTGGTTTTTAAGATTCGGATCTGGATCTAGTTATGGCCAGGTATCCGGATTCAGTTGCACACCCCTAGCAATAAGCTCATATCTATGAACCAGTGGCAAGACCTAGTGGTTTTAGATTTTTAATCCTTATTGCTAGCTGCTGATGAAGCCCCAATATTGTAAAAAAGAGTATGATTTGGAAGGGATCCCATATAGATTTCCAAACCATTAACATTATTGATGCATTTTAGAGTAGTAGTAAAATATCACAACCAAGATGCACGCAAATAAAGGATTGAGCTTTCAGAATTAGCATCCCAATATTCTCAGTCCTTTGCCATGCACAATAAACATTCATCCTCAGTGGATTGTTAAGGAACTTGAAGATGAAATTCAGAAGCATTACATGTAAAGGAAAAGGAACTATATCAAAGATGAAAAGGCTGAGTGTAGAGCAAAGATACTTTCCAGTGAAGTACTGTCACAATCTACCACTCACTAAAGATAATAATACAATCACTTATTAATTGTTTGACATATTCATGTCTCAAGCTAATATGTCTAGCTAGATTTTCCATTATAGATTTTACTATAAGCCTTAGATATAGTAGCTTCACTATCACAGTGCAAAGAAATGGCTGACATCAGTTGTGGCCACAATTTTATGTCAAATAACAAATTCTTCAGTCATTCTGCCTCTTTGCCCGCTACAGCCAAGGCTACAAATTCAAATTCTATTGTAGAATGTGAAATACACGTTTGTTTCTTAGAAGCCCATGAAACAACTCCATTACAAAGGGTGAAAACCCAACTAAGCGTAACCTTATCATCACGTGCACTAGTAATCCAACTAACATCACAATATCCTTCTAGTACAGCAGGAAAATTGGAATCATACAATCATAACGAACTACTTCTTTTAAGGTACCTAAGGACTCTACCAATTGCTTTTCAATGCTCCGTACTATGATTATTTGTATATCTAGAAAGTTTACATACTGCAAAGGAAATATATGGCTAAGTGCAATACATTACATACATTAAACTACCAATTGTACTAGCATATTATAACTGAGCAATTGCTCTACCAGCATTCTCAGTTAATTTAAATGAAGAATCATATGGGTGTTTGCTTTTTTAATTCCGAAATGTTGAAATTTAATAAGTACTTTCTTAACGTAATGAGATTGACATAAAGCATAAACGCTACTATGTTTCTTTACTTTGACACCCAAAATAATGTCAACTTCATTAAGATCTTTCATTTTGAACTTTGAAGATAAATATTTTTAGATTCAGATATTCCTTCCATATTTATCCCAAATATAGGCAAGTCATCCACATAAAGACATATTATTATACCATAACAATCAATGAATTTAGAATAAATACATTTATAAGCATTATTATGCTTAAATCCATGAGATAAAATTATCGAATCAAATTTCTCATGCCATTATTTTGGTGCTTGTTTTAATCCATACACTGACTTAATTAATTTATAAACTTTCTTTTCTTGCCCATACATAACAAATCATTTTGGTTATTCCATGTACACTTCTTCAATAGTTCACCATTTAGGAAAGCAATTTTTACATCCATTTTGTGTACAAATAAGTTATATATTGAAGCCAGTGCCATAAGCACTCTAATGGATGTAAATTTAGACATTGAGGTATATGTATGAAAATAGTCTATGCCCTCTTTTTGTTTAAAACATTTGGCTACTAATATGGCCTTAAAAGTTTGAAGAGACCCAAATGTATTGTATTTTCTCCTATATACCCATTTACAACCAATAGGTTTTGATCTAGGAGGCAAGTCAACTAAAACCCTAGTATTCTTTGACAATATTGAGTCCATTTCATCATTTATCGCCTCTTTCCAAAATGCAACATCTCTAGAAGTCATAGCTTCTTTAAATATTTTTGGATCTTCTTCTATATTTAATAGAATGGGTATTTTATTTAAAACAGTTCTCTATTTCCTTTCGAAAGGAAAACAATAGCCTGAGATAACACAAAATCTGAATCCAAAATTTTCTCTTTTCTGACTCTTTGACTTGTTCTTAGTTCAGCCAATGTGTTAGGAATTATACAATTCATTTTCCAACTCAAGTCAGTTTATGGTATTTGACTATGGCCTGATACTGTTTTAGAGTCATTATAGAATTTATCTCAATAAATTCTACATCTTTTGATTCTACTATAACGTTATAATCAAAATCCAAAAGTCTATATCTTTTGATTGCCCTTGGGCTTAATTTTGTTCTTTTTGGGACTGAAACTCTATAAAAGGCTAAACAGCTACATACCCTTAGGTATTCCAGATTTAGTTTCCTGTATTTCCACAATTCATATGGTGAAACTTTGAATTTCATAGAAAGTATTCTATTATGCAAATAACATGTCATGAGCAATGCTTCTTCACAAATTAAAAGACAATTTTGCATTCAAAATCATAACATTTAACATATCAACTAGTATCCTATTTTTTCTTTCTGCTAAACCGTTTTGTTATGGGGTATATCTTTTGATTGCCCTTGGGCTTAAAATTCTCCTCGCAATACAAAGAAAATTCAGTAGGAAAATATTCACCACCTTTGTCACTATGAAACATCGTAATTTTCTTTTCATTTTGATTTTCAATAACAGACTTATAAGATTTGAACATATTGAATGCATTATCCTTACTTTTCAATAAGTATACATATGTATATCTTAAAAGATCATCAATAAATGTAATAAAATATCTATTACTTCATCTAGTTAAAATATCATTTAGTTCACAAATATCAGAATACACAAGTTCTAATAATTGTGTATCTTTATCTATTTTAGGGCAAGGTTTATTTGTCATTTTCGTTTGAATGCAAATTTCACATTTAGCATCATATTCATGACTATATGAAATTGAACTATGTTTAGACGTTAACTTTAAATATTTAAATTTCAAATGTGCTAAACAATCGTGCCACAAAGTAGAAGACTCAACAATATAAGTAGAATCAGAATTTATTTTATTAATACTTAGTTTATACATGTCATCACAAGAGTGCCATTTTTCAACAAACACTCCCCATTTGGAAATAACTATATTACCAGACTCGATTACGGTCTTGACATCATTTATTAATACTTAGTTTCTTCCTATAAGTGAACTGAAGTTCCACAGTTTATTTTCCCACAACTTTTGCAGAGTTGTGATTTTTCATTAATATTACATGTACATTTGTTGCATCCTCATAATTTTTGAATTAAGATCTCTAATTGCAAACATGAACGGTAGTGTCTGAATCATACCACCAATCAGAAGACTCAGGTGTTGTAGACATATTTAACTCTGTACTCATGCTAATGTCCATTTCAGAGACCATAACCACAATTTCCAAAGTCTCATTTTCGATTAGATTTGCATAATTGGAATTGTCATTTTCTTTCTTGTATTTCTTCTTGTACCTGCATTCACGCTTAAAGTGTCCATTCTTTCTGCAATTGTAACAAGTTTTTATTTTCTTGGACTTATCAACATTGTTGGAAAAATCATTATATTTTCTCTTGTTTCTTCCAAAATTACATTGAAACTTATTTTTTTCATTAACAAAGTTCACTTTAGAGCCATTTTGTGAAAATAATTTCTTATCACGAATTCGAGTTTCCTCTTCAATTTGTAAATGTTTTTGAATTTGCTCTATAGTGAAATCCTCTGTTGTGTACATAAATTTCTTTCTATAATTATTTCAACTTGGAAGAAGTTTGACAATAATAGCCCCAACTTACAAAGATTCAGAAACTTCAACATTAAGATCTTGAAGTTTATTCACCAAAACTTGCAATTCATGAACTTGATTCATCAGAGAAATATTATCATTTATTGTAAATTCAAAATATTTCATAATAAGGAATTTATTCATACCTTGCTTTTTGGTTCTATACTTGGATTTCAATGACTCTCAAATCTCTTTTGGTAACTTGATTGATGTAAACAAGTCATAGAGACAATCAGAAAGTGTATTTAGAATGTTCCCTCTACATACTACTTTATCTTCTTCGTGCTTTTTGCGTTCCACCTTGATTTGATCATTATCGTCAGATTTGGGTTCTGGAAGTACTGACAAGTTCAGATCCAAAACATATGAAATCTTCAATGTAATAAAAATGAACATCAACTTGTATTTCCAACAAGTAAAATTCGTTCCATCAAACCTATTTAGTTTGACAAAGTCTTGATTCATCATCTTGAAAGTCGTCATATTAAATTCTGATCTCATTGCGATTATCACTTTAAAATTGTTGAAGAAAATTGTGCAAATATAGTAATCTGAAAAAATAAATGCGACTTTGAGACATGTAGAACACTATCTTTAAGATGATAATTGCCCCCACTTGAAAGAGTTTACTACCGGGTTACAAGCAATTTACCTCTACGATACAACAAAATCACAAACTGCAGATAGTAATTCTGAAGCTTTTTCTTCAGAGTTTCTCTACAAAATTATATAAATGAATAAAAACATGAGAGAATGAAATATTCAAATTAGTAGGACTCATCCTCTATTTATAGAGAATGAAGTGGTACCATGTATTGAAATATCATAACTCTTAATTTGTGACTTTTCAAATAGTAATTACTAGTTTAAAGGTCATAATATTTTATATAAAGACAAGGGACATGCTGGTCAAGTGGTTGGATACCTTCCTCTCCCCTTTCCCGAGGGAGGTCACTGGTGTGAAACACACCAATTCAACATTTCAATTGAATTTATTTTTAAGAATTGCACCATTTTCAAGTGCTTATCCAGGCCAAGCATTGCACCTATTCGAGCCAACTCAAGCATTGTGCCATCTCCTTGGGCTACCTCATGCCTTGTTAAAATTAAATCATCAAAATGATTTCAAATTCATTTCTTTTCCTTTGAAACAACATACCCTTTCTACTAAACCAATACATCTCTTTGTATTAGTGATTCACAAAAATAAATAGTAACCCACGCTCAATAAATTCATATATTTAATATTACAATCTACAATATAAATATAAAAAGAATTACATTCATTTCTTCGCAGAGTTCTAGAAAAGGCAGGTGAATGAGACAACACCATTGCAATTTTTTTTATTATTATTATTTTTAATAGAGAGATCTCTTGATAAAATAAAACCCCTTCCTATTCTAAAAATTATATCTCTCGATATAAATCATAATCAAATTATTATCTCTAACAGCGACTATATAATTGATTTCTAGAAAACCAAAGTCTACAACACGAATGTACAACCGTTCACTTCAAGATCAACATTCAAACTTGAAAGACATCATCCACGGAACTATTGACATCCCCTATATTTTCAAGGCTGGCTCATCCATGAATCTAGGTGCATCTTCCCAATTTCTCTGAACTTATTCACACAAGTAGGTAGACAAAGAACGTTGTAAGAAACCTATTTGCCTCAACCATAAATAACCCAATGAAGAACAATGAAGACAGGACAAACAACTTAATATAGGATCGATCCTTCTCTATAGAAGGCAGGATGCTAACCCCAATGTTAAAAAGACATTAGAACACAAGCTCATGAGCAACCAAAAAGTTGAAACACAAACGCTACAGCATGCACTGTTCTCTCTCGCCTATGCTCCCCCATCTTCCTCCTCCAGACTCTTGATCACTACGACTGACTTGGGCATTAGAACATTGACACCGTCGATAGATTCTGGACATTATTACCTCTGATGTTCATGAGCAAGTTTTTGTAGAAAGGCATTGTAGTGAAAAACCGTCCAAAAGTAAGCCAATGGGAATAAAATTACCTTCTTCTATTATCAAAGATTCTATATATAAAATCATGACTTATCCACCATAAAAAATAAATATATTGTGGGAGATTCTACTTATAGGTTTACTATAATCTCCCAAGCTTAGCCCAATAAATAAGTTGTTCATGACACTTATCTCCCACTTTTATAATCCTTCTTTGGTGGTTAGTCGGCCTCCCTTCCAAGTTCCAAAATATACATGTTGTCTCCGGCCACTACCTCGATTTTCTTCTTTGCACTCAATCTTGTAAATCCAGACAAAAAACTACGAGAATCCAAGAGATGCATTATCTACTACCACCCTCTCCTTTATTTCCTGTATCATCTTCAGAACCTGCCACATCGCTGGCCTTTGTTCTGGTGATGTCAAAGTACAGACACAAGCAACCTCTGTAAGCATTCCAAGTCTGCTGTCTTCACAACCATCATCTTCCCTCATTGCTCTGACCCAATCAGGCACCTCCGTGGGTACAAGGAAAGGATGTTGTGATGGGTGTTTACCAGTCAAAAGCTCCAACAGAAGGATGCCAAAGGCAAAGACATCAGACTTGAAAGTGGCTTGGCTGCTAGACCTTCGGGTCTCGGGTGCTTTGTAGGCTGCAGAATCCAAATTTTCATTGGAAAAAGAATCTGCAAGGACTGCAAGGCAATAGTCTGTGACACAGGCCTCAAAGTCAGCTCCAAGGAGGACATTGGAGGACTTCAGGTTGCCATGGATCAACCTTGAAGCTTGATGGATGTAAGTAAGGCCCTGGGCCACGTCTTCAGCTATCTTTAAGCATGATGTCCAGTGTAGAGGCTTTGCTCTGGTTGATTTCGATCCTACACAGAATTTGCAACTTTTAGACACGAACAATGGGTCAACAGTGTTGCCCAAAAACAGCCAATCAATATAATTATTTCTATTATTTATTGCAGTATAACAAAAAAAGAAAAGCCTACTTCAAAGGAGAAATATTCTATTAATCAGCTTGCACTAGAATTTCAGATATCTCTCGCCTCAAGTCTCTTAAGATGCATACCAGAAATAACTATAATATCTTAAGATCTTAAACAGTGTTCTGTAAAAATAAAAACAAAATCCAAAACTTACATTGTGGAAACTCTAAAAGAAGCTTCTACAACACAAAATATAGTCATTATGGGGGTAAGTGTATTGCCTCAAAGCTACCGAAGCAATGTGGGATACACCACCTACCCTTAGGTGGCACGGCTCAAGTCTCACATTTCATATTTCTGATTGGGATAGACCCTAATACTATTTGTAATGCCCTAAGGAAGAGGCAAGCCACATCTATCTATACTACAAAATGACTAGTTAATGATACAATCGGAATCTCATTGGAACCATTATAAAGAGCAAGAGCTTGTCATTTCCAAACAATGCGAGATTCCATACACCACTTACTTTTATTGCTCATAATGGGATATCACAGTAACATTCTCACATAGACTGAGATAGGATGGAATTAAGTAAAGCTCAAGAAACTAATGGTGACGACTCTGTGTAGGACAAAAAGGGCATTGATTCCTACTTTAGCAAAAAGAATTGGAAAAACAATCAGGAAAAATAGTTGCATAAATATTGGCTTCAATCACAACATGCTAAACTAAAAATCGTCTCTAAAGTAGCACAAAACAGGAACATACTAAACTATTTAGAATTATCGAATTCTCTCTATAAAAAGTTTCTTAGATACTAATTATAACCATGCAGTTAGCGATGTAGTAAATGTTCTTTTTTTTTTTGAAGAAATGTAGTGAATGTTCTTGAACAATAGAACGAATGAAAATTGAATCCACCTTTATGATTCTGTCCATAATATTAACTGCGCAACGATTCGATTAGAACATGAAAAGCCAAATTATAGGCATTTGGCAGGCTTTTGAAAATATATATAGGTCGAGGAGACAAAATAGCTCATTAAATTGTCGCATTTGAAAAGGGAGAAATCTATGATGTCATCCTAAAACTATTACGACGCCGACCGACATTCCGTTACGTCGAACTCCCGATGCTTACGGAGGAGGTTATGACAAGAACTACCAGTAGATCTAATCAACACACTGGGTGACCGAAAATACGGAAAACCGACAATACACCCAAATCAAAGCCAAAATGGTCAACTCGGCGCCAAACCATGGAGTAAACTCAGTAGACTCGGAAACAAAATCATGGAGCTTTAAGTAGTTAGTTACTCACCGTGAATGAGGTTGAAGAGGCTCCCGTTTGGTTGGTATTCGTAGATCACGAGCCTCTCCCCCTTGGCCTGGAAGTAAGCTCCCATGGGAACCAGATTCGGGTGGCGGAGCCCGCCCACGGCGTCCATGTGGTGCTCGAACATTTGGCTGCTCGTAATGGCCGTCTTGTTTGCATCCAGCCTCTTAACTGTCACGATCAGTTGGTTATCGAGCACGGCCTTGTATGTCGTCCCAACCGTGCCCCTCCCCAGCAATTCCGCCGACGCCCTCATTAGCTGCTCCAAGTTGTACGGCTGGGCCTGCCCTCCACAGAACACCAAGTTCCCGCTCTTACGCACCGCTCGAACCTCGGGGATGAAACTTTTTGGTAAGTCGCTAATTTCTTCAGCTCGAGCTTCTGTGGGAGGGTTTGGAGTATAACCGGGTTCGCTTCCAAAAGACTCCGTTGTTTTTTTCGGTGGGTCTTTTTCATGGCTGCTCTTTTTCTTGACCAAGCCAAAAACGCATAGAAGAGAGGCAATGAGGACTGAGACTCCGATTAAAGACCCCAAAACAAGAGCAATGCTCTTGTGCTTCCTCGAATTAGATGTAGGAGAGAGAACAACAACCTCCTGCGATTGCGCGCTTTGATTGAGCGGCGCAGTGGCATTACTGGGAGATTCGAAGAAGGGAGAGTGTGAGTTATTGCAGACCTTGTTGATGATCTCGCCGCAGAGACCGAGGTTCGATTGGAACGACTTCGCGTCAAAGCGCGAGAGAGTTGGCGTGACGGGTATCGGTCCCTCGAGGTTGTTCTCGGACACGTTCAAGATTTGAAGATATGACTGGTTCAGCGGAGGCACTGTCCCGTTGAAAAGGTTCGACTCAAGCCGAAGGGAACTGAGCCGGTCCAAAATGCATAATGAGGCCGGTATCGGACCGGTGAGATTGTTATGCGAGAGTTCAAGCACTCGAAGCCGATGGAGGAGTAGAACCGAAGCAGGGAAGGAACCGGAGAAGGAGTTGCGATCCAAGATGAGGGACTTGAGGTTGAAGAGACCGGAGAGGTCAGGAATGGGACCAGAAAGTGAGTTGTTGCGGAGAATGAGGACTCGAAGCTGATCGAGTCGAGTCAAGGTGTTGGGGGGGAAGACGCCCCGAAGACCGAAGCCCTGGAGACCGAAGCGGACCACGCTGCCTTGGGTGCATTTCACGCCCTGCCACTGGCAGTAGTCGAAGCGCTCGTTCAGCGTGTATAGCAGGCGGTTATCTAGGTCGGCTTTAGATTTGAAGGAGAGCAGCGAAACGGCGTCAGAGGGAAGCAGCAAGCTCTCTGCTGCCGGGAAAGTCGACGGCGCAGCCAATACGTGGCCGGAGAAGATGAGTAATGAGAGAACAGTGAGGAGGAGGAGGAGGAGAGAGAGTTGTCGAAGAAGGATCATTGTGTTCAACATATTTGAGTGGCGGACACCGGAGGCGGGGGCGTTAAGAGTGAAAAGGAGTAAAAGGTGGGCTGTATTGTGTTGTGTTTATGTCTAGTCGTGTGTGGTGGGAAGCAGCTGGCTTTCCACTTGGAGACTGGAGACTCACGTGAAAGTGGGGAATGGCGCCTTGACATTTTGTAGACTCAGATCAATACAATTCTTTCTCCCAGTTTTTTCATATATTCTGAAGATTGTTATTAAATTCTTTTCTTCAATATCTTAATATATATATATATATATATTTGTGTATATACTATCTTTTAGCCTTCGCATGAATCATGAGGGACTATATGATTATTCATAGAGTATGTTTATTCATCTGCCCAACATCATCAGACAAAATTCTGGGCCATCCTCATCAAAAAATAAAGAGGGGGAGGACTGTGCTTTCCTTCTTCTTTTCACAATTTCAAAGAGCAAAGTCTATGCTTTCTTGACCAAAAGTGTCATGTGTCCATAATGATGGTGTTAGTGTACGTACGTGGCTTTGCTGTTGCTGCGCACATGCTGATAATAAGTGAGATTGGGCCATATATGAGGGAGGCATGGACCAAAGCCTGAAGGCTAAAAGCATACAGAGAAAGGCTCTCCGATCCCAAATGTGGGTTCTTCATCCTAAAAGCAGACATTTTTTTTACTTTACCATTGTTTCCGTTATCACTACTTATTTATGGGAATGAGGGCTAGGCTAACCCCAGTTTAAATATATTAATGTTTCAAATATATTAGCAAATGTTTTGTGATGTCATTCTCTGAATGTTTTTATGACGCCAATTCTCTTTTTACATACGTAATCCGAGTCATCCTTGATGTGTGAATAGTTGGGGCCCAATATCAAGCACATGGACATCAGGTGGTAGCTAGTCCTAATTGGGGCTTTCATCTTACAAGCGTGTTTGGGCCCAACCCCTGCTAATTGCCACTTCCTTCTTAGATTTGCTTTTTTAACTCGTGCAACAAAAGTTGGTCGTATAAATTAAGGTACACTAAGTACAGTTTTGACCGATGTTTTGAATTTTATTTCGTATTGTACCGGCCGGATAGCCGTAAAAATATATTATTTTGTACCCATCAGAATTTCACCCGGCAGATAACAGTTGATATATCGGATTTCAACCAATTATAGATTTCCGCCTTTACTTTTTATTTTTTTCATTTTTTTAAATTGCAGATTATTTTTAGACCCTCAATTTAGATCAGACTACTTATAATTTTTATATATAATTTATTTATATATAAACTATTTCGAAATAGATACCAATATCAAAATATCTCATCTCAATACTTTAACACCGGTCACCGAAAATGTATTCAAAGAATTGATTTTGACACGTTTTCTAGTTAAATAGTTGGCTTCACCCAAGAGTCGCTATAAATATTATCTGAATTTCCATGACATGTTTTCCATATGGAATTTGTTGCAGCAGGTAATTGGTCTCCCTCAAAGGTAACTACTTATTTAAGAAATTGCAAAAAAAAACAAATATTCAAAGAGCTTCGGTGGGAACTAAAGCTGGAATTGGAGAGAAGGAAAAGCGACTTCTGGCTTGTAATCAGTTATGAGGTCACTAGACTCACTACAGCTATTCCCTCTACCTATTCTCCACCAGCTCCAGTCCACCCACCCCCTTTTCTGTGTTCTCCTTCCTCCCATCCCAATTCCATCTACTTTCAAGCACCACCCCCCATTAAAATACAGGAAAAAATGAGGGAAAAATGGAAATACCTAGCCAACCAACATAAACTAGGGAAAATAATAACTAATTGGCACTAAATAAATTGCTATACATCCTTAATTATTAGGGTCATTGTAAGGTCACCCTCATATATTCTACTCTCATACATTGCTTAAGTTTTGTTTGCTTACAACAACTCTCATCTTTAAATCAATCACTCTTCCTCAAACCCATTTCAGAACCGATTTAGAATCAACTTTTCAGAGAGATTTTTTTTTTCTCTGCAGCCTTGATCGATCTTTTCAAGATGAAGAACAATAACGGTAACACGAAGCTGATCCTCCTCCACCCTTATATCCAGAAACAAGGAAGCTCCAGTCGTCTATGGCTCCTAGCCTTTGTTTCCTTCTTCACGCTTGCTTTCTTACTCACCCTCATCTACACAAGAGAATCCACATCGACCGCCGCCGCTGCTGCCACCGTTGCTTCCTCTAGCTTGGCCGGTGCTCCATTGCCGACCACTGTCATCAATATTCTCATCCACTACGCCTCAATATCCAATAACTCATTCCACATGTCCTACGCGGAGCTCAAGCAAATCTCCGATGTCCTCCGAAAGTGCTCGTCCCCATGCAACTTCCTCGTATTTGGCCTCACCCCGGAGACCCTTCTCTGGAAAGCACTCAACCACAACGGCCGAACCGTGTTCATCGACGAGAACCGCTACTACGCCGCCTACATGGAAGAGAAACACCCAGAGATCGATGCATACGACGTGCAGTACACGACGAAACTGAGCGAGCTGCACGAGCTCCTAGCGTCTACAAAGAAACAGATACGAAACGAGTGCCGGCCGGTGCAAAACCTATTGTTTTCGGAGTGTAAGCTCGGCCTCAACGACCTTCCCAACCATGTCTATGAGGTGGACTGGGATGTGATACTGGTGGACGGGCCGCGAGGCGAATGGCCGGACGCTCCGGGTCGCATGTCTCCGATATTCACTGCCGGCGTGCTTGCGAGAAGCAAGAAGATTGGTGTGAATGCCAAGACCCATGTGTTCGTGCATGACTTCTACGGGGAAGCAGAGAGGGTTTGTGGTGATGAATTTTTGTGCAGAGAGAATTTGATGGAGGCGAGTGACACTCTTGGGCATTATGTCTTGGAGAGAATGGACGCAAATAGCTTCCAGTTCTGTCGCAACGAGACATTACCGAAAGCTTCATCTTCCTAGCCAGCAGTTTGTTTCATGCATGCATCATGGATGCATGCTTCATCTTCTTCCTAGCTATATTCATAACAGCTAGCATTGTTCTGCTTGCAGGGAGTCAATTGCATAAAGTGCTAAAAGTACTGGCTATTTATCATGATCATTTCAAATTTTTTTTTTTTTTTCAAATATTGTTTCTTGGGCGGGGAATATTGTGAAAAATAATTTTTTTGCATTGAAAAAGTTTAATTTCATGGAATTTAGACTTGTCCTGCTTTCTTGTCAGTGTACGTTCTTCTTTTCTTTTCTTTTCTTTTTTATCTATTCAAAGGCATCAAAATACAGGCCACCAGTCATTTTATGTCATGGAATTCATCTTCGACTGCATGAGCAACCAATTAAGTTGGCCTCTTAATTAGAGGCAATATCACGAGGCCATCATGTACAAATAATTATATTGAAACAAGTTCTTTGTACTAAATTTTATTATTAGTGATATCTGTCATGTGCCATATTTTAAATAATTACTACATAGCTTTAAAATGCATAAAATAAATATGATTACTATATATTTTAAATAAAATTACCACATATATAACTTTTCTTTCTCAAATTTTTTATTTATTTTTTTTTATGTCCTATGAATTTTTTAACACGTCACTTGTGGGCATGCAGTAGTTGGAAGGTTTTTGTCATGCAATTTGGTAGACAGACTGAATTAATCAATCAAGCATGTAGCTAGCTAGGCTGTAGCAGTCACAAATTAAAGTAAAATTGCATCTCCTAACTTCAACTTTGTATTAATTCGTTATACCCACTCCTCATATATATATATATATATATATATATATATATATATATATAGCAACTCTCAAGTAGTACTACACCCCCACTCACAAAATTGGACGGCCGTTTCATCCTCATGTTTAGAAGGACACCATATCATGAGGATGAAACGTCATATAAACATGGTTTAATTATCATGAGGATGAAACGTCATATAAACATGGTTTAATTCTCATTTAGTTTGCTAAGGAAAACTAAAACAATGAAAACCACGCAAACATGTTTGGTGAGGCCATGCTAGCTGATTTAGTTGGGTTCTAGATACAGAATATATATGCATTTAGTAAGTCCTTCTATATTATGTAAATTAAATCCTATCACGACACTAACCATATAAAAGAGGTCGGAGGATAGATTATTATCCACACCGGCTTATAAATATGATTTTTGTTAACCAGCTGAACCTCACTTCATGATCGAAACTTCAAATCCAGGTGAACGCGGAAGTTTGTTAGGAGCTTAATTGATGACCAAATGCTCTCCATAGACAGCTATCTCGAACTTCTTAGCTCTGTCGATCTGCACTGTCCCTGTTTACGAATTTTCGAAGGCTCTACCATTGTGCCAAACATTGGTTGTACTATACATACAACAAACTGATGTGTGGAGGACTGACAGGTAGCACACATAAATTCAAAGTTGCAAGCAGAAAACATACTCAAACATAACCTGAAAAAATATAACTGCGTTGAATGAAGACATTGAAATAGAATGATCTAAAAAAGAAGTGCACTCCTAGTCGACGACTAGGGATATAATTGGTTCGGTTCGATCCAGTTTTGGACATACTTTAGAACCTAACAAGCCAAATCAAATTGGTCTACATCGATTTTGGAATTCTGATAATTGAAATCAACTGGTTAATCTAGAGAACCAGAACTTTTGATTTTTTTACTTTCTATTCGGTTTTACAGGTGTGATTATGTTTTGGGCCTCTTGTTGGCTGATTGATTTTTCTTACGCTAATGAACAATTTTTTTAGAGTAATGCTACATACATGTGTGGAGTGCGCCGTTGCGCAATTGTTTTGAAAAAGAGTTGGATCTATTATTAAAAAATTAGTTTTTTTCATGTGGGTCCCATAGTTTTTCACTTTTTTAAATGGGTTGTGCGGTGCATATACACTCTATAACTGTAAATATCATTTCTCATTTTTTTTAGCCCAAATATGATAGTGCCAAAAATATTATTTTCAGCTCAAAAGCATCATGCACATAACCAATTAACCAAATAAATGCTAAACACAATTAGCCAAAACATACTAATTAGCTTAATTAAAATATACATATAATAATGCCTAAAAAACATATTGAGAAATGCACATAACAATATTCCAAAGGGCTAAAAGCCTAAAACATGCATATAAAAAACAATTAGCCAACATAAACAAAATCTTAAAAAAAAAAAAAATACACTTAAACAATTGGAAATGCAACAACTAAAATAAAAGTTTCAACTCCAAAGTATATAAAAATTAAGAATAACTTTACCAACTACGTACTTAGCTTAAAAAAATGTCCCTATTAGAGTATATATATTATACTTATACCATATTATATATGTAATATATGTAAGTATGGAACTTAATATGTAATGATAAATAGAAACATATTAATTAATAACTTAATATCAATATTCATGTTTAAGAGTAATTTTATATCAAATGAGTATAAACTCATGTAATACTTATGTTATACTTATACCATATTAAAATTTTATGTTATATTAATTTAATTAATAATATTTATAATATATGTAACATATATTAATATATATGTAATATAAAAAAGCTAATATATATATATATATATATATATATTTTTATTGGTTTTGGTTAGAACCCTATCGACCACCTGTGTCCTCTATCTGCCATTTTTGGGTCTTCAAACTTGGCCGAAAGAGGAAGGGATATCGACCAAATTAATAACCTTGGTGTCTTCTTTTCCTTTCTCTCTCTCCTTTTTCAATTTGTAGTATGAAAACTTAGTTTGTGAAGCCATGGCAGGATAACAACGGCATTTGAGATTTAGCAAGTATTATACAGTCAAAACCACAGCTCATGGCATGCATTCATCTCAGCTTGATACGGATATGGTGGGGAAAAAAAGGAGCTTGGAGTCTTCGACCCACCAAAGAACAAACTTGTCTCATGTGAGTCCATTGAATTTTAAATTTGAGAAAAACCGGAGCCAAGTTTGAGCTTTTGATATGATCAGAGCAGGGAGGAAGGGAGTTCGATAATGGGGATGGAGTTGAAGTCGGTGGCCATGACTGCTACTAATTGCTACTGATCTCGCAAGTAAGAGCTCAATGAAGTCAAATGAAACCAACAACCTTTTCGTACACAACGAAAAAAGAAAAAAGGATTAGCAAAATTGCAGATCAGGAAAGTAAAGTTTCCGAGAAAAATAAATTGAAGTTGATGAATGGAGGCGGAGGCGGAGGTGGAGGAGGGAGTGTAATGGAGACAATCAATCCAGTGAGGATCTGCTTCTGCGACTAAAAAGGCAGGCTAAAATAAAATAAATTCGACTTGACACGTATAAAGATATAATTTCTTTTAATTTATATATCACAGGATCGCCCAGCTCTAGTTAATAGGGTTATTTCCAGTTTTTTTGAACTTTTTTCAGCGATAGTAACAAGTTGTTCCGATCTATTACTTGCCTGCACTTTCCAACTGCCACGCGCCTTTCCAATAGTCTCCCCAGCCACTAATCTATCAGACGGAGGAAGGAAAATATCCAGATTAGTGGCGCGTATGACTCACGTGCGGCTTACATTGCGCGTTGGCTTCATGCGCCACCACATCAAAAGGGATTTACAGCCGCCACGCGCGGCACCACAGTGGCCAGCGGCCTCAGATCTTTCAAATCCACCTGCATCTTTCTAGCTCAGTGTGGCGCGTGCCATACACACGCCACTATCGTCGATGGCGATCTTTTGCCGGTGTATCGGGTCTTCTAGTTGCTATTCTTTTATGTTACTGTTTTCCCTAACCAGCAATCAAGATAATGTGGTTGTGATAGTCTCCTACAGTTGACCAGATCAACAAAACGCAGTGCACCCCTCTCGACTATGGCATTTAGTTGTAAGTTTATAGTCTGTTTATCAGACTATGTTAAAACCGCTTTTGAGCAGCATCCCCTTGTGAGACTGGATTGGACTGGGTTGGAGTCAAGCCTTTGACTTACCCCTTTTTTCTTTTTATTTTATTTTTATTTTGGTGTTATTTTTTGTTTGTTTTGAGAAGATTGTCAGGGACTCCCACCCCACTGAATCTTGTATCCTTGTAACCGCTTAGTTTATCTATGTTATGTTTAACTTGCTCAAAAAAAAAACCGCTATAAATGTGAACAGTAATAAACAGTAATACGTAAATAGTGTAGACTCCGTCTTCCACATATATCCCTTGATCTCAAGCTCACAACCTCACGGCAATCATAGCAACGACAGTCCAAACGCACTGTAAATCATCTCAAAATTATCGTAGGATGATTACAAACTCACCGTAAATCATCCTATTTCTATAAATCACAAAATTACAAAATGTACAAATTCATAAAATTACAAAATGGGAGAGGTAGCGGCTCGGCTGGTGGTAGCGTCGTGGTGGTGCAGTGGCGTGGGTTGGCTAACGGCGGCGCTACGAGGAGAAACTCGTGCGTGTAGAGGCGCTGCGTGGGTGGGCTACGGAGGAGTTACGAGTGGTGGGTTCCATGGAAGTGGTTCACAGCGTGAGGAGAACTTGATGGTGGTGTTTGCTGGAGCTGGGGCTAAGCCGCGGTGGCGTAAGGATGGAGAACCCGTGCATTGAGACCTGGCTAAGGGAGGAGCTGCCAAGGGGCTTCGACCGTGGGGTTTGGTAGCCGGCGTGAGGGGAAGCCGATGAAGTGGTCGGTGACTCACGGTGATGCACGGTGGCGCAGTGCTACTTGAGGGAGGAGATTGGGTAAGAGAGTGCGAAGACATGGCTCTGAAGTGGAAGGAGAGAGAGAGGGAGAAAGGGAAAGTAAGCAGAAAAGGAAAAGTTTTGGAGATTTAAATCTCAACCCTTCATTTTAAGTCCTTAGATTTGATCTAACAATAAAAATTTAAACACTGATTTAAACTAATTTAAAATTAAAATAATTAAAATATAAATAGCATATCATACATAAAGTATCAAATTTAATTTATAAAATACCAATCTTTCATTATTAAATAAACGATGAAATTTTATTAAATATTTTTAAGAAATTAAAACCATATAAATAATTAGAGTTTTAACATAATTTAAATATGATAATATTCTTAATTAACTAAATTAGGCAAACGTCCCTTGGACGTCACTCTATTGCTAGTGGTTTATTACATATACAAAAATATTTATTTATTTTGAAAGAAAAATATTTGTTAATTTAAGTGATTAAATCTTAACTTGATAACCAAGTGATTAATTATTAATTATGAGAACTCATGAATATTGAGATTTATTTCATTTAAAAAAAATGATAAATGAATTAGCATCTACAATTATTCAAAAATAAATTATCAATCTATTGTGAGAATAACAGTTAGACCTCGTTTGGTTACACAGGTGAGATAAGAAATTTGTGAATAAAAATGAGATAATTTGTTAATAGCAGTTAAATAGTCTGAGTTAAGATTTTTATAAGATTTTGAGGAATGAGAAAAAAATTGAGTAAAAAAATTATAAAATTAGAAGATGGTTAGAATATAATTTATTAATATTATTTTATTTTGAAATTTAAAAAAGTTGAATTATATTTTATCTTTTCTTAAAAGTTTAGAAAAATTGTAATGAATAAGTAATGATTAAATAAAAAAGTTAAAATTTTAAAATTAAAAAATATTTGTATTTAAATGATATTTAGATGTTGAGATGAGATGGTATGATATCAAATATTTATGAAATCAAACTTTCAAATAAAAACTAATTCATTTTATCTCATCTCATCTCATTTTATTTCCAAACATAATTCAAATACAAAATTTTTAAACTAATCATTACAATTTTTTCAAACTTTTAAATAAAAAATAAAAAAATAATTCCAACTTTTCAAATCTTCAAATAAAAATAATATTATAAAATTATATTCTTACGATATTTTAATTTAATAATATTTTTTATTCAATTTTTTCTCTCCTTTCTCAAAGTCTAAAAAATAATCAACTCAAACTATCTCACTACTATTCACAAATTATCTTACAACTATTCACAAAATTTTTATATTATCTCACTCCCCAAATCAGTTATAGATATAAAAAAAAAAAAAAAAAAAAAAAAAAAAAAAAAAAAAAAAAAAAAAAATTTATAGAAGATGTTAATTCGAAGTCAGAGTTGTGACAGCCTTGCTTAAACATGAGACATGCTACACTCACCGCTCCCGAAAATTCCATTTGGTTTTTTTTCATTCATTTTTTTTCATATTCTTAAACATTTTTTGAAAAAAAAAATCACAATATCATTAATTAAGAAAAAAAATTATCGGGAACCATACCCCAAAAACAAAAAAAAAAAAAAAAAGAGAGAGACCGCGAGGTCCACTCCGAATGCTATTTGGGCCTAGGGCCCAAGAGAAGGGCCATCTCGGTTTGATGGTTTTTTTGTTACAATCCTAGGATAAGATTGGGAGGCTTCCCCGAGTCCCTGGTTCTGGGCCACTGTAAACGAGTACTTGATTTCTGTGTATTCAATATTCTTTGTTTTAAAGCCTCATGAGTGGTGGTGGATGACGAACAGCCGAAGTATAAATCATAGAGGACCAAAGACGGGGTCCACGAATGCACAACGGGGTTGACGTTAAGGCAAAGGCAAAGAACAAAACCGTGGACGGGCCCCACCTCTCAAAAACCACAATGCCCAGGACTCATCAATTCCGCAACACACTCGTTTTGACTCTGCCCATGTTTTTCCCATCACGAGTACCGTTTCTCCTCACTCCACTCCAAATTCAGCCAAACGAGCCAACAAAATTTGCATTAAACACTACTCTCTTTCTTTCGTTTTCCCCACCCATCACCCACCTTCTTCACTAAATTGGCCATCCAAACCTGCAACGGCCAACCCCTCTCTTTTTTTTTTTTTTTTTTTTTTTTTTTTTTTTTTTTTTTCCTTTGGTCAACCGTCCCTAACACGACATGTTGGTCCACTTCTTTCCAAATGTTTGACCCAGTCATTTTCCCTTCTTTAATGTCTCCTTTGTCAGTACTGCTACTAGTATTATTATTAGATCAGAGAAGAAACTTTGGTGGGCAATGGGAAAATAAAGTAAGGGGTAGAGGGCATCCAAAGACAAAATCCAAGGATAAAAGTAATCAGTACCAAGATCAAAGCGAATAGAACCCACTTCTTTTTGTTACGTATTCATACCCAAATCTATAATCACCAAATCCACCATCTTCTCCTTTTTCGGTTTTTTAAATTCATAATGATTCTGGTGTTCAAGAGAGAGAAAGAAAGAGAAAAGAGAGGAAGGAATCCAATATGTTACAGGCATTGAACTAACCCCACTAATCTCCTTCGAGATAAGAGTGGAGTCTGACCGAGAACCAACAGCTACAGCTGCTGCTGCTGCTGCAACTGCTACTATTCTTGGCTCCTTTCGATGAATTAATGAAACATGGAGAGGCTTTCTGCAGCTCTCTGTGATGTTCAAGACGATTCTAAGATGAGACTGGTAGCATCGGTAACAGGGAGAGAGTGGTTGTGCTCGCCTTCGTAGGTCACAACCAGCATAGATGGATCATCCAGTGCTCTCTCAACGTGTTTACGTGCTGGACACCCTCTAACGCTGCTGCACTTGTAGTAACCCCTGTTTCATTTACATTTACATGTCAAAACACGTATTCCAAAATTAGGTCCTGAATTAGCTGTAACTTGGAAATATGGAAAAAGAAAAAGAAGTTTCCGCACATAAGCATGGTGATGATGGAGACTTGGAGTTGACGACCGAGATAACAGAGTTCCGAAATTTAAAATTGAAGGAACCTATCTAATTATATATCTTTGTTATCTACATACCTTGGATGAGGAGAACCCTTAATCGGCTTCTGTCCATATTTCCTCCAAGAAAAATCGTCCGGTGGAATATCAGCCATCTTCAAGCTAATCGCCGGAACCCTCACCACCCTCTTCATCCTCAACTTTCTGCTATAATAAAACAACATATATAAACTTCGAAAATCAAACCCAAGTTTAAAACAATGTAAGAGAGAGATGAGGTAAGGAGGAAAGACCGACCTTTTCTTGGAGCAATGGCATCGGCCGGAGGAGCCACCGCACTTGCCGGAACCCAAAGTTTCGGAGCTACACTTTCTCTTCAAGGAGGTTGACGAAGACAAAGGTGGCTTTCCCACGGAGGAAAGCTGGGACAGATTCGTGATTTGAAAAGCCGAAGAACAAGATGGCTGCTTGCTGTCTATGTCGCCAGTCAAAGACGACATGAACGAGGTCGGAGCAGAGGAGTAAGAAAAATTAATTGTGGTGGACGCGTCCTTCCTGTCGATGACACCCTTTTTAGGCATCAAAGAGTCGCTGTACTGGTACTGATTATTCAGATTGTGGTGAGGAAGAGGTGGGATCTGCTGGATCGGAGTCGCGTAGTAAACTCTGTCGGGCTCAGAAGCCTTCTCTTTATCTTCGATTTGGGAACCCAAAGGGGCTCTTCTGAAGCGAGCGTGGCCAGTCCGGGTCCGACCCAGAAGAGAAATAACCTTCTTGAACTTGGAGACGGCAACGTCCGCCACAGCCTTGCAGTCCATCTCCATTTCCATGGACGGCTTCGAACTCGAGGACGAGGACGACGAAGATAGGTATTGCTGCTGGCTCTGCGAAAGCAATCTGATAAGCTTTTCGACGCTCTCGAGGCCAGACGCCGCTTCCTGTACGGCGTTGTCTTCCATTTTCGCTCTGAAATCGCTGTTTTTGTTGTTGTTCCTATACTCCATCATGAAATCCACCGCCATCTCTCAGAAGCATCAAAGAAGAGGAAGAAAAAAGGGGAAAAGGGAAAGAGAAAGACGAGAGCAAATGTAGAAAAGAGAAAGGTGGTTCTCTGGTCAAAGTGGTGCCCCTTATATTGAATTAAATAAAATTTTAGCATCCCCTAGCCCCCACTGACCCACGGCGTGACCGACCTGTCACGCTACCTCTCTCCGTCAAACCTTAGGCGCGAATCAAGCCCCAACTGCCTGTGGGCAATTTTTTATTTATTACCGTGCAGATGGACAAAATAATATTTTTATTTTTAATATTTTGCTCACAAAATAATTTTATAAATTATAATTTCATAAATTTACATAATTTAATATAATTTATCGTAATATAAAATTAATTTTATTATAATATAAATTTATCAAATTAGATAAAATCACCTTAATTTACGAATTATTTTTATGCAAATGTAGCATTATTTTTAGATTTAGTTTGAACACTTAGATATTTTGAGAATACCAAAATACTTCATTACGAATTTATTATTTTATTATTTATTATTATTTATTATTTAAGATTTAATATTTTATTATTAATTCATCATTATTTTTCATTATAATTCATAAAATAATTCAACATACCTCACTACCCAAAACGTTATAGTATTACTATAGTCGCGACATTCATTGACCATTTGACTTGATATTCTTTGAGTAGGGCCCGTCGAGGTTAATGTGTTCTCCACTCACGTGGCGAGATTGGACTACATGAGGTCAAACAAATGGTATTTAACCTTAACCTATTGGAATGGATTGGTGTCGGATAGAAGGAAGATTGGGATTATAAATCGTTTTGATTGCTTGCCAGCAGGGCAGAGTTGACTTTCTTTCCGCCACCGCAACTTTCATAATGAGTAATAATAGACGGTAAATTAGAACTAGAAATATAATTTATCATAAAAATATCCTGCGTGGGCTATACATTTTCCCTTTTTCTCGTGGGAAATAACACAAATGAGAGGTGAAAGATTAGTAGTTGTAACAGTAGGTTGCTGGGTGATTATATCAATATATATATATATATATATATTATTAATTATCTGGGTTTTTTTAATTAATTGTCATTGCACAAATATCAAGTTGGTGAGAAGAACTTAGAAATTTAATTTTCGGGATCTAAGTAAAACTATAATAATTTATTGAATTTCATAATATATATTTTGTGACTGAATCAATTTTCAACAGATTTGGTGGAGAAAGAGAGCTCCTCCCGCGGGGCTTACGTCTTGTGCTTGAAAATCCATGGTCATAGAAGTATAATTACTTAAAACTTGAGAGAAATTAAGCTCCTTGGAGAGATAGAGAAGATCAACAATTAGTTTCAGCCCCGCCGCCGGGGGATGATGATACATTAGTGGTAAAAATGCTTTATACACACACATATATATATATAATAAATCCATTAAATCCTGATTGATAATAGGAGATCTTTCAATGTTTTGTAAGAACAACTGAAAAAGAAGAAATGTTAATCTCCAGCCTACAGTGACGGTTTGAATTTCGATCAATCGATGTCGTTTGAAGCCCACAACGGGTGTTCGAAACGATGGTTAGGCGTCCATATATACATCCAGTGTAGTGAATGGAAGGCAAATATATTAAATATAAATAGAAAACAAGATAGAAATTTACATGATTTAGTATAGGACCTACTTCTACAGGTCGTTTGGAATGTAAATACATTATAAATAAAAATATTTTATAATCTTTCATGATCTCTTGTAGGTTACTATACAAATGATAAAACTTTAGGTTGCATTTGAATATTAAATTAAATTCAGTTAAGTTGAGTTAAGATGATAAAATATTGTTAGAATATTATTTTTTTAATATTATTATTATTTTAGAATTTGAAAAAATTGAATTATTTATTATATTTTATATTAAAATTTAAAAAAATTATAATAATAAATTAAAATGAATTGAGATGAGTTTAGCTTCCAAACGAAGTTAAAACTTTTTGTTGAAGATTGAAAAAACTCTCTCTCTAGTCACCCTGAAGTCCGGAAGAAAAAAGAACCCCGAAGTCTTTGATCCAGATTCCTTTTATTAGCCCCTGATAGTAATTGATGAAAATCTCAACTTCATCTTACTTTGTCGTTCTCTCCTGCATGATGACCCCATTTCCCTATCCTTTCCCCTCTTTTCCCCTTGCACATTTTTCCTTCAGTTTTTGTCCGCCCTTATCCTTTGCTTGTCCCTTCACCACCACAAGGGCTCGGCTTGAGCCTCTATATGAGCAGGGGATTTTTATTCCTTCCACTTTTGGTTAGTTTCACAGGCACAAGGCATTCCCGAGCATTGCCTTGTTGACTCGATTTCACAAGGTATTTGAGATGGAACCTCCGAGTAATTTGTATGGAGACTAATGAGGGGATCAGTTGTGGTTGCTTGGACTAGAACAAGTCGAATGGTATAAATTTGGGCTATCAAAGATGATTTAGGGATCCTATGCATTTGAAATCCGTCTTGAGGTTGATTGTTGTCAATTTTTTTAGAAAGTACATATTATTTCTTGTATATTTTAATGAATTTCCAAGAACAATATGAATAGTTGTTCATGATGTTGTTGTGGCTGAATTCCAAGAAATTCATATATATATATATATATATATATATATATTTATGAATAGTTGCTCTGTATGTTCCGCTACATGATTGATTCATATATGCATAATTTATAGGTACATATGTTAGCTATAGTTTTGTAGTTTTTCTTTTCCTCTACTGTCTTCCACTTTTCAAAATTTAATCCTCACATTTTATTATATTTGAGGATTATATATTCGTTTCAAAATTATATGTCGGTCAGAAAAATCTGACTGTTGAAATAATATGAACATTAGAAAAATATATTTTTCAAAAAATGTCTTGTTTTAATTTATATGCTTTTAAATAAGAAATCAATATTCCAATTATCATGAGAATTAAAATTAAAGAGTAAAATGAGAAAAATGATATCTCTAACCAAGTGTTAGCCAAAATTCACTATCAATGCTCTTACATGAGAAACATCAGAGTGGCCGTTAATTTTATAATATTGGATGCTCTTTCAACATATAATTTCATTTTATGAAGAGAAATCTTGAAGATCATGCAACATATTTTTAGTCATCTCTTACCATCTCGTATTGATATCATCTCATCTCATTTCCTTCTCAAATATTATTCAAATACAAATAATTTGAAATTAATTGTTACAATTTTTCTAAATTTTTAAAAAAAAAATAAAAAATAATTCAACTTTTTCAAATATAAAAATAAAAATTATATTATAATATTATTTTAACTTTATATTATTTTTTATTTAACTTTTTCTCTCTTTCCCAAAATCCAATAACTCAAATTATTTCACTTTTGTTTACAAACTATCTTATTATTATTTACAAATTAAATTCGTATGATCTTATCTCATTCTCTAAGCATAAATCTCAAACTCATATAACATGTGCGTTTTCATCGCAGGTATCTATGACACTTCCACATATAATGTCATTATTAATAAAATGTCACTAAACAACACTAGAATCATTTATCTCTTTTAAGACGAGGTTTTTATCTCTTATAGTACGATTAGATGTTAAAAGTATTTTAAATTATCAGTGAATAGTAATAAAATAATTTATAAATAATAATAAATAATTTAGAAATAATAATAAACTGTTGATAAATAGTTATAAACTATTTATAAATAATATTGAAGTAGTAAATACAACCTTAGATGTCTCAATTGCAAGGCGTGAGTGCTTAAAGTTTGATGGAAGTTTTCTGTAAAAGAAGAAACAGACGATTTTCTTTCTTTCTTTTTAACTCATTAAAGGCATAGAAAATAAAGGCATACCAAAAAGATGGATGGGGCTTTACGGAATTGGGTGAAGAATTTGATCATTTATCGATCATGAAACTCAGATATCTGGAGCTTGTCGATTATATTTAATTCACATGAGTTGGGTGGGACGTGGCAGTTTGGACGATCGAGCTTTATAAACATTAGGGCTTGTTTGGAAAAAAAATCACATTTTAAAAATATCATCTCATCTTATTTTATCTTATCTTATTTACTTTTCAAATATAATTCAAACACAAATATTTTTAAATTAATTATTACAACTTTTTTCAAACTAATTATTACAACTTTTTTCAAACTTTCAAATAAAAAATAAAAAATAATTTAATTTTTCAAATTTAAAAATAAAAAATAATATTATAAAACTATATTCTAATAATATTTTAACTTTATAATATTTTTTATTCATTTTTTTCTCTCATTTTTTAAAACTTAAAAAATACTCAACTCAAACTATCTTATAATTATTTACAAATTATTTTATTACTATTCACAAAATTTTCATTTCATCTAACTTCTAAAACATATTTTAGAACACTCTCATTAGATTATACAAATGCAAATACAATGGAGTGTTTAGTTAATAGAATCTCAAAATGTGTTGTATTAGATTATGCCAATGTAAAAAGGGATGACTTTTTATTATAATAAATTAGTGTTGTGGGTCAAATTTGATAGTTACAATAACATGACCAAAATGAATAAAAAATATTATCTTCTTTACTTCCTACCATGATTTGGTTGCCGTAGTTTTTTTAAAGCTATAATATAATCAAAAATTTTATATGTATTCATTTTTACATATTTTTTGCTCACTCTATTAATTTTATTGACTGTATCATTTTTTTAATATAAAATAATTCATTTGGCTAATTACATTAGTGTAATATACAAAAAATATATAAAAATAATTGTATGTAGCAAAATTCTAATATTATTACTAATTAACATATAATCAGTAAAATAATAAAATATAATAGAATTAAATAATTTTTAAATTTTTAAAAAATAAATTAATATTATTTTATTATTATATAAAGAATCTATAAATAATTCATTATGAAGATTAGATATGAATAAAATAGGTAAATATAAATTCATATTCATGTCATATTAGTTAAAATATTGTTATTATTTTGATATTTAAAAAAATTAAATTATTTATTGTATAAAAATTTTATAAATTTATATTCATGTCATATTAGTTAAAATATTATTTTTTAATATTATTATTATTTTGATATTTAAAAAAATTAAATTATTTATTATATAAAAATTTTAAAAAATTATAATAATTACATTGAATAAATTGAGATTATTTAAATTTTATATCCAAACACCTAAATATTTACTCTTGGAGTAAAAAAGACGTACGTAAATAGTGAAGAAGATGTTTTGTTCGAATCTTTAACTTATTTTAATTTATTATTATAATTTTTTTAAATTTTAATATAAAATATAATAAATAATTTAATTTTTTTAAATTTTAAAATAATAATAATATTAAAAAAATAATATTTTAATAATATTTTATTATCTAAATTCACCTCAATTCAATTAAAAACATTTAAACACAACCTGATAGTGCTGGAATTTGCTTAGAAAAAAATACTGTTGGAATTCGGACGAGAAGTTTGAAAGTTAAGGCAGGCAGCTGGAAGACTGATTTGGACATGGCCTCTTGAGCCTGAGTTCATACGTACAAAAGTCAAATTACGTGTTAAAGTTGGCCTGCATCGTTGTCTTACTTATTGACTTTCCGTCCTAATAAAGTCTTTAATATGAGTGTTTATTATGATTTGAAGTTTTGTCCTGTTTTACATCTAAATGAAAAAAAACATAAATAAAAAAAAAAAACACACGGGGAATGGATTTTTTTTTTTTTTTTTGGAAAAAAAATGGTTGCAGGTGGCGACAAGATATGAATTCTTTACTGAGACATGATCACAGTAACACCTAATCCGTTGTTGGAGAGGAAGGCTTAACATGAAGTATTCTCAGTTTATCTTAATTTATTATTATAATTTTTTTAAATTTTAATATAAAATATAGTAAATAATTTAATTTTTTTAAATTTTAAAATAATAATAATATTAAAAAATAATATTATAATAATATTTTATTATCTCAACTCAACTCAACTCAACTCAATTCAATTCACTTCAATATCTAAATTCACCTTAAGACGGAAGGGACCTAGACGACGAGTACCACGAGTGCTCTTTTTAGATTTGGTTTAGAAATATAATTTATCTTAATTTATCTTAACTTATTATTATAATTTTTTTAAATTTTAATATAAAATATAATAAATAATTCAATTTTTATAAATTTCAAAACAATAATAATAATAAAAAATAATATTTTATCAACTCAACTAAACTCAACTCATTTTAACATCTAAACGCATTTTAAGAGCATCAATTATCCATGAATCGATAGGTCATCAATCATTTTGAACACCTTCCATTGCGAGATTCGATTGGGAGGAGGGGTTTTTTATAAGTGTTTTGTTATATACAAATAAGTTTATGTATTAATTTGTATACTAATATTGTTATTTTCATATTCTAAATTTTAAATTTAAATTAATATTTTTTAACTAATCATATTAAATGAATGCGTGTATTAATGTAAAAAATTACTTATAACTATATTTTTACTTTTTAAAATCTACCTTGGAGCAGTGGGAATGTGGAACAATTCATCGGATAAAGTTGTGGTCAATTAACACGTTCTAGACAGACACAGGTTCTTGATCCAAAGCTTACGATTTGACTACCGATGTGCTTGTTGTATTAATTAGTGTATGATAATCGATAATATCAAATTGAATTGTAAATAAATCATCTATTCGATAGTCTACTCGATACTTATTTGATTAAATTTGAATCGAATCTGATTTATGAAAAAAAAATTTGTTCATAAAAGTAGATATTTGTTCAATTTGTAAATGATACATATCTAACAAAACTCGACTCTACTCTATTAAGATTCGTTAAGATCTACTCATTTATACTTGAATCGACTCGTTAGTTCAATTCGATTAAAAATTTATTTATATATTGAAGTTGAGGTTTTTTTAAAAATAAAAAATAAAAAATTAATTTATTTAAATTTTAATTTAACAATTAAAAAAATATTTTTAAATGAATTTGTAAACTTTTTTTTAAAAAATATTTAAAGTAATTTTAAAAAAATACACAAAATAAAAAGTGCATTTTGCAATTTTACGTAAAAACTCTCAGACTCCTCTCGGTGACCCTGACAGTTCCCTTATCTCAAATTTATGTTCTGCTAAGAGCATTGTCATTAGAATAGCCAATACCAAATCCAAGTTTTAGCTAATATAACATGAATTTACCTTTACCTATTCTATTCACATACAATTCCTATATTGTATTATTTATTTATTTATTATATAATAATCAAATAATATTAAAATAATTATTATATTATTTTTTTATTAATTTATTTTTATCATATTTTACCAATCTACTAATTATACATTAATTACTAATGCGGGCCGTATTTTGTTTCAATAGCTCCCAACATGCTTTTTTTTTCTTTTTTTTTTTTTTTAAGTTTTGGCTAATCGATTGATCTAAGCTGTTGTGTAAATCCACCCATTTGGTGGGAATGCATTATTATTAGTATTAAAAATAAAAATATACATTTATAGCTCTTTTCACAATTCTATTTTAAATGAAAGATATTTTTATAAAAATTACATTATTTTACATAAATACTCTCAATTTAAAATATAATTATATAAAGAGTTGTGCGTATATTATAACTTTATTAAAAAACTGTCAATACTTTTTGACACTACCAACAATTTGTCGGGTACATCTGTAAATAGGTTTGTAAATAAGCTTTTTTTAAGAAAAAATATTTGTAATAATAGAGCGTATAAGCGCTGCGCATTCTTTTAAAAAAAATAAATATAAGATCTATATAAAAAATTAATTTTTTAATAGTTGATTTCATTTCTTTTATTTTAAAAGAGTATAAGGTGCTTGCACAATCCAAGACAATATCTTGTATTACTATTTTTTTTTTTAAATCTCCAAATCTAATCCACTTCACTCTAATTTCTTTTCTTAAATTTCACGGAGTTTTGACGCAAATTCTAGAGCCTGTGCGGGCGAGAGTTGTTGGTACATACCTATTTATTTTAATGTCGTCCCAATTGAGGCCCAATCAGAGGAATGAGGATGTTCTCCTAAACTCAAAAGTACAACTGGGCCCAATGATTGGTCTGAAGCCACAATCACTCCAGCAGCTAGGGTCAGTTTTGTGAGCTCAACTAATGGGCCCGGCCCGAACTATAGGCTTTAGGTGTGGACCCACTTGGCTTGGGAAACAAAAACAATAATTAAGAAGAGAAAAAGAAACAAATAATTTTAGCACAAAAACATCATGCACATTCATGCCCGAACTATATATCATTGGACTGCATTTGTTCCTTTTTAGTTTGGTTCCCAATCATAATCAATCAACAACAAGATGATTGAAATGTCACATTTTCCCTCATTTTTTTTTGGTACCATTTCACGATCGAACCCACCAAACCCATTCCCTGTTTCATACTCTTTCCTTAATCTTATGCCCGCCTTTGGTTTTTAAATTGAAAAATTTTAAACATAAGTTTCACACTTTAAAAATAAAATCACATATTTTTAAGTAGTGTGTAAAGTGTAAAATTTCTGTATAGCACGACTCTTTTAAATTTATGCAATGGTGACGCTTTCACACATTATAAATAAACACCAGTAATTTTTTTAAAAAAAATTATAATATTTATCAAGTTACATCAAGTATCCATTGTATGGTATTTTTAAAAAAAATTTGATATGAGTTAGCCAAATTTACCTGACATATTGAAAAGGAGAGATATTTTCAGATTTTTAATGCATAAATGATTAAGTATAATGCACAGGGTATAGAAAAAAAAAAAGAGTTTTATGGTGTATCATGTACTATATAATTTATTTTTATAAAATATGTTTATAAACGGTACTTTCTTAAAATGCTTTCGGTCCTTTTTACGCAAAATTTTCAAAACCTTACGACATTTGAGTTACTGCGTACTGACCATTGCCGTCATCGTTGTTCAATACTTTGACCCAAAGATTACTATCACTAATAAAAAATTGTTACGTGTAAATATCTTTAGCTTAAAATGATATTTCTGCATGGATAAACTTAATCATGACAAACAGCTCATTTATCAAGAGTGAAGAACTTTTTTCATTTTTAAATGAAAAAGATTTCTAGAAATTGATTGGTGGTTCCAATCTTGTCAATGAAATGAAGTGTCTGCATTTTTCAGAATTAAATTACTTTGTACCTATACAACAATGAATCATTCCGATCGACTCCGACTGCTTGCCAAGAAAATCGGTGGAAAATGAAGACACGGTGGTCTCTCTCTCTCTCTCTCTCTGTCCCCGACCTCTCTCACTGTTTGCTTGCAGTTGCAGTTGCTGGTGTTGTGAGAACTAAGTAATCGGCAATCGAATAACACCAGACAATGCTATATCATACGCCCACCGATTATTCCTTCATACATTCGTAAACCCCAAGAAACCTCCGATTAAACCAATCGAACCACACCTCCTCCATCCCAAATTCTCTCTCTTTGCCCCCCCCCCCCCCCCCCCCCCCCCCCCCCCCTCTCTCTCTAACAGTCCACGCGCAGAGACAGCCAAAGAGAGAAGAGTGAGTGAGAGTGAGGGTCGGAGCCAATGAAGCTCTCGGTGCTACAGCAGAGTTACATGAACCGGCGCGGCAACAGCTTCAGGTCATCTGGTCCCTTGGATTCGTCTTCGGACGCTTCCATCAAGTCCCCCTCTTCCATAATTTGGCTCCTATTCCACGGACTTTGCTGCCTCATTAGTCTCGTTCTCGGCTTCCGCTTCTCCCGCCTTGTCTTCTTCTTCCTCTTCTCCACTTCCCACACCACCAACCTCTACAACTTTCCGTTTCGCACAGCCTCCGAGCTCGCCCAGAGCCTCACCGTTTACTCCACTCCGATCACCAATTTCAACTCCCCCCTGGGTAGTAACGCTACTACTACCGGCGGTAGTAATAGCCGAGTCGTCGTCGGGAGACATGGGATCCGAATCCGGCCGTGGCCGCACCCGAACCCTGTCGAGGTCATGAGGGCGCACCATATCATCGAGACGGTCCAGAAGGAGCAGAGGCTCCAGTTCGGGGTCAAGAATCCGAGGACAGTCATCGTAATCACGCCGACCTATGTGCGGACGTTCCAGGCGCTGCACTTGACCGGCGTGATGCACTCGCTCATGCTGGTCCCGTATGATCTCGTCTGGATCGTGGTGGAGGCCGGTGGAGCTACCAACGAGACCGCTTCGCTTATCGCCAAGTCAAGGCTTCGGACTATCCATGTTGGATTCCGTCAGCGGATGCCGATTTTGTGGGAGGGACGGCACCATTTAGAGGTTCAGATGCGGCTTCAAGCTTTAAGGTGAACGCTATTGCCTTTTCTTTTGATTTCTATTTTCTATTTATTTGTTGAGGAAACCGAGCTGCAAAAATGGGGGGCGGCTACTACATTCTCTACTTGCAAGAAACTAACTGTAATACTCTTTTTTTTTTTTTTGGTCCTCCCTACAAATTATGATTAGAGGATTTAAGTTGTTAGAATATGAATTTGATTCAGTGGGTCTATGATGGAACAGGATTGTGCGAGACAAGAAGCTGGATGGGATTGTGATGTTTGCAGATGATAGTAATACGCATAGCATGGAGCTCTTTGACGAGATTCAGAATGTCAAATGGGTTGGTGCTCTTTCGGTTGGTATACTTGCGCATTCGAGTGATACCGATGAGTCCTCGGTGTCCTTATTAGAGAAAGACGAGGATGAAGATGACGAGAACCCATCAATGCCTGTTCAAGGTCCTGCTTGTAACTCATCCAATCAATTGGTTGGTTGGCACACCTTCAATTCCATACCCTATGTTGGGAACAGCGCCACTTACATTGGTGATAGGGGGGTTGTGCTGCCCAGGAAACTTGAATGGGCTGGGTTTGTACTGAATTCCCGGTTGCTTTGGAAGGATGATGACGGCGGGCCAGAGTGGGTCAATGATCTAGATACATTAGCTCACAATGAGGAGGCCATAGAGAGTCCATTATTTCTGCTAAAGGATTTTTCTGTGGTGGAGCCACTTGGAAGTTGTGGACGTCAAATCTTGCTCTGGTGGCTCCGAGTTGAAGCTCGTGCTGATAGCAAATTTCCTCCTGGGTAAGTCTTCATCTTTTGCTCTTAGTATTCGATATCTTGCAGAAGTCATTTTATCTCATGGTGTCCGAAATGCATATCAATTAGGTTTCGTTTGGTTACCAAACTCATCTCAACTCATCTCAACTCATCATTACAACCTTTTCAAATCCCAATACAAAATATAATAAACAATTCAACTTTTTTAAATTTCAAAATAATAATAACATTAAAAAATAATATTCTAATAATATTTTATTATCACAACTCAACTCAATTCAACTCACTTCAACATCCACACACACCCTTAGTGAAGGTTGTGATGTGCTCGCCTGCTGTCACATATATGCATGTTGAAATTATTTGGTTATGCCTTTGTAAATTGAAATTGAACTACAAGTGAAACGCCATCTACTACTGCCTAGTTTTATAAACGTCAAGGTGAACTTGATTGACAACTCGTTGAAATTAAACCAAGCGCTGTCCCTTAAGAATTTTGGAAAGGAGACATCATTGAAAGAAATTACCTTTTGGAGGTGGACTCGGCATGAAAATTGAGCATCAAGTGTGCGCTTTTTATCTTTTCTAGATGCCATTGTACGTCAAATTTCCTCTAAGATGCTAGAATTGCAATTTGAGTGACATAATCCAAGTTGTATTAACTTGTCTTTGTTAAAACCAAGTGCACTAAATGTAGACCATATGTAACTTCAAAACACACAACATCTTATCTAGAAGGCGAACACAGTTGCTGATCTAGTCCCAACCTTTTCCAGCTTGTCTAATCTTATTGAAAATGGAATTTTGGGCAGAACTTGGTGTTTTCTGCTAGTTCAGCTTATAGGGCATTTTATTGGTTTGGTTGTTTTCCCCCCTTACAATGCTGAAACCTCTTGAAGTTGTGCATCTCAAATGGCTTGTTTTATTCATTTCTTTGCCCTGTTACATTACCTTGTTTGATATGATGAGCACAGCTTCATCATGTTGATAATTGACATGTTAGTTATAAGAGGTCTGCTTTGCAATGGTTGGGCTAATAAACGCCCAAGAGCAGCCCTCCATTCAGTGTTTGCCACGTAAGGAAAAACACAATAAGATAAATAGGCTCCACCACTTAGAAACGATTCTAAGCACCCACACGGATTGAGGCTTTCAGTGGTCTTTCAGGCTTTCAACTTTTAGGAAAATCTCTCTTCTCACTCAGTTCTTCGTCCATTTCTCAACCTTTTGCTAGACCCTCCTCCATTCTCTACCCAAATGGCTTCCATTAACTTTAACCCCTTTGACAACTGGTTCAAGAGTCTTCTGCAAAAGGCCATAGACGGAGGAAAAGTCCTTTTCAGAGAGAAAAGGACCCAAATGCAATCTGATAGTCTTAGAGAGAGAGAGAGAAAGAGAGAGAGAGAGAGAGAGTTGAGAAAGAGAGACAGGAAAGCCATGGAAATGACCATTACCAGAGAAATATCAACTCTGATTCAAAAGATAGAAGTCCACAATCGGAATTATTTCCCAAAAAATATACGGAGTTGGACACGCTGAATACAAAGAACCAAAGAAATCAATGCTTCGTTAAAGACATTCAAATCCGATTCAACCGTATAAAAGTCCCTCAAGAACCAACATCAAATTTCCTAAGCTGAACTTGGAAAAATTTACTAACCAATATCAGAGTCGAATTTAGCTGCCCAGACCTCCCGGATCACAATTGGTCTCAGATGTGGACTAGGATCGCCAGCAACCATGGTCGAGGGAGTCTACCGAAAAACCAAAAATTACAAGTCTTCTTTGCTTCGTCTGTAGTGAGTGGGTGGGAAAGTGTCGTAGTGAGGATATATACAAGCTAGCGAGGCTGCGCAGAGATGTTGCTTGGATGGAGATGGGAGAGAGAGTAGAAGGAAGACCAGAAAAATGAAAAAAGAAAAGTAAGAAATGGGGGAAGAAGACCGTCGAAGGAGACATAGAGAGGGGGGAGAGAGGGGGAGAGATAGGGAAAAAGGGTGCTTTTCGGACTACATGAATTTGCCAATAGTTGATAATCAGATGTAGTGGATATACAGGAAGGTTGTGGTGGAAAGCTTAGGTGTCACTTAAATTAGTGATGGGCTGTTAATTGGGAAATATTAGACAGACCGGTGCTAAGGATTTCTCTAGTTATAATGATGTGTCTAGTGTATACACATGCCTAACTTGTTTTCAGAAACTAATGCATGGTTACTGCTCTATCCATTCATCTCAAATTAGTTAGAATGCTTACAGTCTATTTTGTTTTTGAGGTTGTATCTAAAAGATGACTTTCTGCATACATGTAGAAGCATAAATAGCACTAGTCTCATAGGTGCATGCAAACAGACACAGGTTGTATTGATCACACCTTGTTTACAAAAACATTTTATCTCTAGTCCTTTGTGGTTATAGTTATAAAGGCACGTGTTTATGTCTCCAAGGACTAAGACCCCATACTGGAAGTCATCATGTTCAATTCTCATTGTTTTTGTCAAGTAGTTGAGGATCTGTAATAGCAAGGAGTTTAGGCCCATGCAGCTTGTCATGTTTAAGGCTGCGTTTGGATGTTGAACTGAGTTGAGTTGAGATAATAAAATATTGTTAGAATATTATTTTTTAATATTAAAAAAAGTGACAAAGATAATCACATTAGTGGAATACACAAGGAGTACATAAAAATGATTATGGGAAGTCCATGGATACACCCGTAGCCAAAGCAAACATAAATTGGGCCCTCTCTAAAGGAAGTTCAGTGTGTCGACTGATTGGCCATAAGTTTGTCAGCACTATCTTGGCCAATACTCTATAGGGTGGGAGCATTACATGTAGGGGCAACCTATGAACCCGAGGATTCCACTTTGGCCCTTGAGGCCCAGCAAATAGGTTACGCATGGCAACTTTTGTTGGGGCCTCCCTTGTAGGGATATCTGGGTTCCACTACTTCAGGCAGTTCATACAAGTCTCTTATTATGGCAGGAGTGATATCAATATTAACTCTCCTCACAGTGGAGGAGATGCTATGATCATCAATGTTAAAGTGTGCAAGGTTGGAGTAAAACTCACGCACCACCTCAACCCACGGCATGGGTAAGGGAAGTGTGTGTTTTTCCCAATGTCACTCAATAAACACGCGAATGATGATATCAAAAGATGGATCAGGGAAGTCGTGGATGCGTACCTCTCTCTCACCTAACATAGGTCGGTGAGAAAATATGCTTCTATATGACGCTTCTGCTTCAGGCGAAGCAAAGCGCTCGAAAGCACCAGGTGTGGAGGGTTCTGTTTGGGGTTTAACTGGTTCTGTCGTGTGCCCCAGGGTTTCCTCAGTATGAGGGGTCTCTGGAGGAGATTCCCTCTCACTCGCTGCACTAGCAGGTGAGCTGGGCTCAACTATCTTTCTTTCTTTTAGCTTTTTCTTTGAACCTCATTTGAAACACACAAGCACACATAATACTTCAGTAGAATCATGCAAATACACCCGTAAAGAGTACAAGTTACTTACTGGGCTCTCATGGAAACCTGTGTACTTGATGAAGATTAAGCACGTAATATAAATAATAAAATGACGTGCTTGATATGTATTCCATGGAATTGAGAGACCCACAATTCATGTTTGATGTATAGAGAATGCAAGGCAATGAACTTAACATGAACAAAATAAGAGTGACTGAATGTGGAAATATTGATGAACACAAGGAAGTAAATGGTTGAGGTAAAAACGCAAACACTTGGTCGGCACTACTAAAACATAGAGATGAGTAATGTCGTAACCCACCCAACAACCATCATTGGTACACACAAATCTGAGTATAGTCACTACTAGGCAAAAGTACACAACTCAACTACTATCAAAACCCAATCCAAAACCTCAACAACACCAATCCACAATCAAAATCCAAATCTCCCATTTTCATGTGCGCCGAACCCTAGGACTAAAAGAAATAGGTAAGAGGAGGGAGATGAAGGAGTTACTGTGATAGAGAAGTGTCGGTTAGGATGAATTGAGCTTGGTTGTTATCATTAGAAAACCGATTGTGATATGAGTGAGGTGAGATGCGGCTAGGGCTCAAGGAAACAATGCCGTGAGTGAGTGGGTACTGAAAAGTATCGGGGAGGGACAGTGACTTAAGTCACTTAAGTGGCCAATGTGCTAAGCACGGGCCTCCCTTTTATTTATTTTTATTTCTTTTAAAAAAACACAAATAAAAAAAACAAAACAAAAAAAATTGAAACACTAAGTACTGTATTTGTTCTTTTTTTAAAAATTATTATCAACTTTATTTTTATAGATTTTTTGTTTTTTTGTTTCAAAACAAAGCTTAACACACAAAGCCAAGTTTAGGCCTCAAATGTATAGCACAAGACCAAGCATCACTCACGCTATCCACTCATACAGGAGATGCACTTCCTCAGTTGTAGCCATCACCATGGTGTCTTATACCTCATTAGTTGAACAGACAAAGGTCATGTGAGTGTGTGAGTGAGGTTTTTATTTCTTCTCCCCTATATGTTTATTATTATTTTTTTCTCTTGAGATACTCCTCGAGGATGATCTTTTTCCTTAAAAATCAAATTTTATGCTAGGGCCTAAATACTTGAAAAAGTATCTTCTCCAAGCATAAGGTGTTTTGGGCTCTCGTCATGTCCATGGTTGGTACAACAACTATTTTTTTGCTTCTTTAAAGGACCTGTATGCAACATCTTAAAAGCCTCATTGTCCTGTTCAATCAATCCTCCATCACCTTGGAACATCTGATAGCCATCTCGCTACCTTCCTTTCACATGAAAATGCCTCTTATACAAATTATGAGGCTGTCCTACCTTATAGCCTTTCTTGACCATGCGCTTAACCGCTAGAGTTACTTGAAAAAGAAACCAAGTGACGTCAGTTTTAACTTTCCCGTGTTGCCTTCTGTTCACATTTCCTTGTTTGACAAAAAAAACTGCCGTATGCTGTCATTTGGTTGTGCGCCCTTTGTAATCTGTCAATGTTCAACAAAGAATCAAGACTTGACATAAGCCTATATCCTTACACATGTAGTCCTTATTAAACTATACGGATAACTACTGTTGCCTGATGTTCCGATTTTGATTGGGAATATAGGAATTTTTTTGGATAACGATGCATTGAGCCTATTAATTTCAGATGAAAATCCTTATGCATTGATTGTTAGCATATCACCATAAGCCCCATACATCCACCATGTCAGATGCAGGGGGCGTATGGCATACCATTCTTGCTATGTGCAAGTTAAAGGGTATCATATGACTTTCAGATCCTTTAAGCATGAAGTTTTCACGAAGCATGGGTACAGGAGTGAGGCAGTTTGAAAGTGCCTTTAACTAGTAGGTGCTTTCCTGAACTAATATTATCCAAGATTCTGAATTTTAAGCACCATCCAAGCTCGAACATTGAATTCTACCATAGTGCAACTGACAGAGGAAACCATGAGGTACATTTTTGGGCATGTGATGGCCCATTGTTTAGAGAAATGGGTTCAAGGTTGTCAATTTTATTCCATTTTAGGTCACTCCCTTAAAAACTCAGGAAGTTTACAGGAATCCTTCATTTTTAAGACAGCTTGATCATGAAGTTTCAGGTTACACATAAACTATGCAGTTTTTTGGCTGCTAAGTATAGTTGGAGGCACACCATATGAATCCATGATGCTAATCTAGATAGAAAGAGGGACGACCAGGGGTTTGAGGTGTAAAGATTTTAATGGTTGATGAAGAAGTAGCATGTGAAACTCCACTAATTGACCTCGTTTATAGTTTCACACTGGAACTAAAGGCCTTTCACAGCTGCTTGTGTATATGTAACTTCGTACTTCTCTAGCTTTTGATGATCTCAGGAGAAATCACTAATATTAACTGTCATCAATTTTGTGACTTGTGGATATCTATGTCATATTGTTTCTTAGAAGTCTAATATGAAAGTCGATAGTGGCATCCTTGTCATTAAGCATGTTCAATATTTTGGTCATCGCGAGTAATATATTTTGAGTATAAGGTTTCATGATATGAACACACAAAGACCATGCAAAATGGGCTGTAATTGGATCTGTATTTTCTTTTGCAATTTCTGTTCACTGGATAAGCTGTCTGGCACGCATTTTACATATTGATTTTGAATGTGTTTTATACAGATGGATAATTGATCCTCCTCTGGAGGTCACTGTCCCATCAAAACGTACGCCATGGCCGGATGTTCCTCCTGAACTCCCATCTAGTGAGAGGGAAGTGACGGGTGTCCAAGAGCACATAGTGAAGCATTCTTCAAAGACTCGAACATCCAGATCTAATCGCTCTCGAAGTAAGAGAAAGTATCATGACACAAAGATACTAGACACACAGCTTCCTGTGATGGATTCTGAACAAAGCTGAAAGATGATCCCGGACATCTCAAGATAATACGATACTGTGTGAATTTAAGACCACTGGTCTCTCCGCTTCAAAAAATTTGGTTGATATAGGGAAAAATGCAACGGGTAAATACCTGAAGGCATCGGTTACACACGCAATCCATCCGATCTGAATTCCAAAATCCTGCCAGAGTTTTGCATTTTTTTCCCTTTTTATTTTACTTTGTTGGGGGTGATTGATATTCTGGACTCGCGAAAGTGGTGTTTTCACTGGATCATGATGAGTCTCGTGTTTGTAGAAAGCTTGTATCAAATAGGCTTTTAAATCGTGTACACAAATATTTTCTAAGTAGGAATTATAGAGTTGCGTTCGTTTGGATCTCTGAAAAACGAGACCAAATACAATAAATTTTTTAATTCGTTCCAAAAAAGTGTCCTTGCCATTGTACTAACTACTAAGCCATTGCATGGTTTTCTTCGAAAGGGATTCCAATATTACCAGCAAGGCCTCTTAATCAGTATGTTCTGTCTCCGTGGAGTTCAGTTTATTTTTATACATATGAATGAGCCAAACCAAATATCCCATGGCCGAAGAAGCCTCTGCTTGATGCATGTGGAGAGGAGAGACCAAGTTGATTCATTCCAATTTGATTCTTTTTGGGTACACGGACAAAATGGTAGAGACTATTGAGAGCAAGCCCTATACAGAATATGTACCATGTTTTAAGCTTTTTCTCATTAGAGAATTACTTTAGAATAAATGGATTATATAAAATAAATTTACAAAGTAATATGACTTGATGTGACATGTCACATCAAAATTTTTGTCATGCCACATGTAAAATAAGTGAGTCCCACCTGGTTCAAGTAAGACTCTTATATTGTCTTAGAGTATTGGCAAAGGTCTAGCCATTGCCAAGTCTAAAGTTTGGCTAGAATCTTAATTTTTGACTATAATATCAACTTTTGATTAGGTGAGTCCACATTGGACTAGCCATTATAAAGTTAAAATAATAATATAATATAATATTTTTCATTTTTTTTAATTTTTTTTTACAAATACAATTTATATATTTCTTAGATCTTCATGCTTTGTAGAAATAATGTGTCTACTCTATCAATTAGTAGAAATAATGTGCATGCCATGCATGTTTTACCATTCAAAGAGAGGGAAGTGATGAAATAATTAAATATTGCTTTCCATTGTGAATAGTAGCTAGTCATGTTTGGAGATGACTTAAGATTTACTATTCATCAAGTCTTAAGCTTTGGACCATTGGTTAGTCCAATGTGGAGGTTTTTTCTTACATCTAGCTAAAGTTTGGACTTGCATTGGCATTTGGCTAGTCCATTGCCAATGCTCTTAGCCTCTTATATAAAGGTTGGTCTAGGACACCAATGCAATACAATGTTGTGATTAAGTCTAACAAATTGTAATATATATTTATATATACACTATTTGTAAAATATAAATAAATATTTATATATATATATAAATATATAAGTAGGAGGCGGGGTTGGGCCCCGCTACCCACCTCTACATCACTCTTTTGCCATATTCTTCTTCACATCTCCTCAATACTTTTTCAGCTCCTTCCATCTTCTCCTTACAAGTGCAATCGGCCACCACATGCCTCCAATCCTCATTTCTTATTGCTTGCACTAGTATTGCCTCATGTAGTTCTGGACCAATTTTATCTGACGTGTGGAGGCCACGCTCCACCGTAGGTGCACGGGGTCACTAGCCACCTCACCTAGTGGCTTTCCCCTCTAGCATGTTTATTTTGTTAACATCTTACTCCATTTTTTTACTCCTAGAGACAATCAACGAATGATGTTAAAGATAGCATAGTTCACTTGTAATTAACTACCAGTAGTAATACAATACGTGTAAATAAACCAACTATATATATTCATTTGGTGGTCATATGTAGGGGCGAACAAAAAAGCCGCAGACCTGACCAGACCTGACCCGAATTACCCGACTCATTTGTGTTCTAAAAAGGAAACGAAATACTCGTTACCCGATTCTTTTTTAAACGGGTAATACCCATTTACCCGATTTAGTCTAAATACCGAATCACATTTGAGAGTCTGAGACACCCACTCTCTCCCCCCTCTTCTTTCTCCCGCTTGACAACAGCCTCGCCCTCACCCTCGCAGAGTCGCCGGTTCGCAGCCACTCTCCTCCTCGCAGCCTCACCCTCTCCCTCACAGAGTCGTCGGTTAGTAGTCGCTCTCCTCCTCGCAGCCTCACTCTCTCCCTTGCAGCTCACTCTCTTCGTCCTAGATGACTCTCGCAGCTCTCACTCTCTCCATCGTAACTCTGAATCAAGGTTAGTGGGTTTGTCGTTTGGTTATTAGAACAAAATATTGCCGTTTGGTTTGGATCTAGGACTCGAAATCAGAGTTTTTCTTCTTTGCATGATTTAGGACGTTGCTTTGTTGGTTGGTTATTCATGGGTGTTCTGGTGGCTGAATAGGCTACATTTTCGTGGGTTTATGGGTGTTTGGATTGTTGGAAAACAGAGCAATCGGAAACAGAGCTTATCGGGTCGAAATACCCGTTTTTCCGTTTATCGGGTTGGGTCGGGTCAGGTAATCGGTTAACAATGGAATCGGCTAATCGGAATCATGCCTTATCGGGTCGGGTCGGAAATACTCTTTATCGGATCGGGTCGGTTCGGGTGAACAACCCTAGTCATATGTAATTGTACAGAAATCAAGTCTTCTATGAACACTTGTTTCCTTTCAAATCTGATTCTTCTTCAGGTGACACATCCATCATTTCTTTGTCTCATTCTTTTCTTGATTATGTTATTCTTCCCAAACCTATCAATGAGTCTAACCTCAAAAATTCCGTTGTTGATACTGCTCCTAATTTCACAAACTCTGTTGATGAATTTTCAATCCAAACAGAAACAAACACTGTAATTCCACAAGCCAGGAGGTCATCTCGGGGTAAGCATCCTTCATCATACTTACAGCAATATCATTGTAACTTGCTACCATCTATTTCTGCCCTTCCTACTTCTTCTATGGCTGCAGCTAGGCCTGTGCAAAAAGGGCCTTGGCCGAATCCGTCTGAGACATCCGAGTTTTCCAACCTGATTAAATATGGTTTCAATGGGTTAAAAATTAATAGCGGATTTTAAACAATGTAACCTGTCGAATCCGTAGAAACCAAAAAAATCTCTTTCTCCCCACTGCGCCTTGCGAAACCCTAGTCATCATCGCGTCCTCCATCGTCCGACTCCCAACTTCGAGCTTCCAAGCCTCTGTTCCACTACTTCGTTGCTTCTCCTGCGTCCACATCACAGGTTACTCTCTCCTACTCTCTCTCTCTCTCTCTCTCTCTCATCCACCTTTCTTCACTTGCCACTGAGCTCCACCTCTAAAACCCACTTCTCCATTGATGAGATTCTATATATATATATATATATTTATAAAATGTCTAACATTGAGAAAACAACAGTACTGTTCTCGACTTATCCCTTTCAATAGAGAAGATATATAGCTCTCTGCATTACTTTTTATAGAATTCAAAGATAAACATTGCATCCTTGAATATTATGCAACGGTTGAATTTAGTTAAATGATTCTGTGGTATCTTTTTTTATAGCTGAATAATGTTCCCCATTTTCAAACAGGTTTCTGCTGTGGAATTTCCCCTAGATTTTCCTGTGCCTTTTCGATTTAACTGTCCAAGTTTGATTCCCTTCTTTTCGTGTCATTTTTCACATATCATTTTATTTAAGGTATTCCAAATTATTGCTCAAGAGAATTTAGATCACATAACATACTCGTTCTATAGTATCCAAACCCAACAATGACATTTTTGAATTAGTTTATTCCACTAGTAAGAATTTAGAGATTCAAATCCCCCAAAAGATAAGCATAATGGTCTCCACTTCAGTTTAAAAATTACCCATCCTAATATAAAAATCTTGGTCTACAATATTTATTTAAGTACAAAAAATAATAATAATAATAAATATTGTATGACCAACTTCATGTATATATCTATACTTTCACTTTGATTTGGGTTTGTCTATACTTTATATAGATCTGCAACCAAATCATGAAGTCATCGTTCTAATCTACTTACTCAATTGCCTTATTTCCTCTCTTTTTATCACTTCATTGTTTCTCGAAAGGGTAGTTTGTATTAACTCAAGAAAGAAAATGTTAATTGCCTAAGTACTCAAACAACTCAGAAAAGAAAAGCTTGAGATCAACAATCCTTTTGAGGTTATACAAAGATAGAACTTGAGCAATCCTGCATAAAAAAAAAAAAAAAAAAAAAAAAAAATGAAGAAAGGTGTTTTCTCTAAATTCGTGTTTGTGGATATTTTCAAACATAGTGGGAGCGCTTTAAAATTGGAGGTGCTAAGATTCGGTTATGGCCTATCTGGTCCATCTTTAAAACACTGTTTATTGTTTTTCATCTCAAGTTTTGGTAAAACATAATCATCTCCTCCGTTAGTCTTTATTATCACATCTTGTTAGTCAATAATTTGCCATTGGGTTTCAGAAGTACTTACGTACACTTATTTGATCAATGGTTTCTCTTTGTTTTGAGTTTCTTTTAAATCATAAAAATAGAGTAATTTTCAGTTCATATCCTAATATCTTGATTTTTGTATGTTATATTATATGTCAGTTCATATATGGATTGTTTCAAAAGTGACACTCATACAAATTTAAGAGATAATAAGATTGCTACTCTTTTGAAAAACCGATTACAAATGACTTCAAATATTAACTTGTCTAGTGACACAAGTCTCCTAGTCCCTCAGAGTAAAAGGAGGGCAAATAAGAACTCCTCAGCAGTGTGGGACCATTTCACTAAAATAGATGGATGCCCTTTAAATGACCCAAAAATGAAGTGTAATTATTGTCACAAGATTCACTCTTGTCATTCCAAAAAACATGGTACATCAAGTATGCTGCAACATCTTAGTACTTGTAAGTAACATCCTCATAAAATCAAACTTACGGATCAATAGACTATGAATCGTGAGGGGGCTCTTGAGGGAATTGGAGATAGTGATGTTAATAACTTGGTAAATGCACATAAATTTGAATCAGAAATGTACGAATGACAGTTGCTGAAATGATAATTTGTGATGAGTTTCCATTTAGGATAGTAGAAGCCCAATGATTTAGGAAAATATGTAGATCACTTGAACCAAGGTTCCCAGTGCCATTTCGAACCACTGCAGCGAGAAACTATATTAAATTATTTAAAATGGAGAAAGAGAAGTTAAGAAAAATATTTAAAACGGTTGGACGGGTTAGTTTAACTACTGACACATAGACGTTGATTCAAAATTTAAATTATATGTGTCTTACTGTATACTTTATCAACTATGAATGAAAACTACAGAAGAATTCTAAACTTTTGTATGATCCATAATCACAAAGGAGAAACTATTGGAAAGTATGTAGATTCATGTCTACAAGATTGAGGTATTGACAAGATCTTTGCTGTTACTGTTGATAATGTTTCCTCAAATAATGTTGCCATCGAGTATTTGAGAAAGTTCATAGGAGGTCATTTGTTGGAAGGGAATTATATTCACATTAGGTGTTGTGCCCATATTATGAACTTTATTGTGAATGATGGGCTAAAAGATTATGATAATTCAATCACAAGGGTACGCAATGCGGTTAGGTATGTTAGATCATCTCCCACAAGAATGGATAAATTCAAAAAGTGTATAGAGAATGAGAAAATTGATTGAACAAAATTGGTATGTCTTGATGTTTCCACAACATGCAATTGACTTATTTAATGCTAAAAGTTGCATAAATATTTAAAAAACCATTTTTATGATTGGAGGATGATGATTCTTTTTTTCGTTATTGTCGTAGTGTGAACTTGAGCCTCTCAAACTCTAGTGATTGGGAGAGAATTAGAGTATTGATAAAGTTTTTGAATATTTTTTATGATGCTATTGTGAAACTTTTTGGCTCCTTGTATGTCACATCTAATGCATATTTCCATGAGCTTTGTGGCATCCAATCACATTTATAAAAAATGTGTCAAAGTAATGATGCAGTGTTGAGATGTATGGTGGCGAATATGAAGATTAAATATGACAAATATTAGGGATCAACCGAAAAGACTAACTTGATGATAGTTATTGTTGTTGTTTTTAATCTAAGATGCAAATTTAGTCTTTTGTATTTTTGGTTCAAAAAAATATGTGGCGGTAATTTAATTGAAGAAATGATTACAAAAATGAAACAATTGATGATTGATATTTATGAAGAGTATAGTGTTGTGTATGGGAGTTCAAGTGAAATTTTCTATTTTGAGCCTCCTTCCTCTGTTGATCCTAGTATAATTGATTTTGATTCTCAATAGAGTTTTTGGGTTGAGTATGAGCAATAAATAATTGAATCTAATTTGATAAACAAATTAGAGATCGATCAGTACTTTAAACATGGTTGTGAGACACGAGCTCCAAATTTTCATATTTTAGATTGGTGGAAGATCAATGAAGTAAAATATCATATTTTGGCAAGAGTTGCACGGGATGTGATGACCATTCACATTTTTACTGTTTCTTCTGAGTCAGCCTTCAATGCAGGGGGTTGTATGCTTGACCCATTTCGTAGTTCACTATCTTCAAGAACAGTCGAGGCACTCGTTTGTACACAAAATTGGTTGAGGGATCCAATACCCATTGATCTTCGTGCCTCCTTGGATAATATTGAAAGCTTTGACGCGGAATTGGGTAATACACTTATTTCTTATTTACATATTTATTAAACATTTTCATAATGTTTATTTTTATATAATTTAATAATTATCATGTGTTTTTTTAGAGTTTGATAAAATCAAGCTTTACTTATGTTGATGAGGAGTAACTCAAGGCTTATGGTCTACATGATGGTATGCTTTTTATTTTCACTCTTTTGTTAGAGAAACTAAACCACTTTGTGTTGACTTGAATTATTTGATGTACTAATATTGATTTGGTGTTTGACTTTTCATAATGGCTGATATAGAGAAAGAGATGGGAAGATGTTGTAATTAGTCCTCAATTAGTTGATTTTCATATTTTGTAATTTAGATAGTTTTTGTAATGGATGGCTTTTGTACATTTTTTTTATTAGTTTAGTTCTAAGGAATGACCTGAGGTGATTACTGATTAGTAGTATCATGGGCAGTATGGTCCATCCAAGGGCCTCCTTATTTTTTATGAAAGTTTATTTTTTAGTAAGTATTGTAGAAGTGAGGTTGGCTGCATTTTTATTATATTGTTATGCATGGTTGTTATTTTTTATTAGATTATTAACAGGATTTGAATGCAAGGTGATAGGCCTGAATAGTTTTTTGTATATGCTTCTTTTTAACAGGATTTGAATGTAATGTGACCCCTGTATTCAGATGGTAACTCAACACTAGGTCACCAACGTTCATGTAAACTTAGTCAGGGAAAAAAAAAAACCCGACTCGACCCGTACAAAACGGGTCAAGTTGGACCAGGTTGGCATGTAAATAGTGTCGGGTCGAGTCAGACCGGGTCCAAACCAAGTTAAATAGTATCGGGTTGCAGCCCTAGTTGCAGCTACTGGCTAATAAGGAAAATTCTTTCCCTTATTCCATCTCTAGATTTTTATCATATGATAAACTTTCTCCAAGCTATCGTGCTTTCACTCTTAGGCCCAGTTTAAATAGTGAAATGAGATGAGATAAGATAATTTTAGATAAAAATTGAAAATTGAAAAAAATATTATTAGAATATTATTTTTTAATATTATTATTGTTTTAGGATTTGAAAAAGTTGAATTGTTTATTATATTTTGTATGAGAATTTAGGAAAGTTGTAATGATGAGATGAGATGAAACCGTTTCTGTATCCAAATAGGACCTTAGTCTATCATCAAATTTTGAACTCAAATTCTATCATCAAGCTATCAAATATCCTCATTGGCGTAAAACTATGGCAGAAGAGTTGGCTGCTGTTGAGGCAAATAATACGTGGGAACTTACAACTTTACATCCAAATAAACATCCCATTGGATGTAAATGAGTGTTTAATCAAATACAACTCAGATGGTTCAATCGAAAGATATAAAGTCCGACTTGATGCTAAGGGCTACACACAAGAAGAAGGCCTTGACTACTTGGACACCTTTTCTCCAGTTGCCTAGTTAACTTCTGTACGATGTCTATTGGTTGTTACTACCATACACAATTGACATTTACATAAACTTGATGTAAATAATACTTTTCTACATGGATCATTAGATGAAAATGTTTATATGCAATTGCCTTTTGATTATGGCAGCAAGGGGGAGACTAGAGTATGTAGACTAATTAAGTCTTTCTATGGACTTAAATAGGCATCTAGGCAGTGGTTTTCTAAACTTTCTACTTGTTTACTCAGTCGTGGATTCACTCAGTCCAAGTGTGACTATTCTTTGTTCACAAGGATAACAAATTCTTTTTTTATTGTATTGCTAGCTTATGTAAATGATATCATTGTTGCTAGCAATGATTTACAAGCAGCATAAGACTTCAAAGTCTAGCTTCAAACAGTTCAAGATAAAAGACTTGGGTAATTTCAAATACTTCTTGGGTTTGGAAGTAGCACGTACAAACAAATGCATATCTTTATGCCAAAGGCATTATGCATTAGAACTTCTTAGTGATGTAGGTTTGCTTGCCTGTAAACCAACACAAGTTCCTATGGAACCCAATCTCAGATAATAAAAACATATGAAAATCTCTTGGTTGATCCTACAAGTTACAGGAGACTTATAGGAAGACTGCTATACTTGACCATTACGCGACCAGATTTAGCCTTTGCTGTAAATAATTTGAGTCAATTTATGGATAAGCCTGCTGCTATACATTTAGATGTTGCAAATAAGGTTTTACATTATGTGAAAAATACAGATGGGCAAGGTATAATTTTCTTTGCAAAATTCACTCTATATTTGAAAGGTTTTTTAGATTCAGATTGGGCCACATGTCCAGATACTAGAAGAACAATAACTGGGTTTTGTATGTTTCTTTGCGATTCACTTATTTCTTGGAAATCTAAGAAACAAATTACTGTATCACTATCATCTGCAGAGGCTGAATATCAATCTCTTGCATCCAGCGCTTGTGAGATCACATGGTTGGTCTCTTTGCTGAAGGATCTTGGTGTAGCACATCCCTTTCCAGATGTATTTTATTATGACAGTAAGACAGCCTTGCACATAGCAGCAAATCCAGTATTTCATGAGAGAACAAAATATATAGAGATTGATTGACATCTAGTTAGAGAAAGGCTACAATCAAGCCTTATTCATACATTGCATGTATCTTCTTAGCATCAACTAGGTAACATACTTACCAAAGCATTGCCTACTAGATAGTTCTCTTATCTCCTTTCCAAGATGGAAATCATTAACATTCATTCCATATCTTGAGGGGGAGTGTTAGAAATAACATGGTTCACTTGTAATTAACTACCAGTAGTAATACAACAAGTGTAAATAAACCAACTATATATATATATATATATATATATATATATATATATATGAGAATTCCTTAGGACCGGCCAAGCTGATTTTAGTCAAATAACAACCTCTCAATCACATAGCAACACCTAGGACTTCCACCACATTTCTGATGGACCAGCACTACATCAGAAATTCTCTATCTCTCTACACGATTTCCCTCTCTCCATTCTCTCCCCCACGGACTCGGATGATTTGGCTTCCATTCTCTCCCACGAAATCCTCTTCACCACGACGACCGCTCTCACCACCACCACAACGGCCCCTCTCTCAGTTGTTGCACGAGGAACTCGAGCCCCCCTCTCCGCCACAATCCCCTCCCTTTTAATTGATTATCGCACCGAAGCCACCTTCTTTGCCACTTTCCTCACTACCAGCCTCTAATCGTGACCCTCCTAGTGCCACCGACGAGATTTTCTACCTGGTGCCACCACTGACGACTTTTTGGCATCAACCCAGTGCCATTGAGATTGCGAGTTTGCGGTGGGTTTCACTATGATTTTGAGCTTATTCTCTATACTTGATGATCTGAGATTGCGGGTTTGAGATGAATTTCACTGTGATTTTGAACGGATTATGGTTTGACTGTGGGTTGACTTTGGTTTGATTGGGTTTTGATGGAAAGGAGATGGAGATGATCAACGGAGATGGGGATGATCGGCGATAGAGATGGGCAACAACGGAGATGATGGGCAACGCCACGATGGAGATGCTTGGCGACAGCGGCAGAAGAAGATGAAAGCAGCGACAAAGAGAAGGGCAGATGACGGTGCAAATGAGAAACGGGCTAACACATGCGAATTGATTCTCTTTGGTGGAGTGTATTTCTCTTATAGCGTTTTTTCCTACGTGGCTTGAGATGAATGGAGGGCTATTTTTATGGGATTTGCAGCCCGACCGTTGTGAAGCACTTATATATATATATATATATATATATTCATTTAGGTCCCGTTTGAAACTTGGACTGAACTGAGATCAGTTTAATTTTAAGTTGAGTCTAATATCTAAACACCCAACTATCAAATTACTAAATTTATCTCAACTCAAAACTTTTTTACATGTGAGACTTACAACCTTTTTCAACTCAATACCTCTTTACATGCGGGACCCACAACCTTTTTCAACTTCTCATAAATACATTTAAACTCATCGTAACATCCAAACATATCTAAACTCATCTTAGGTGAACGCCATAAAACTTACTCCACCATCTCAACTCATTACTATTTATAAAAAACTCAATTCATCTCATCTCATATCACTATCCAAATGGCGCCTTAGTAGTCATACGTAATTTTACAGAAATGAAGAAAAGGAATACACGAATCTTGAAGTCTTCTTTCTGCAGAGTCTGCTTTCCCTCTGTTTTCTTTCTGTGTTTTACAAATGAAATCTATGTGAGCTGTAGTTTTAGCACCACCGGCCTGTGTGGTCCATTCTCTACACCACAACACTGTCTCTTGTTCTTAACCCCCTTTAGTCGTGCAAGAATAGTTTACACTCCCTCACTCCTGATCTCACGCTCACTCAACCTTAGTTTGTCTCAATGTCCATACTCAGCAGTTTTTCCATTAAATTATTAAGCTGACTTTGATTCAGATGCTAAGTGAGCTGCGCATCCCTAGTAGATTGGGGTTTTTGGCTTGGTGGGTCTCAAAGGAGAAGGCCAAGTCTCTCGTCTCCCCCACCAACTCTTTGTTTCTATGGTGCCATCGAGGATACAAATGAAACAAAGATATCAAGTACATAGGAGTTATGGCCTCTATTCTTAACAAGGAAGCGCAGGATTAATCAACACCTGTTTGGAACAGGAAACAAAGAATTTACCTTAGCTCTAGGACCACTCGCAAGCTCTAGGGACTGTGGAAGGTATTTCACTAAGAAAGAAGATCAGTAACCAAGATAAAGCCTTTTAGCAGTAGCAACCGCGCATGAGCGCTTAAGCACCCTATCTTATTAACAATAAGAAAAGGGAAGTGATCGAAGAAAACTTCAAACAAAGTCATTAATTAATCAAGTGGTGAAATCAACGTGGTGATTGGAAATGTTCCAATATTTTTTTATAAAAAATAGAGCCAGCTGACACAACAGCTTCAGCAAAATGCCACATAACTGCAACATTGTGCGGCACTTTCTTTCTTTAATGTATAAAGTGTACTACTTTCTAAGACAACTGCTGTGTGGTGTATGTACAATGTTTGGTCTTATGTTTGGGCTCTGTCCTCCTTGTTAGAGTGGCATGCACTACCACCACATATTAATAATACACATGGAATTTATCACTCAACAAACCGTGCTGCTGCTGCTGCATCATTATCATCATCATCCATAGTATGTGGAAAACAATAAAAGCTGAGAAGACATGGAATTCGTGCATACGAGAAAAATATGAAAAAAAAAAAAAAAAAAAAAAAGAAGACAAAAGCCAATGGCTACGGTACATGTTGCCTGCAAGTACAGAAATGGTGGGAACAAGTAGTTAGGTTGGGAACAGTGGTAAACGGTTAAGGACAATAATGCAAAGTGGGCCTAATACCTTCAGTGGAAGACAGATAGAGAGAAAACGAGAGGTGGGCCTGGGCTTTTTTTGTATAATTCAGTGGAGAAGAAGAGAGAGAGAGAGAGACAGAAAGGTTAGAGAGAGAGGGAGGCCCACTTTGGAGGTAGTACTGTTTCCGCTCAAGGAAAACTACCTATTGAGCCGTAGCCTCGTCCCACTTCCATTATTGGAAGGTTGGAATGAGAGGGTCTAGAGAGAGATTAGACGGAATAGACGCATTTGGGTTGGGCCTATTGGCAATTTTTTTTAGGTGTGTTGTGACGTTCTCCACCTTTCAGTTTGATCCCACTTTCAGAAGATATTTTCTTTATTTTATTATTATTTATAAAAATAATAAAACTGGACTTTTTTATTGGTTGATTTTTTTTAGGGATAATATTATAAAATTAAATGATGATGTCACGGATGATGGTATATGTTAATCTATGAATCTATCCATCAATCTATCCTCGATGGTTTTTGAGTTGGCTTCAGCTATTTAAAGTCAGATGTTAGACCCACGCTCCTGTTTCCTTGTTTATTTCACGCTCCCTGTCTAGGGAAATGTTACATACTATTACTATTCTATAACTATTACCTCGTTTTTTTAATAAAATATTATTCCTTTTGAATCCAATGATCATTAAAATAAAAAAAAAATAAAAAATTCACTATACATAATTACGAGTGTTTTTTTGTTCTAAAAAAATCAACTAAAAATTAGATTACGGTGGTCTAAGAAGGTAAGTGTAGGACACGCGCGGTTAAATGAGAGTGAAAAGAAAATTAAAAGAAATAAATACGAGGTACCAAATAGAGAGGCCATTGGAGGAACGAAAGAGGCAAAGGTGGTCCTCTTCCCGTACTCCTGGATTGGACTTTTCGGGAAAGAGCTTCCCTTTCTTACTATAATTCCCGTTTCTTTCCTCTTCTATAACTAGACTCTCTCTGCTTTTGCATTCAGACACAATAAATAAAGTAGTATTTCATCTATAATTATATAAAAATAATCTTATAAATAATTGAACCCAACCTTCTTCCTAAACTGCCCTTCTGCTTAATCCATTACAGCTTACTGCTGGATCTGTAATACCAACGGTAATGGTATGAGCACGAAAGAATTAAATAGTTAAAGATGGAAGGAAATGGAGGTGACCTGTGACGTTAAAGATTAATAATTATTACTCACTAAGCTAAAAAAGGTAACTGAGTGATTAGCTATCTCTTCGAGTCCCTGTGCTGTCTATTTCCATTAGTGGGTGATTTAGAAAGAGAGAGAGAAAGAGAGAGTGGTGCTTTTCGATTTGGTTAACGTGGGAAAGTTGTAAGGAAAGAGATGGTTCTTTTCCTTCTCATTTTCCCAATTTATGTTCCTTGGAACCCACCAATGAGAAAAAGCAAAAATTAGCAGTCCTCCTAGACAAGAAGGACAGTAAAGTTCGTACACGAGTTCAAATAAACAGAAAGTAGGGGTTAAAAATAAAGAAAAGCCTAGACAGACAAACTAATTTATGAATAACATAAAGAAAGGAAAAGAATACAGAGAATGGAAAGTAGCAGTAGTATTAAGAGAGAGAGAGAGAGAGAGAGAGAGAATTATGATGAGTCATTGAAAAGAGAAGGAAGAGAGGCAAGTGGTCAGAGAGAGAGATAGAGAGAGAGAGAGAGTGGGAGTGGGGTAATAAGGAGAGCGTGGCTTGCTTTCGGCCAAGCTTGCTGAAGCTGGCCTCGTCTATGCTGTATTGGGCAGCGAGGAATAAAAGATCCGGGAACGTCTTCACCGCTCCTAGTTACCCACCTTTTGGCTCGCAATACAACCTACACGTCCTCTCTCCTTCTTTGTCCTCGGTTTTCTTTCCTTCTTTCGTAAGTCGTAACACTCTTCTCTACCTTCATTTCTCTTCCCACACACATCTGATCCTCTTCCTCCTCCGAAAGAAAGAGACTTTTATTTTTATCATTTTCAATCGTATATAATATGGCTCCTATGTGAGAATAAGGTTCAGAATTTGTACCACGAAGCAATAGGCCTTGTACTTTGCAGAGATAACATCGAAGGCAGGAGGGAAAAGAAGCTGAAAAAAATGTGGGATCTCAATGACTCACCTGATCAGAGACGAAACGACGAATCAGAAGGCTGTTCTTCCCAGAAGACCTCATTAGACGGGGACGATGACAAGGGAAAAAGGGTCGGATCCGTGTCTAATTCGAGCTCCTCAGCTGTGGTCATCGAGGATGGATCCGACGACGATCAGGACGGCGATAGAGAAAGAATGATCAAGCGGCAGGGCGTTAGCAACAGCAAGTTATTCGGGTTCTCGTTCACGGGGACCGACCCGACACTCGTGACCAGGCAGTTCTTCCCGGTGGAAGAGTCAGAAATGGGGGCTACATCCGATGCCGGAGTTTGTCCCACTGCTGCTGTTACGTTTCCTCGTGCCCACTGGGTCGGGGTCAAGTTTTGCCAATCGGATTCAATAAGCCCCGGAAAGTCAGCCGAGGTCTCGCAGCCCATGAAGAAAAGCCGGCGGGGACCGAGGTCGAGGAGCTCCCAGTATCGAGGCGTTACGTTTTACCGGAGAACTGGCCGGTGGGAGTCTCATATATGGTTAGTCTTGTGTGATCGATGAAGTAGTTTATTTTTGGCTGTTCTCCCAGTATCTATTTTTGGAAATCGATTGGTGTCTTCACAATTTTTTTTTTCTCTTTTTTGACTTGTGGTTAATGTAGGGATTGCGGAAAGCAAGTTTATCTGGGTAAGACTGTCATTACGACTATGGTATTTCCTTTTTTGTGGAAAAAATAGTTGCTACTTGTCTTGATTGTTGAGAGGATATGGATGAGAATAATTTCTGTGATGCTGAACTGATGAGATGGTTGGTGTTGCTTGGCAATAAATGTGTGTAGGTGGATTTGACACTGCACATGCAGCTGCTCGGTGAGTTCTTGCTTCTTCCTCTCTCTTGTTTTGCAAGCTTCTAATATAATTAACATTTGTTTGTCTTGAACCGAATAACGAATTAAATATAAAATTATCTCTGGAAAATGTGAGACTGAAAAGGGAGATCTTTGTGCAGTGCATATGATAGGGCGGCCATCAAGTTCCGGGGTGTGGAGGCAGACATCAATTTTAGTCTTGAAGACTATGAGGAAGACTTGAAACAGGTTTGTGCATGAGAGATGGTAAGAGAGGGAGAGAGGTGGAGAGCAATTTGTATTTTATTATAAAATTATGTTAGCTTGAACAGTTTCACCTCATCTTCTTATATTTCACTTTTTGATATGCGGTATTGCTTTCATTTCTTTTGTTTTGGCAATTGAAATATATGATTTACCAAGGGAAGTGTCTGTAATAGATGAGCAATCTGACCAAGGAAGAGTTCGTGCACGTACTTCGCCGACAGAGCACCGGATTTCCGAGAGGGAGCTCCAAGTATAGAGGTGTAACCTTGCACAAGTGTGGAAGATGGGAGGCTCGAATGGGCCAATTTTTAGGCAAAAAGTAAACCTCATGGAACCCTTTCTGATTTTTCTTCCCATTTTTCCTCTCTGTTTTGGTGTGAATTAAATCGAGTTTTCATTTCTTTTTGGGTAAGTACTGTAGCCTAACCTTAATCTAATATGACAGATATGTTTATTTGGGTTTGTTCGATACCGAGATTGAAGCCGCAAGGTGCGTGTCCTTGCGCACTTGTAATCTTTTGCTCTCATTTAATATATAAACAAAATATTGGTTCCGTTGGAATTTAATTTTCTAGTACATGATATGTAGGGCTTATGACAAAGCGGCAATTAAGTGTAATGGCAAAGAGGCTGTCACCAACTTCGATCCAAGCATCTACGAGAATGAGCTCGACTCTACCGGTACGTACGTATTAATTCAATAGTACTTATATATATGTATGTCTGCTTCCTGGACTTTGGCAACTATTTTATTTGAGAATTGTTCAACAGAATCTTCAAGTATTAATCCTGCAAATCACAATCTTGATTTGAGTTTGGGCAATTCAAACTCCAAGCAAAGTAGTGCAGCGTCGGGAAATGATAGTTACAGTAGCACTAATGCTGCAACGGGACAGCGGCTGGCTTCGATTCAGTTCGCAGCTGATTGGCGGTACCCAGGACTTAGGTCTAAGGTACTTTTTATTTGATCAAAATCTAACTTGGTCGATCTAGTTTTACTATCATCCATCGATCGATCAATCGGGGCCTTCTTAATTATTGCGCTCCCAATAATGTAAGTCTTATCTTTGCTTCTTCATGTTCTTAACCTGCAGGAACCATGTAGAGAAGTCGACGTTGATGCTCACAGAAGAGAAGGGTTCAACGAAACTGAAGCCATGCAGCTTCTAAGCCGAACCCACCTTCAACCTCCACCGCCAAGTGAAATACCGAGGCATGGGCAATTCAGGAGGCCTGAAGAGACCCAGATGCTCGCCAATTTTCCCACATACCTTAATTCACCCGGTTATCAAGTGGGTATTACCTATTAGTTAAAGCACATTTTTGGGTATCCATCACGAGGAGGAAATTTCAAGGAAAATTATGATTTTTTAATTTGTAGGTTCAGTATCCAAGCAGCAGTATTGGGGGCTTAGTTGCTGGAGATCTATCACTGTCTAGTAATGAGCAACAATGGCAGTCCGGTCATCCCCAGTTGTTTGCAACGGCAGCAGCATCATCAGGATTCCCAGCGCAGATGAGACCCTCACAACATTGGCCGTTCAAAAATGGATTTCACTCTCTAATGAGACCCTCTTGATCCACTTTGTTTTTCCCTAACGTCTGCTAATTTTTCAGGCTCTGCCAAATTTATTTGTGAGCTAAGTAAAACATCAATGTTTTCACACTTGCTCACATTCCAATCCCCGATCGAAAGAACCAAAATCATGTTACTGATCAGAAACGGAGAGAAAATATCTCCAACCCTTTGTGGAATGTTGGTAGTGCAAACTAACAATACGTACAACGAAATGTTCAGCCAAATATATATTCTGGTTTTTAAGTTTCTAACTGGAATTCGCTATGAATCTTTTGTGTCCTATGTCCTGAATATATATTTGTGCACGCTGCATGAGCTGCCATCCAATGGAAATTAACTTATTTATTGTTCTTTTAAGTTTTTTATTTACGTACGTAATTACATATTTGGTTAGCCATGCCAAAGTTATTCACTTCACGGTAGAATAATGGACCAAACCCTTTTCTACTTTTTTGGAGAAACGTGCATAAGATTGGCATCAAGTTCAAATGTCAGTGGAACAACGAGTGGTTTCTTCACTTCTCTCTCGGGGCAGTGCTCTACGCGCCAGCCTAGCATATTGAAGAGGTGTAAAAAGCTGGAAAATTTAACTTGCTTCGACTTTCTAATTAGAGAACTTGTGAATTGGGGGGGCGCGAGATATTACAGAGATGTATAAGAAATGTGTATTATTTATGGTGTTGGAAATATCACCGGATGGTGAGATGAATAGTCACAATCATCAGTGTCCTTCGAATCAGTTCTCTCGGCCAAAAGCAGTCAGACATGGTTATTATGACGAGAGGGACCTATCATTGTAGCCCCCAAGGCTTCAAAGGACACTGTCTCTCAGAGAGAGAGAGAGAGAGATCAGATAACAGAAGGGTCTTAATTAGGGTTAGGGTGAACTTGTGATCTGTCAAATACTGTATTCTGATCATGATCAGGTCAGGGAAGAACGCCAAAAAGTTTGTGCTGGGGTTTAAGAGCACTGAATTGTCTATCCTATTCTTTAAACTTTAACTAATATATAATTTTTTTATTTTTAACTAATTATTTAAAATTTAAAATCTATATTAAATTAATCATTACTCTCTATAATAATAAATTATTATTATTTATTTTTTTTATTATTTATATTTTTTTAATTAATTTATATTTTATTTTTATAATCTTCAATAACTTTTAACAATCATATTTATTTTTATTTTTACAATCTAACAATTTATAATATAATAATTTCATATACATATATAGATAATAAAATATTATATAAATAAAAATCTCATATCTATAATATAATAATCTTAAAAAATATTTTTAAATTTGTTATAATTTTTTTCATATTTGAAAAAATAATAGATTTATTATAACTTATAATTTGAATGAAAATAATTTCGTTAGTTCAATGTGAAGTAAATATAGATAATATTTATTAAATTTAAAGATAAAAATATATTTAGTTAATTCAATGTTTTATATAGGGTTTCTCCCTTCCCCCCCAAGACGTAAAGATGAAAGGTGGGGGGCGCTTAGAGCACTAATATTGTTTTCATTAAATTTATCTTTAAATTTTAATGAAATGATATTTTTTATCTATCTAAAATTTTTTTATCCATAATTGAAGAATTTATTAAAATAATAATATAATTTTTTTTTAATAATAATATTTTTTTCATATTTTATAATTACATTAATATATATTAATTAATAATTTAATTTGATTATTACATTATTACTATTATTATAAGCCGATTGGAGATTAAATATGAATAAAAAATATCATTAGAAATTAAAATTGAATAAAAAATAGATTTGATGAGTGAACAATAATCCTTTAAATTTAAAGAAATATATCAATTTATTATAATTTAAAATTTTACACTTATATTTTTAGCTAATCCAATATAACTCTCAAATTCATTATATTTTATATTTGATTAAATTTTTGATAAAGCGAATGCTCAATGAACCAAATAAAATTGTTTTATTTTGGGTTAAAGAGACTCGTGAAGAGTTGGTACGAAGAAAGACAAGGGCTGAGATGTATTTTAATGTCGGTGGAAACTTCCAGGAACCTCTTTATGGAGATTTGGTACGAAGTAAAAGATTCGTATCAAGTGCATTCAGATATATATATATATAAATATATATTATTACATGGTATAGTTGTCGAATGAATGAATCATAATAATGGAATATTATTTGTCTTGAAAAAGAAAATCGTGAGGACATATTCAATCAGTAAAATCATATAACAAAATAAATTAATGGACCCTGTCGTCCTCACGATCGAGGCTCATCATCGCCATATTGACAGTTTGAGAAGCAAGCAAGGGGTTCGATGAGAGTGCCCCTCCCTTTCCACCAATGATTAATTTTGTCATTATAATAGTAATATTGAAAATTGTTCATATATAGTTAACATGATCTCGCCAGAAAACTAGAGTGAGCGAGCGAGCTAATTTACCAAATCTCACATTGTTATCGATAGCATATACATTATACATAAGAAAAAATTATCTATGATGAATTATTTGCGATAAAAATATTTATTTAATAAAAAATATTTATTTTTATTAAAAATAACTAGTACAAGTTTATAGTACATTAGATCACTTTCAATTCTACGTGCAATACTGGAAATTAGAAAATATTCTTAATTTTTATCTAAGAATCACTAATTATGGCCTGTGTCAAGTTGCATGAAGCTCATATTTATTATTTTAGAAGTAGTATTATTTATTATAAATTTTATTATTTTTAGTTATATTGGTTGATGTCTTTAATTGTATTTTTTAGGTGATTTTCCATGGAGTGAATGATTTATAAAACTAATTAAGATGTGACATCATGTCAAATGATATAATTAAAAATGATAATCCTTACTTTGATTTCCTGTAGGGCTTGTACTTTCATTTTCATTTTTCTACTTTTTCCTGCTCAATTTCTATTATTTTGTCTACGATCGATCATTTTGGTTGCCATGCATGAATTGCCTTGACGAGCTTTAGAGCAAAGAATCATATCCCTTTTTATCTTTTTTAGTACAACTTTTCTCTTTTGACCATTGTGAATACTGAGGGCAATAGAAAACAGGATGTGGATGGATTTGTGAGACCATTGAATAGCAACTAAAGGCAGGCACGTGGTCCACGGCACTAACGCCACGCTCATTCATTCTATCATGTGGAAGTGATCGAAGCGCGCACACACATATATATATATATATATATGAATAAAAACAAATTAATTTCCAAAAGGAAAGAAAGTCAGTACTCCGTCCTATATAGTAGGTTAAACTGCTAAGATCCTTCCCTTACCATCGGATCTACGAGGCACTGCAAAAGAAAAACCTCAACAGACACATTCATCTCTATATATCTCTCTCGACCTCGATATATGGTATGAGAGAGAACTTAACCGTGGTATGTATAAGGTAGTATAAGACAGACCACCTTCCCCAGTTTAGACAGTGTGGAAAAATATGAATATGAAAGAGATAGGGAATCGAAAAGAGTAAAGTAAACATGGGGTTGGGCTAAGACTGCTTTTTTACCTTTAAAGATGAGGATTTCCAAAAATGGGGATTTCTTCTACGGTAGGAAATCGCTTGGTGCTGTTATTTTTTTGACACTTTCATTTTTCAATTGACAAGAGGGAGTGCCTTCGTGTTTGTTTTTGTGTCTGATGCTAAATACACTAGGACTGACTGCGACTGGGACTTGACTGTGGGGGCATTGGTCTCTCTCTCTCTCTCTTATATATATATAGATGTATTATGCCTTGAAGTGTTACATCGCTTTCATCATTCACTCACACAAACTACTCCTTTGGTTTCCCTTTCTGGGACGCGCTGTACGTTACCCTCTCTGATCTCTCTCTCCGCATCTTAAAACTGTGGTTTGCCTGATCCTTACCTTACCGCCTGCCCACAAAAAAAAAAAAGAAAAAGAAAAAGAAAAAGTGAATGCCTTATCGATCTATCTTCTCTTCTCTTCTATTGCTTCATTCGCTTTCACAGACTTTCCTTTTGTGGCATGCTTTTTTAGGGGTTGTTTATTGTGTCCACAAGTATATAATATACTGACCCATTAATTCCTACCTTTCGCTACTTCTACCATATATACGATGAGATCTAAACTCGTACGTGCATGAATATGTAGGCAAGGTAGGTTTGCCGCCTTAGTTTGTATTTTTCTGTAGTAATAGTAGTGGGTTGTTCTGGTTTATACATCATGTGGTGTGTGTGACTGTCACAGTTAACGTCAGAAAGCGAGGGCATGCAGGCGGGGTAAAGTACGAGCTAGATGGCATCTCTTCAATTTTGATGCCAACTTGTTCATGCGTATAATTTGTCTTTATTTAATATCTTAATTTAAGGTCGTCGTAGATCTGGTCGTGATTTTCAATTTTGATTAAGAAGCACGCCACGCCTCCTTTACTTTCAACCTACTGATCTTTAGGTCGGCCAGACTATATAGTTCTTAATCATCACGTACGTTGTAAAAACGTTACTCACGATCATGGAAGCTAGTCCACACGATTATTCCCAACTGCACATGAAATATTAGCTAGCTAGGGCATGTTCTAATAATATTTATGCAAGCATATATATATATATATATATATAGCATTGTTGAGGAATGGTGTGCAAATTAAGTACGTGTCCTTTGCTAGAGGATCTCAGCATTAAAAACCTAGCTAGCTAGCTATCCGAGTAGAAGTACGTACCATATTTATGTGAACGATGAAAAATGTATTACGTAGTACCTTTGTTTTTTGTTTAAGGACGTCCAAAAGAAAAACCTCACCGACAAACACACCACCGATTTATTAATTTGTACATCGGCTTTGCTGGATCTAGAGATCGACTTTGAAAATATCCATCTGTTGAGTTTGGACCACCAAAATAAGAGGAGCTAGCTTATCCCTTCCAGACCCACATGACCTGCATGCATTAAGGTAGTTCTGCAGTCCCTCTCGTGATCTCTCTTCATTTTCATATATATATATATATCATGTACTATATATGTAGAATGTGCAATTTTCTTTATTTATAGTTGATGTAACACCATCCACATAAAATGCATGCGCGCATGTGATATTTGTGATCATGTGATCCACACGTATTAGTTATAAAAGTCTTAAAAGTTGAAAAATTAAATCATAACCACTATTCTATATTATTTAGTGTTATATCTTTTTCTCGCAAGTACGTCAATAATTTATGCGAGCGTTACATATATAAGTGATCTTACGCATGATAACATTACTCCTGTCATAATTAATGTTTTGTATCATAGAATTCAAAAGGAAACAAAAAATTCATTACAAGAAAACTGTTTATTTACAGTCAGTTAATTCAAATAAAATGACTATTTACAATTAAAATTGATTACGAATAGTATTTTGGTTGTAATAAATTGATTACAAGAATTCGTTTTTCTTGTAGTGAAAAAAAAATTCTTATTTTTTATCGCTACTCGCTAGTGTTTCTTAATTCTTATTTGCTGCTAATCCTTTTCTTTTGATTTTGGCTATTGTAACTTTGCCTCGTTACACATATGAGATTTGATTAAAATTAAAAATTGAATAAAATATTATTATAATATATATTTTTAATATTATTTTTATTTTAAAATTTTTTAAAAAATAAATTATTTATTTTATTTTATATAAAGATTTAAAAATTTATAATAATTAGATAAAATCATCATATGAATTGAAAAAAAATTATGAAAACGAACTAGGCCAGTAAAGTTACAAACTGAGTTCTCCATGCCATTACATAGAATATCGTAGTTTTACCAAAGTAGATTTCTAGAGTTCTAACTTATACTCTGTTAAAATTTTACTGGTTGCATTTTGTTGAAAAATCGATTGACAAAATTATTTTAAAAAATAAATAGATATTTCATCAGTCTTTTAATATTGTCCTTTCATTTTTAAATAAAATATATTTAGTAAAATTTTAACAAAGATATAAATCAATTTCGAACGCAGATATTCAAGATAATAATAAAAGATATGAAAAAACAAATTTAAAAAAAAAAATAGAAAAGTAGAAAGGAAGAAGAAGAAAGGGGTTGGCTGGTTTGCTTTAACGAGATACTACGGACTCAGTGATTGACCCAAATTCATGAGTTACGATGAAACGAATGTCACGGGCCCGTACGCACGTGATATTATCTTGCTCACAGTTTACCCATCATTGCACGCCTAGTTCATTAACCCACGCGCATTGCTCTCACGTGCAGATTACTTCCTTAATTATGCTTTGTGTTTGAAACACAGTCGGCTACGAGGAGAGTGAGAACCATACAAAGGAGTTTTTTTTTTTTTTTGAGAACTTTTATTTATGGCCGCTGATTTACTTAAATATTTATCTTTAAAAATAAATTGAAGATGGGATTGTTTTGGATAGTTTCCTAGTATGGAAAGTCGAGGACGTGGATGCCGCTGTGGATTTGTAAATATTTTTTAATTAAAATAAATAATTAAAAAGCCAATCACATGTAAAAAGAAAAAAAAAATCTTATATGATATATCAAAACGATTTTATAATAAAAATAATTTTATAATTACGTTAATTTTTTAATTAAAATATTTCTCAATCAATTTCTCACATCGTATTTAATGCTAATTCCAGGTGGAAGAAGCCACTTTAAATACGTTAGGTGTGACAGTTTATGTTGCCTCAACGCTTGCAAGAAAAACAGAGATAGACCATCAAACAATCGATCAATATGACATAGATCTACTATCTACTATCAAAGTAAAACACGTGAATCAGTACGAGTGGCGCAAATCGTTGAAGAGGACATGCATGATCTGTTCCTCTTCATCATGTTTGTCAAAAATGGTTCAGTTGCATCTATCATGAAAATGAAAATTTCCTTTCTCGTTGGAGCGAGGATTGGTTACGATTTTTTTGCGTGGGGTTGGGGGGCCGGGGTTGTCCTTACGCATGCATGTAAAGTTGTCTCGATTAAACGTTTTGCAAGGGATTTTTTTTTTTTTTTTTTTTTTTTTTTTTTTTAAGGTTTATTGGCTGACTCCGTTTGTTGGTCGCGATGGACCCATGCACTCGTTCCCTCGATTGAACGCACAAGTTGATGTTTAATTAGATTAAAAGCATTTAGTTGATTATAGAGACATTCATTTTTTCTTTATAAAAAGTCTAATAGGAGGAGTGAGATAATTCTTTACAAGAATCAGGATGAGTATGTTCTTAAATCGTGTGAAATTTCTAAACATTGGTAGTTTAGAGTTTAATTAATAAACAATATTTGTAATGACTCGTGGTACTGCATATTATATCTTAAAAAAAGGGGTGAGAATTCAAAGTAAAAAATATAATTTTCTCGTTTCCATTTTCTTCTTATAAGTTCGAAGAGTGAGAAAATGAGAGAATTTTCAACATGAGCTTGAAATTGCCAAATTGGTATGGGCCGATCTCTTGTGGTCTCTAATAAATATAGAAGATGACCCGGCCCATAATATTTTTTCTGATTCAACTGATCTCAGAAAAAAAAAAAAAAAAAAAAAGGCCATTTCTTCTTTCTAGAGGGGGGAGTGGGGGCATTAATATCCCTCTCCAGTTCTGCATAACACTGTAGTGCATGCACCATTTTTAATTTCCATACCTTTTCTTTCTTATTTTTCTTGCCTTTTGCCTCTAATTCAGAAAAGGTCTGATCATTTTTCAAGATTTTCGGCTTTCAAGATTTTCGGCAACCTACAGTCCACACATACCACTAATTAATTAGCATTCACTGGCCTGCGGTGGATCTTCCAAATAAGACATCTAACTAGCACAAAAGTCTCACTTGCATGCCGCTATATTTGAAACTGCACCAGCTCCAACATCTGGCACTAGCAGCACCAACAGTTTCATCGGACTCAAATTTTCAAGATTTGCTTTTTCGAAGCTTTAAAGTCACCAGTTATGCAATTTGGGGTATATATTATCTGTGTGTTGGTTAATTAAGGTTTTTTTGTTTTTTGTGGAAAAAAGGACGGTATTTTAATTTTATTAATTGCTCTTATTTGTGATGAAAAAAAATCGTGATTATATCAAGAAGTCTGGGGATTCAAATAGATCAAAAGCCCAAAACTCTAATATCAATCTAATACTTCCTAACACCAAACAAACTGCCTAAAAGTACAAACAAATGAAATAAACAATGACCAGAAACCAATATAACTTGCAAAACCACAGCATATGCAAATGAATATAAGAATATAAAACATATAAATCAAATGTTACCTTATTTTGGAGACAAAAGACTAGCCAGATCTTAAATACGGGAGGCCCAACTTGTCAGTCTTCAACATGCCTTTCAATAAAGGAGGAAGCTGAGTAAAATTATTTCATGTCGCACTAATACCTTTAGCATCCATCCTTGCCAAAAAGTCAGCTGGCGCATTACCTTGTCTAAATACATGGGAGATAAAGTAGTTCAAATCTTCAAGAAAACTAAGAATTTCTTCCCAGAAACCTTCAAAGTACCAAAGTCTGCAGTGTGATTTTTGAACCCAACCAACAATAGTCAGAGAATCTAATTCAATTTCAACATGAGTTAAACCCAGATTATGCACAAGTCGCAGCCCAAGAAGGAGCCCCATCCCCTTAGCATAATTATTTGCTCCCAAGCCTAAATATTCGGAAAAACCTCTAATCAAATTGCCTTTATCATCTCTAATAACCTCTCCAGCTCCGGCTTGACCTGGATTCCCTAAGGAACTATCATCCACATTAAGTTTCACTCGACCTCTCAAAGGTTTTATCCATTTGACACTGCACAGAGGTTTCATTTTAGGCCTTTTTATCGGAATATGAAGACTGTGCAAAATCATCTCATCATCTTGAGATAGAAAGGTACTAGCTTTCATTTTTTCTCCCACTTTCTCCATCCATAATAGAATATCCAAACAAAGTTAATAGAATCTTGAAGACCCTCCATGCGGTATTTACATATTCTAATCCACAATCTCCAAGTGATGATAATAGGCAGTACACCCAAAATCTGACCAAATTGAGAACGTCTAGATGCCTTATGAAACCACATATTAATAATGTCATACCAACTCTGTCTAGGAAAATAAGGCATACTGACAAGCAAGGCAACCCTTTTCCATATCTCTCGAGCAAAATCCCCCCTAGCCAGGACATGATTTTGATCTTCATAATGCCCAATCACACAACAATCACATTTGGACAGTATAGGAATGCCCACCTTAATAAACCTGGCATCAACACTTAAAGAGGAGTTAAGAGCTTTCCAAATAATAACAAAAATATTATATGGTAAGAAAGAGTGCCAAACCCAATTAGACTATTGTAATTTGGGAGACCGAACTCTTAAAATGTCCCATGAAAACCCAATTAGACATGAGAATGGACATAGAGCTGCTGCTACTGACTAGAAAATAAGGCTCATGGAATAAAGATGAAGATTGATCATCAATTCTAGTAGTTTTAGGTATGATGAAGATCGACAGATAATGAGGAAGAGAAGGTGGTGAAGGTCATGAAATTTTCTTTGTTTAGCTTTTCGAGGGAGGGGGCGGGCCAATCTATCTCTACACTGTAATATTCATACACACAAATATATATATATATATATATATATATATATATATATATATATATAGACACATGCAAAGTACGTATTTTAAGTACATGCAGCGTGATATATTATATTATATTTACCCTGTGTAGCAGTTCTTGAACAAAGAGATTGGCCGGGGTTAGAATTGATTCACGGGAACGAACAGGTGTAGCATCAAATCAACTTGCATGGATTGGTTCAGAAGAAAGGGAAGAAATTAACAAAGAAGCAACTTAATTGGATTGAAGAGATCACTGACAAATCCCTGCCATCAGCTGATCCATAAAAGTCTCAATTATCATCACAAATTAGATTAGTAGTTGGTGAAACGGGCATGATGATCATCAACTTTGAGTACATGATCAATATTGCCAAACACGCATGATTTAATTAATATGCTTGGCCTCTTTCTTGTTTTACACGTACAATGGTGTTTGAGGTCTTGTCCTGGTTTAATTCGGGTTTAAAGAAATATTATTTTTCATCACTTTTAGATTAGGCCATGCATAGAAAGATGGTTCGTTCAGCTTCAAGCTGAAGTAAAAGGATTGGCAATGTAAAGCTAGATGAAAAAGCAGGAGGAGCTGTTTGTACCAGATGTGAAGGAACAGCAACAAATATATGATCTTCTCAGACGTTTGAGCTTCTTCTTTAATTTATTTCTGGCAACGTGGGCCTGCATGCATGTGTGTTCAATGCAATTCTGACACTTTCCGGAAAGAGTCATGATCAAGCGTTCATTCAGCGTAGACAATTCCATATGCAAATCAAGTAGAATCCAATGTAAGAAAAAACCAGGCAGCTTACTTTCACACCCCGAAAAGGAAGGGAAAAAAAAAAAAACCAAAATAATGGGATGCTTTTTGTTTTGTTGTTCTGGCTGTGCGTGTCTCTCTCCATATATAAAGAGAATATATCTACAAAATAATTACATAAGATAATCTTATAAATTGACGTAGTTTATCTGATTTGTTAGATCTATTTTATAATAAAAGTAATTTTATAATTTGATAAACCACATCAAATCACATTAATTTATAAGATTACTTTTGTATAAATTTTTTGTGATTAAAGTATTTCTCACATATATATATATATATATATATATATATATATATATATACACACACACAGAGTCGAACTAGAGGTAAATTGTCTGTCAATTTATGATCTTTAGCCATGGATCACCCTACACGTGCATTCCCTAAATTTTCTCTGAGTTTTGACTAATAAACACACTTATTTCTATTTTATCAAACCACTTTTCAAAAATGACATATATTCCATTCTCTATATATATCTTTATCTACTCCATTTTAACATTATTCTTTACCCTTTATCTATAATTTCTTTATGTCTTTTATTGAGTCTTTATTCTTTCTTTTGCTTTTAGCCTCTTCAAGCTTCCAAACCCAAATTCTCAATTTTATTACCTTTTGTTTAAAGAATTCTATTAACTTTCACAAATTATAATTTAATACTTGTTTTAAAATATATTTATATTTATTTAATTTTTCATCTTTCCTTCCCTAAAATTTAATAGAATATCTTAACTCAAATTATTTCACTGTTATTCACAAAATTTTAAAGTACTTTTAGCATCCAAACATGTCTTAAACTTTTTTCCTAAAATAAAGAATTGCACGTGGAATTGTTTTGAGAAATGAGAACTATACCAAATATGCCGTATAAAGTAATGTTCCACGTAACAATTAACAAAGAAAAAACGCATAAAAAATATATAACAGTAATTAAAAAGATGTGGGTTCAGAAAAAAAAAAAGACAAAAAAGTAATAAAGAGTGGGCCATATTGGCTTTGGTTGTAGGTCGACGCTCACCAACCAAATCAACTGCAAAAGTGAGGGATCGACCAGTGGCCAACTAAATTGTCATTATCATATTTATTATTATTAAATCAAGAGAAAGACTTTAGACAGATACCAAGAGTGAGCTCAATGGCTATACTATGATATATGGGTAATCTTATCTTATACTGTCGATCCAGACAAAAGGAGTAAAATATATATATATATATATATAAGAAAAATAAATATTATTTTTAAGATGAATAATTCTATATATAAGTTTTAAGTGTATAAATTTCACGCATATCTTTAATAAAATAAAATAAAAAGTAGACTCAATAAAAGAATAAGTTTTTCTACAATTTTTTTGATGGAATCTGCTTTTTTTTTTTTTATAAAGAATTTGTGTAAGATTTGTATATTTAAAATTTGTAAAAATCAACACTCCTTTTAAGATATATATTAAAAAAAGTAACTTGTTTTAAAATTTAAATCAAACTGACACACATATAAACACCATCTAGGTTTACCTTCCGAACCGCTAACACAAATAAAAATTAATTAATTATGATTCATCCATTTTTTTTTTCTTTTTCTCTCCCTTTTTTTATGCACTTATTGCTTTGCAATTTGAATGCTCCAATTATGAGCATTGATAGGACTTGTTTGGATTCGTCTTGTTTGTATTGAAAATTCACCTTAATTCATCTTATCTCACTATTACGATTTTCTCAAATTTTCACACAAAATATAATAAACAATTCAATTTTTTCAAATCTCAAAATAATAATAATATTAAAAAATAATATTCTAACAATAACAATATTTTATTCTATTATTCACAAACCATCTCAACTCATTTTTGAATCTAAACGGGGCATGCGAGTTGAGATAAGATGAGTTGAGATGGTTTTAGATGAGTTGAATAAAATATTTTAGAATATTATTTTCTAATATTATCATTATTTTGAAATTTTGAAAAGTTGAATTGTTTATTATATTTTGTGTGAAAATTTTAAAAAGTTGTAATGATAAGATGATATGAGATTAAAGCCTCGTTTGCTTTCAAAACTCACCTCAACTTATCTCATCTGATTATTACAACTTTTACAAATTTCTACACAAAATACAATAAACAATTTAACTTTTTCAAATTTTAAAATAATTTTTCTAAATTTCTAAACAAAATATAATAAATAATTCAACTTTTATTTTACTATTCATAAATTATCTCAACCTATTTTAACTCATCTCTGAATTTAAATTATTCTAAATAAAATAAGATGAGTTGAAATCATTTCTCAATTCAAATGAGATATATATTTGTTTCTTTGCTAATATATGTTTTGATCTTGTAATATTATTTAAAAGCTTCTGCATCATCTATCATTCATATATTATAATTTTTCACAAAAAACACAACACAATGCAACCAAAGTTACGAAACGAATCCCGTCAAACCACCAAGTCACCAACGACCACGCACGTACAAACGCGTACCTTCTCAGCGTCAGATCCCAACCGACACTTGCCAAAAACTTTCCTGTCAATACTCTTACTCCGTACATAGTACACTCTTTTTTAAGATAGTACGTATAAGGTTCGAATTAATTTTGTTAAGTTATATTGAGATGGATTTAATAAGTTAAGATGTGTTAAATTTTTATAAAAAAATATAAAAAATAATTAATTTTTATCAATAATCAATTTGAAATGTTTTTTTTTTTTAATTTTTTCGATGAATGAAGAGGAAGGATTCGATTATTGCCAATTGTTCGAAAGGACCTCGGCAATTTGAGATGTGTTAAGAGTATTGGCAATGGTGCTAAGTCTAAAGTTTAAGAAGAATCTTAATTTTTAATTATAATATTAATTTTTGACCAGGTGAATTTATATTAGACTAATCATTATAAAGTTAAAATAATAATATAATATTATATATATATATTTTTTTAATTTTTTTTTTACAAATATAATTTATATATTTATTAGATCTTCATATTTTGTAAAAATAATATATCTACTCTATCAATTATTAGAAATAATGTGTATGCCATGTATATTTTACTATTCAAAGAGAGAGGGAAGTGATGAAATACTTAAATATTGATTTTTATTGTGAATAGTAACTAGCCATGTTTGGAGAGGACTTAAGATTTACGATTCATCAAGTCTTAAGTTTTGAACCATTAGCTAGTCCAATATAAAAGTTTTTTCTCACATCTAACTAAAGTTTAGACTTATATTGACATTTGACTAGTCCATTACTAATGCTATAAGATAAACACGACCTCGACCTTTTACTTTTCCTACTTACCAAACACAGACAAACTCTATTTTGGTAATGTCTTCTAAAATCTCTGGTGCTTCTGTTCCTTTGCTACACGCTTCTTCTCGAACCCATCTCTCTGAAAGTGGGTGGGTGTGTGGCAGTGTCGGTGAGATCGAAACTTGTTTCGCATTTTAATACATTATGATATTAATGATGTCTCTTGGTTCTCTTTGCTTTTTTGTTGCAGCTTAACGTAATAGCTGGTTATTAGTACTAAAGAATCGCATTAATTTGCGTTCCTTATCCCTTGTTCTCGGTTCTGATAATCCATGTAAAGTAAAACCCGGTGGCTTCGCTGTGAAAGGTGAGACAGCCTCAACAGCATTTGGATTCATCGCCTTATTGATTGTAGCTTAGTGGTAAACCGTTGGTCTTGCTTCTTGGTTTTCGGTTTCTTCTTTAAGTAAATTTCTTGAAAACGATTTTTAATACCTGGTGCATGCGATAATGCGAAGGCACAAAGTTGTGTAAATTTGCAACAAAATTTAGTTGTAGGAAGTAAGTAGAATGTTATGCTGCTAAATGGTTGGAGTCAGATGAAGAGACTACGGAATGCTCTATGTAATAGTATGTGTCTTTCTGCTTACATTTTTGCCTATTTACTGGAGAAATGGAAGTACATTCAACATGCTGGCATACCAATGCGTAAAGTATCTTTTAGGGATGGAGAAAAAAGAAGGCAAAATAGAGTTTGATGTTAAAAGTTTATTTGTTTTTACAGAGGATACGCAGTGTCAGACTTTTCGTTTGCCTTTATTTTTTTTCTCAATTGTATTAATTGACTGATTGCTGGAGTGCATTTGCGTTATGTTTGCGAAAACTGTTTCTTCCCGGCCTCCGAGTCTTTGGTCTTTTGAAATGAAGTTTCCAGTCGTAAATCTCAAGTTTCTCGTTCATATCTGTTGTATGCTTTCTGTGTACTGGATTGTGCCTCTTTCTGCTTTCAGTTTTTAGCATATTTTTTTCTCCAGGGAAAAAGATTTGAAAAAAAACTCCATTGAGCGACAACATGGCAGAGTGTTGAGATATATTTGTGTCTGTGTGTGTGTTTTTGCTGCCAATAATTTTAGTACCAAGGAATATTTTCATTTTTTACCCTTGTAACGTATCTTTTTTTCAATTTGCACCAATTTGGCCGTTAACATATCTTAACTAGGGTTCAAATTGTCAAAATCTGGTAGTAAATTGCAAAATGATGGTAGTTAAGGGGTGTAAAATGTAAATTTCCCTTGTAATAATATGGAACTATAACTTGGTTTTCAAGAAAGCTTGTTGCAAGAAAAGTTATCATCTTGACTACCGATATTATGAATGTGTGATCAGCATTAGTTGCTGATATGAAACACCAGTCATACAAATTCCTCTTTCATGTTTCCATGCAGATTCTTTTTATAAATTCATTATACTACTCAAACTGGACTGGGAAGTATAATGGACAACAAGACATGGCTTTGGAGGAAGAAATCTTCAGAGAAGACCAGTGCCCCAGCTGACCAAAACATACACAACTCTGCAAAAGGAAATGAAGAAGAGGTAGTTCATTAACATTTTGCTCGATCAGTTTTTCTCTGCCACTAATTTCACCTCGAAATTGATTAGCTGATCTTCTAATGCATCCTTTGCAAGCCAGTAGGTCCAGTACCCTGGCATATAAACACATTTAAGCTCAATGCTTTAGCAATTAATGTCCAAGATTCACTCCTTCCTCTTATGATATCAAGGAAATCATTCCTGGAGTGTTGTTAATCAATGCTAGAGGTGAAAATTAATTATTTTGGGTGAAAAATCTTTGAAATGAAATTATTATCAGTGTTGGTTGGGTTTATGTCACCCAGCCTCCCTAAAGAAAAGGTTTTCATTTTATTAAGTAGCTGAATCTCAGCTGTCAATGATAGATTTCAGATGATAGATTGTATGATTTATAGTTGAAAACCGTATGCTGGTGTATGGAGGGAAATTAATCCTAGCAAACGGCTTTCAATTTTAAACAGATAACTGGTGATGGAATGAGATTTTGAATCTACTATATTCTATCCTTTTCTTATCGGTGTCCTACTAATTAAGTATTCCACTAGGTAGAGGAGCAGGCTGACAAACATCTAAATCATAATACTAGAACTGAAAAACTTTTATCTGCATGTTTTTCCATGAACCTATAGCTTTTGGATTACTTTTCCACTTTAATTGGAGGTTTCACTGAAAAGCTTGTGTTATATGTTCTCAGAAATGAAACTAGCATAACTTTTTTTTTTTTTTAATAAAAGACTTTGTTTCTGTGAAATGATATCTAATGGTGGAAATAGATGTTTATAAAAAAATTTGGCACATCAGAAGATCAAAGTAGCCTCTCTGAGATACCATGGTTCCGTTCCAAGTCAGTCAGTCTCTTCAGGGAGAAATACTTAACATGTTTTGAGTCATCCATCTCCTAGAACCGAGCTCCTCAGTTAGACAAAATAATTATAAATTTAAGAGGAGAAAAAAAGAAAGAAAAGATGACATCTAGTGGTGAAGCTTCATATGGATACTAGATATGTTTCCCCTGTGGGGTTCTAGGAATGCATAAGCTTAACCAGATATAGAGACACGAAGTATCACAGAATAGCAACTGTCATTAGAAAGTTGGTGCCTGCCTGTATGAGGTGCATCCCCAACAGGCATTCTCGCCTTACTGCTTTCTGCTGCCTGTCCTCAGTTGCTGAACGTTTCCAGTGTGTTTTTTTTTTTTTTTCCTTTTTTTTTCATTTAGTAACTGTTTATGGATTCAAATTCAAGAGTTCCTACCAAACTGGCCTAGAATGAGAGAAATAGATAGATAGACTCATGAAATGGGTCCTACATCATTTATTAAGCATTTATTAAGCTACAAGCTCGCTTTATGTGTCTATCTTTTTCTCACTCTAGCCCTAGAATTCCGAACTCTAGAGGAACCAACTCTATTTTATGTACTCTAATATGAGGAGGCCCTTGCAGTTCCTTAACCATTTTTTTCTTTATTATACAGACACTTTTGACCGAGAAAGCCAAATTGGAGAAAGACATGAAAGTTTTAAATGATAAGCTTTCTTCAGCTCTCTCTGAATGTGAAGACAAGGATGAACTTGAAAAGAAACATTCAAAGATGGCCCAGGAAGCAATTTTGGGTAATATAAGTTTGTTTTCCTCCTTCCTTCTCTTGTAATTTGTTGCAAAAAATATGGATTTCACTGTGTACTTCTCTTTTTTGAACAATAACAATTTTTTGTACTAAAAAAAGAGTTTGTTTTTTCAAAATCTCCAATCACCCTACAATGTGTCTGCTGTTAAATTCTTTCTTTGACTCAGTTAAGTTTCTTTTACATACGCTGGGAGAAGGCAGAAGCAGACATGGTGTCTCTTAAGGGAGAATTAGATGAAGCTTTGCAGCAGAGAGTAGCTAGTGAAGAAAGATCAGCTCATTTGGATGTGGCGCTTGGGGAATATATGCAACAGCTACGTTTTGTTCGAGAAGAGCAGAGGAGAAAAGAATTCATGATGCTGTTATGAAGACATCGAGAGAATTCGAAAAATCCCAGATGGTTTTAGAGGAGAAGTTAGCAGAGACCACTAAGAGGCTTGCCAAAATAGGTGTTGAAAACTCTCATCTTAGCAATTCTCTCTTAGTGAAGGAAAAGTTGATAGAAGAAGTTAAGAAACAGTTGACTCAGATGGAGACAGATTTTAGTGCACTAATGACTAGATTACAATCCACAGAGAAAGATAATGCTTCTCTGAAGTATGAGGTTCGAGTGCTTGAGAAGGAGCTTGAGATTCGAAATGAGGAGAGAGGATTTAATCGCCAAACAGCTGACGCATCACACAAGCAACACTTAGAGAGTGTGAAGAAAATTGCAAAGTTAGAGTCAGAGTGTCAAAGGTTACGTCTCTTAGTCAGGAAGCGACTGCCAGGACCTGTTGCTTTGGCAAAAATGAAAAGTGAAGCTGAAATGCTGGAAAGGGATTCAGTTGAAATGAGGAGGGGAAATTTAAATACAACTGCTTTCAAGGTTGACTCTGCAGTTGACTTGTCTCCTGAGAATCCTACTAAAAGGATCAGCATTATGACTGAGCAATTATCTAGTATTGAAGAAGCAAATAAGAATCTCTTGGAAACCCTTCACAAAAAAACAAATGAACTACAATTTTCAAGGGAAATGTATGCTCACACAGCGTCCAAATTATCACAAGTTAAATTGCAGCTTGAAGAAGTGTCAAAAGGTCAGAACATTGTGGAGCCAACAAAAATTGCTCCTGTGTCACATGATCCCTGTCTGGCATCAATATCTAACATTTGTAGTAATGACAAGGCTAGATGTGCTGAATCATGGGCCTCTGCTTTGACTACAGAACTGGAACATTTTAGAAATCGAAAGCAAAAAGGTTTACCATCATCCAAAACAGTTGGAACTTCCGAAATTAACCTAATGGATGACTTTGTTGAAATGGAAAGATTAGCATTAGTCACTGTTGATAAACCACTTCGGAGTTCTCAGTTTTCTTCACATGAAGCTAATGCAATTTCTAGCCCCTTGGAAATGGAACTAAACCAGAGCTCCTCTGAGTTAATGGGAGGGGAGATAATACCATTACCCAACTCTGAATCAGGCTTCAGTATGTCAAAACAGGAAATCAGATCCAAAGATACATTTATTAGCAAAGTTCCTGATTGGCATCGGGATACACCGAAAATGGGCTTGGAGCAAAACCATGTCACACACACAAACCCAGATGAATTACTTGAGGATATTAGAGCAGCTTTGGCACATATCAATCCTCCAAACCACATTGATGTAGTTGATGCATCTAATGCCACACTCATAAACGGCTACATCTTGGGGAAACCATCAAATAAATCTTTAGTGATGGATTCATCTGATGGTGGTGTCTCGTTGACAGAAAAGACACACACGCAGTTGCAGTTAAATCTTAGCAAGTCAATAGGAAAAATAATTGAGCTTATTGAAGGGATTGGTCTGCCATCTCTGGACTACAATAATCCTGAGACCTTGGCCAGAAAGGATGAAAATATGATCACATACAAGAATTCAGAAATACCTGCAGGGTACATGGTCCGGGTTTTCCAGTGGAAAACTTCTGAACTCAGTGCTGTTTTACAGCAATTTGTTCGTACTTGTGATGATCTGTTGAATGGAAAGGCAAATATAGACAAATTTGCCCAAGAATTAACTACTGCTTTAGACTGGATTATGAAGCATTGCTTTTCCCCACAAGATGTTTCAAACATGAAGGAGGCGATTATCAAGAATTTTGATTGGGATAAATCAAGAAGCGAGAGTGAAGCAGAAGTTGGAATGATCGGTCATTTTTCTGAAGCAGGACGTGTTCCAAGAGAACAATTATCATATTTTCTGATGACTGCCACTTCGAGTGGAAATTGTCTTCAGATGGAAGAACTTCAGTCTACTCTGATGGAAGAAAATAGGAAATCTAGAGGTGAATTGATGAATTTGAAATCTGCAAAGAAAGACTTGGGAGGAAGGCTTCAGTCAGCTACTGATAAGAGGGAACCCCTGATGAATCAGCTCCTCAAATCTGAGAAAACCATTACGTGCTTGCAAACAGAGTTCGAAACCCTAAAAGAATCAAAAGGAAAAACTGAGACTCAAATCAAAAGTCAGAAGTTGATGAATGAAGATCCTTATAGGCAGCTTACAGTGGCCGGAGTGGAATTAAATGAAGCTAAGGAGACGTTTTCATCCTTAGAAGTGGAGGTGGATGATAAAAATAACTGTTGTGAAGAATTAGAGGCCACATGCCTTGAACAGCAGCTCCATTTTGGGAGGTAATAATATATATATATATATATATATGTATATACGATTTTACTCTTTTTTTCTTAAATAATGTTTACTTCTAGTTATCTGCATTATTGATTATCGAGGTTTCTCTGGTATCTGATACATGTTCAGCATTACAAAGAAGGAAAGCAACAACAATGACCTCAATCTGGAAGAGAAGCATTTTCGGGCTGTATGTTCATAGTCTTTTTTTTTTTTTTTAATGTTCATATTGTCTTATTACTGGATGTACTTTAATTTTGGGTGAAATACTCCATGTTTTGTGTTTTTGCCGCTTTAGAATCTGATAAATTTGATGATAACTGAAGCTGCTCACTATAAATGTAGACTTTGAAAGCATAGATACTTAATTTTCTAACACCTGCTATGTAAAATGGCTGGCTTTAATTACTCTACTTTTCTTGTTGCAAAGATAGAAATTATTGCAGACTATAAAGATTGCGTTTTTTAATAATAAATAAATAAATGTGCTTCTCCACAGAAGCAAAAATGAATGAACCTGATCAATGATGTATTTTTCTTTATTATGTATGAAACCTTGCATGGGAAATTAGGAGAATACAACCAAGAAATCTTTAGTATGGACATTAAAGTGATTTGCTCAAATTGAATTTCTCCATATGACAATATCATAGAAAATCACCAGAAATCTATCTCATGTACTAGGTTTCTGTGCATCCCCCACCCCCGGTATGTTTTGAATAACACAGGACTGGTGATTGGTGAAAATGTTGACCCCATGTTGAAAACAAAAGACAAGCAAAATAAATTTATTATAATATGTATAATATCACTATTACGAATGTCGTTCTAATTTAGCAAAATTTGAATGTTTACTTACTAGCGCTTAGTTTGCATCTTACAGATTACTTGGTAGTGAAGTGCTGTTGATCAATCTTGCAGGATTGGGAGATTACAGCTGCTTCAGAAAAGTTGGCAGAGTGCCAGGAGACCATCCTCAACCTTGGAAAGCAGTTGAAAGCATTGGCTGCCCCAAAGGAAGCAATCCTTTTTGACGAGGTCATAGCTACCCCCACTGACACAGTTACCGCCACCACAGTTACAACGCCATCCCCTCCCAAGGACAAAATCATGTACCAGCAATCCTCTCTACTAGATCAGTTGCTGGCAGAGGATGGTGCTAAAGCTCCGAAGATCAAACAAATAAATGGCAATTGCACTGGGAAAGTTAACGAGATTATTGTTTTAAATGGGATAAAACACAAGGATGAGAATGGTTCAGCTAGTTCTCTGGCTATTGTGCCTAGAAAGAAACGAGGAGGTCGCAGTTTGTGGAGAAAGCTGTTATGGAGAAAGAAGAACGCTAATATGAAGAAACCACCTCTCCTCTGTGCCCCGTGACAAACATCATATGGCAATCATGCAGTGATGGCAGGCTTATTGCTCAGGGTTTCTTCTCTGTTTTCTTTTTAAAGTTGTTTGGTTTGTTGGGGGTGAAAGTGGGAGATAACAAGTCTTGGTTTTATTAGTCGTGTCACAGAGAGAGAGAGAGAGTGTTTTGCTAGTGAATATACTGTATGTAGAGATTGACTTTCGGTTTATGCCTAAAGACAATAAATAGAAGAAATTGGAAGGCATGTTTGGATGTTTGTAGAATCTTAAAATTTTGTGAATATTAATAAAATGGTTTGAGTGAAGATATTTTATTGGATTTTGGTGGATGAGAGAAAAAAAATTGAATAAAAATATTTTTTAAAATAAGTATTGTTTTGGAGTTTGTGAATTTGACTAGATAAAGTTAAAATTTATTTAAATATAATTTTTATTTTAAATAAAAAAAATCATTTATATTATTTTAATATTATCTCTCTCGCAAATTGGATTCCCTATTTGAATGAAAAGAATGTACCAGTGATGTTATTAGGGGTGAGCACCGACTTAGTCGGAGTCGGATTTCTCTTATGTGAGCATTGACTCTGACTGCAACTTTTGTCAAAGTGTAAATCCGAACTCCGATTCCGACTTATGTAGGCCTTGATTTGACTCCGGTTTGACTTGTTGGAGCAGAGTCGTATTTGGACTTTCAGCTTTGAGTTTCTTTTTTAATTTCATATTTAGCTCATTTAAAAAAGAATTTGTTGTGACCTTTCAAATTTCACTTTTCGAACAAATTAAAAACTAAAATTACAACATTTCTTGCTAATTTACTTCTATCCTAATATTTAACTTATTTTTATATTAGAATTATACGATAGTGTTACATGTTATTATATTATATTGGTGCCTAACTTATTTCTACATTAGACTTATTTTCAGTGTCTAATCCATGTTATTATACTTCAGTAAATTATTATTAACTTATTATACTAGACTTATTTAAATACTAGTATCTAACTTATTTCTATACTTGATTATGTATGGTAGTAATACTATGATGTTTAAATATATTAAACTATCATTAGTCTATTATATTATAGTATAATTATATTATTTTATAATAATTAGCTCATATTAATATATTATTGAATTTAGCTATATAATTTCTAGTTATATAATTATATTAGTATATAATATATATGATAAGTATATAGATAAATACATATTTTTGCAGAGCCGGATTACCAGATTTTTGCACAGCACTAATAACAGCAATAAAAATACAAAGAAAGTGGCAAGATTTCCAAACAGAAAATAAACACATTCTCAAAAGAAGTATAAAAAAAACAAGTGGGAAATAGATCAGGGTGCCAACTATATACCTTACAAAAAGGCTGCTCTGATGAACGTTTATGAAAGATTTTATTTTTTGTAAGGAGACTTGAGAGCTACCAGGGAGGATGGCTTGATTGATTCGTTAAAGCCACGGGAGGAAGGGCTTCACGATATTTTGACAGGGATCGGTGTCAAGTTGCTAGTGCGTAAAATATATCGAATTTGACTTTTCCACAAAAGATTGAATTGTGAGGGCGCACAAAGCCAGAAAGATGCCACTGGCCATGGCAGGGTGTGAGTCCCGGCCCACACACATCCGTCGAGGGGCATGAACCGAAAAAGATGGCTTTGGAAGATAGTTTAGCTACGACTGCGTTGGCGCAAGGGAAAGAAACGCTTTTGAAGATTGTGAATGGTCAATAGATAAGTTTAGAACTATTCTTAGCACTTATTTTGGTTGGTTTAATTGATTTTTAATGGTAGGTGATGTATGTATCGTTTATGCTTGAGACTTTTGCCGGATTTGCACAGATCGGATTTCTAATGGGAAAGAAGGGGGCGAAAAGAAACACCAAAGTGACAAATCAATTTTACGATCCAAAGAAAATTACACACAATAAAAACCCACATTGGTGGATAAATGTTTCTGGCTGAAGTTAATTAGATGTGACAGCATCCATGAATTCTGAATCATTTCCCATAGCCTTCAACGTCTCCGGCGAAAGGCAAGCTTCGATGTCAATGCCTCCTTCTTCCGCCGCAGGAAAAATTGTAACCTTCCCATGAGTTTTGTTCGCAGAACCGCTTCGCACAGCCACCGGTCTTCACCATCCGAAGTCATTACCATACACATTGAACCGCGGCGAGCTGCTCGCGGCCAAAGCATGACCAATCAAGCTATCCACTGTTAATAACCTAGGGCTTTCCACCCATGACTCCAAAAAGCTCCTAGCTTTTTCCTCTGTATGCAAAGCAACCATCTTGTTCATTTCCCAAGCTGCATGACCAAGTCCACCTCCAAGTAGATCACCTGCTTTGACGGTCACGGTCCCTACATATACCGCATTTCCGAAATAATTTTCAGGCAATGGTGGCTGCAATCTTGTTCTAGCTCCTATTAGCAAGTTGAAAGATACTTTTTGATTTGGGTCTAGGTTTTGGCTACGAATTACAGACCGCCAAAAATGAGTTAAGACTGCTTGTAGAGAGGATACCCGGTTGGTCATGTCAATCTCAGCATTGACCTTTGCTTTCAGTTCTGCAATCTTTTCTTTTGTGAAATGAAAAATTCTTTCTTTCGGCGATAGCGGAGTGAGGCTATCAGAGAGCTTTTGGGGAGGAATCCGGATAGGACAATCAGTACCATCAAGGAACCAACATCTGAGAGCTGGAGATTTGGTTATTTGATTAAAACCCCTGGAGATTTCGGACCAAGAGTTGAAGAAATGCCAAAAGGACGTGCCGTCGGCAACTGCATGGTTAAGGGTGCAACCGATGAAGATGCCATCGACAAGCTCAGTGACTTGCACTCCGAGCAAGGGCTTAGAAGTGCGCTCACAGTTTAGCACTCCGTTGAGTGGGAAAAAAGAGTGGACGAGTCGATCGGGAACGTAGACAGGCTCGAGAATATCGGCAATCGTAACAACATCATTGGCTGTGGCGTGTACAAACTGTGCTCCAGCGTTGTTGCAACCGATAAAATAGGAGGTGGAGTTGTCGTCGTTTTGGATGGAGACAAGGCGGCCGGCGAGGGGGTTGAAGAAGTCCAGCGTGCGGGAAAGGGAGGTTCTGAGGTGTTGGATTATTGAGCTTTCTGATGAGTACTCTCTGACTCTTGTGTGGTTTTGGGTTTGTGGAAAAGGAGTCCCTTCTGGATGGGGCCTACTAGAAGAAGCTGGAGATCCCATGGAGTCAACTCAATTCTCTCATGAGTTGAGCACTCCTTGTGACTCGCCGCTTGGACTGAACTCGTTGAGATGAGTTGAATGTCCGCCATGTCAGTTTCTTCTGCAATTGCTCGCTTTTCTCCGCGTGCCTGCGTATTTAGCTGAAGCTCAATGGTTAGACTTAATTATATATTCTGTATAAAACGAAGAAAAAATGGTTCATCATCGCTCATCGATATCTGCGCACTTTTGTTTGTGTCAATCTGTAAAGCATATGAGAAAAGCTATTCTGTCACTTAATGGTACCGTTATCAAATTCACTTCACTTCATTATTATAATTTTTTTAAATTCTAATATAAAATATAATAAATAATTTAATTTTTTTAAATTTTAAAATAATAATAATATTAAAAAATAATATTCTAACAATATTTTATCATTTCAACTCACTTCAACATTCAAACACAACATCTATTTAGATATAGTCTACCGCTTGGAAAAAAAATATTTTTATAAAAAAATTTTTAACTTATTAATTAAAAAAGTAATTTTAAATATATTGATATATTTTTTTATTTTTTAAAAATATTTAAATATATTAAAAAAATATGAAAAAAAGAAAACTTAAATATAAGGTATAGTCAAGTAAAGCGAATTACTCTAGGCTAGCCCGACTCAAAGTATATATGTTACAAAAAAAATAAAAAATCCTTGAAGCATATTTTATTGGCAACTGAGTTATTACGTTACCAAATGCTTATAAAACAATTGGCTCTTACCCAAAGAAAAAGGTTATTTTTATATTTTTTAACAGTGATTTTTTTTCTTTAAGAAATAGCTCCAGATTTATATATTTAGGATTTATATAAATAATAATATTAAGTATAAGTTTTAAATAGATAAATTTTAAATATGTGTTTTATAAGAGAGAGAGTATTACTGAAAAAGAATATATATTTTTATATTCTTTTAATGCAGGATCTATTTTTTTAAAAGGACTTGTGCACGGCTCTTCTATTTGAGTTTGTGTATATTATTTCTTTTTATAAATCGTTACTCATATATAAATACATCTATAAAAATGAATATACAAACAGATATAATTTGATATATTATGTTAGATTTATTTTTTAATAAAAATAATTTTACAATCTAACGTATCACATCAATTTCTAAATTTAATTTTTAAAATCTCTGTATAGCATTTTTTAAAATTACCCAAACGATGTTTATATATATATAATCTATTTTTCACCCATGCTCCTTGAAAAAATTAACATCAAGTAGTACAGTACAGTCCATTTTATCATTCGCCAAGAGTATTAGCAGTGATCTAGTTAATATTTAGCTAAAATTTGATTAATAAATTCATTTTTTTTAATTTAGCTTGATATTTTCAACGACATTAAATAATAAATTTTCTAAATATACCATTGTTCCAATTAAATATCTATATGTAATTTTTATTTATTTTAATTCTAATGATAATTTAAATATTTATAAAAACGTATATTAATTTTTTAATATTCATATTATTTTAACGGATATAATTTTTTAATGGTCTTATTTTTTCAATTGTCTTATTTTTCTAATGAATATATTTTTTTTAATGGCTATATTTTTCTAACAGTTATATTCTTTCACTATAAACATAATATTTCATAAACAATTTTATTTATTCCAACTCAAGTTTCTTTACAAAATCATTTTTTTATTTTCTCCTAACAGATTGTTCGCATTTTTGAAAAATGATTCTTAAAATATATGGTTCAAAGTATAAAATAAAATGTATGGTTCAAAATATCAAATAAAAGTCATGCTTCAAAAACATCATTTGTCCCGTAATTATTTGTATTTTCATTTCCATTTCTCTTGAATTCAAATTACTCATTTACTGTATCTCACAAAGATAAGAAAAGAAAAGAAAAGAAAAGGAAAGAAAAGAAAAGGAAACAAACCCACGTGTAGAAATCCCTTTACACTCTCTTGTATTCACATTAACCAGTGCAGCACTGCAGCTCGTGCGAAATAAAGATAGGCGTTTGGAAAATGCTGGCACCAAGAATGCGAGAGCATAAAAAATATATTAAAGAGGGAAAAAAAAAAAAAAAAAAAAAAATGTAAGGCTAGTACTAGTAGCCATTTTGGATGGCTATATTTAGTCAGTAAAAAATTCTATAGTTAAATTTGTTATAAATTTGGAGAGTTTATTGGGATGTATTTGAGCTGGCTAGCCAAAATTTTATTATATTGGTTTTGTTTGATTACGCAGTTTAGATGAGATAAAATGTTTTATAAAAAATTAAATAAAATATTATTTTTTAATATTATTTTTATTTTAAAATTTAAAAAAATTAAATTATTTATATATTTTGTGTGAGGGTTTGAAAAAATTGTAATAATATATTAGATGAGATAAGATAATTTAGTTTTATATAATGAAACCAGCCATTTATCTATGATTAGCTTACTACAAGTGCTCTAAGATGAGAAGATAGAATGGGTAGACATAGACTTAAATTTTTTCTTCCTTTAGGTGTGTTTGAATAAAGTGTATGTTCTTATTTATAGATAAATTATATATAGAGTAGTGTTATAGAGCAGCCACTGTAGTGTGTACATTGCACACATTACGTGGTTGCTTCTAGTATTTTTTTCCTCACTTTCTCTCTCTCTCTCTCCATTGGCCCGATTCACCTTCAGCCCAACCAGGTGCTGCCGTGCGCCGTCCAGCCTCATCGCCACCACTGGCGACTTCCCCTCATGCCAGTGACTAAGCCAGCCACCGCCGATCTCCCCCACGCGCAGCTCTCTCTCTCCCCTGCAGTAACCCAACCGAAATGAGTTCAGAGGGGCCACCGATGACTCTATTGCCGCCGTGCGTCGGTTCTAGCCCCACCGAACAGCTTCCCTAACCACCGCGACTCCTCCCCGAGCACCTTCGAGCCAACCAAGCCCTCCACCTCTCTCTTGCTCTCCACCTCTCATCTATCAGCTAGTGGGAGATGTGTGATTTGGATGATGTCACATTATGTGTGCAATGGATGCAGCCAAATAGTGGCTTCTCCCAAGATTATTTTATATATATATATATAAATGAGATAAAGTGGTGTCTATATTTTTCTTACTTTAACAATTGAATTCATAATAAAATATTTTATTATCAATTTCTAAACTAATAATATATAAGAGAATTAATATTTTTATAAAATAAAATTATATACTAACAAAAAAAAAAAGTTAGTTTGAGATATTAAGTAGTTAAATACTAATGTTAATATTACATCCTAACAATAACAAAAAATATCAAAAACTAGATGTTTATAAAATTTAAAAATATAATTTTATTTGTGTCATATGGGTTTATACGGTTTCAGTCAACCCATTTAATAATAATATCTTATCGAGCCAATATATTTTTATCCAAACTCATTTATATCAAATCTAAACTAACTTATTTAGTAATGTATTTGTGTTAAGTTTACAGATTATGTCAAAATAAATATTTTAATAATTATAAAAATAAAATCTATTAAGTTCATAATTATAAAAACCAAATCAATTGATACGCAACTGACAATCTGGAGCATCCAGTTTGCAGGTCGTGACTAGCACTTGCATTTAGACAATGGATTTACCCTTGAACACAAAACGCATGTATGAGATAAGTAAAAACGAAGATTGATTACTTCAAATCTTAGACTTTGGACACTTGGAATATCATCAATTTTATGAATTATTGTGAGATGATTTGAGATATTCGAGTGAGTTTTGTAAAAGACTGCTCGTTAGAACACTTAGGATATCTATAAATTTTATAAATAGTAGTGAAATGGTTTGAGTTATGATATTTTACTAGATTTTGGAAAAGAGAGATAAAAAATTGAATAAAATATCATCAAGTTAAAATATGGTTAAAATATAATTTTTGTTTTAAAATTTAAAAAAATTGTGTTTTGTTTGAAAGTTTAGGAAAATTATAATGATTAGATGAAAAATTTGAAAATTTGAAAATCTGAAATTGAAAGTTGAAATTATCTGTGTTGTTTGAATGTTGAAATGAGATGAGATGAGGTCAGATCATCTCAACATCCAAACAAGACCTTAATTGCCCTTTTCCACTTCACCATTAGGAGTGTAACCAATTTGATTCGATCTAATTTTGGACAAATTTAGGAACTGAATCGATATACATTAATTTGAAAAATTTAAGAATCGATATAGACCGATTTATCACTGAAATCGAAACTTTCGATTGTTTTAGTTTTGATCTGGTTTGGTCCGGTTTACCGTTTACACGTGTTAATCTTAATATTATAAGTTTGATATTATAGTTTTTTCAATATTAAACTTAGTTGTTAAGATTTAGTATTTATTATTAACAATTATTAATTCATTTATGTTCAATTTAGTATTGTATAAATAGTGTCTAACTTATCAATGAGACTAATAAACCTAAATAACAAAATTAAAATAGTATAATTAGTATTTAACTTATATTATATATTATATTAATTTTACTTTATAAGATTAATATACTTGAATCTTCTACTCATCATTTATATATCACATATTTAATAAGAAAAAAAAATTAAAAAACATGTATGGAATAGAATTTTTCTTTTTTTTTACATCCTTGTTCACTGTCAACCCCATATCTATTGGGAATTGAAAATCAAAAGTCTACTTGCACCCGGTGTGGGAACCACAGTTTTAAATTTCGTACCGTACCGGCCGGTACGGTCGAAATTTTTCGTTTCGGCCGTCCGGCCGGTACAAGTACTATACCTGTTCCGTACTGGCCAAAATACCGGCCGTACCGGCCGGTACCGGTCATACAGGCCTAAATTTCGGCCTGTATCGGCCTATATTTCGGCCGGTCTGGCCGATATTTCGGCCTGTGTTTTTTTTTTTTTTTTTTCGTTTTTTCAAACTACAAATTTATTTTTTAATCCTCAATTCAGACTAGACTATTTATAATTTATATATATATGTATTTATATATAATTTATTTATAAATAGACTATTATTTTAGAATATAATTTTTATATGTATTTATATATATAATTTATTTATAGATCGACTATCCCGAAACGTTATCTCGAAACGCTATCTCGAAACGATACTGGTACCGAAATATTTCGTTCCAGTGCCTTGACCGGTACGGTGTCCGGTACGGTATTCAAAACATTGGTGGGAACCCCTGCATACCCGTCCCTCCACGTGAAAAAATTGAAACGGCACGTTTTGTATTTTACCCAAATGACAGAACACCAACCTTCATGAACAAAGCAAGGTTTGTCTTCATCGTCTACCTACGAACACTCAATTTTCTTGGCATAGCTTGGGTATTTTCATGATAAGCTCTGGGTTTGCCTACATCATTTCATCATTGTGCACGCCACTGGTGGGCGCTGCGGCCTCCCTGATGGGGCCCCAGCATTTCACTTTGTTGAATTCTGGAATGTTTGAGTGAAAGTAAACCCAGATCAAAGCCTCCTGCATTTCCAGATAGTTGTCGAACAAATTCTCATCTCTATGGAAAAAGGCCTTCAAAACCTGTTCATATAAATCTTGCTTTCATAAGAGACTGATTCAACAAAAAATTGGAAATAAAAATTAGAGGGAATTAATAAGAGACTTTTTACCACTAGTAGTTCTTTGCAGAAGATGAAGTATCTGAGCCTAGCAAACAAATCCAAGAGAAAATGACATCCACTTATATGACAGTGAACATGAAGAGACATCTTTCCTTTCACTTTCTTCCGCTCTGCTACTATTTCGGCTTTATTTAAAAATATAATTCATTTCAACTCATCATTACAATTTTTTTAAATCTTAATACAAAATATAATAAACAATTCAATTTTTTAAATCTCAAAACAATAATAATAATAATAAATAATATTCTAATAATATTTTATCAACTCAACTCAACTCATTTCAATATCCAAACGCACTCTTCATCTCTTTGTAATCTGCTGTACCACCCTTGAAAGTTTTAAACTGAAATTTTAAATCCCAATTTCTCATATTTTGGATTACAATATACAATAACAGATTAAAAAAATACTCTCTAATCCTCTGCTTTCCTACGTTTTTTTACCTTTCAAAATATGTAATTCCCTTTTTTCAAATTTCGCTTTATTTAGCAACAGATACACATCAAGCCCCTCTTATTCGTCAGCGAATAGATCTTAGCAACAGATACCCACACTCTCTCTCTCTCTCTCTCAGACTATCGACGCTCTCTCTCTCCCAAACGACACCTCCTTTCTCTTCATGGTTTCATTTTCCTTCCTTTGTTTTTGTTTTTATTTTTTTGTTTTTTCAAAAAATATACCGACCACGTCAGCCGATTCCTCACAAACAGCTGTAACAGAAATGAGAAAAGGAGAGGACTGTAATCATCTCATCCTCATGCATTAACTGTATTGTTACTTTATTTTATCTCTTAAAATATATCATTTAACAGAAGTTTACATATTGAATTAAAATAAGATGAGATAGGATAAAATTTAAAATTTAAATAAAATATTATTAGAATATTATTTTTTAATATTATTTTTATTTTAAATTTGAAAAAATTAAATTGTTTATTATATTTTTTATGAAGATTTGTGAAAATTATAATAATTAGATGAAATGAGATAAGATAAGTTGAGATAAATTTTGAATCTAAACCTCCTCTAAATCTCATTTTTTCTTTTTTATATACTAATTTTTACAATATATCATACATCAATTTATTTATTTTTTATTCATATTATTTAAATAATTTTTTTTATTCTTTTTAAGTGTTACATTTCTACCAGTAAATTTGCAAAATCTATATATTTTTATATACAATGTAATATAATTCCATCCTATACAAACAAAATAAAAATGTATAAGCCAAATAAAAAATTAAAAATAAAATCAAAATATGACAAAATTGGATAAAAAAAAACATTTCCAAGATAGTTTTTAGAAGAAAACGAAATAGATGTGTTTTAAATAAGGAACAATAAAAAGAATTTGCTTACATGGTAAAAATCAAAGTAAAAAGAAAGAGAAATATAAATAATAAAAGAATATTTACAGGATAAACAGTACACGCTACATGTAGCAGGTGACTGTAATAAATTTTATTTTAGATTTCTTTTTATATAATTGGATGGAACTCTTTTTCTGAACAATTCTTTAAATAATTTATATTTCTTGCATTATATATAAGACATTGAGAATACTCTTAGGGGATTGGTTTCACAAACCTTGAAACCATCTTATCCTATCTAATCTCAATATCCAAACACCATTCAAACACAAATATTTTTTAATTTCAAATTTTTAACTTTTTCATCTAAGTATAACCTAATCATTATAACTTTCTTAAACTTCTAAACAAAGCACAAAAAACAATTATAACTTTTTCACATCTCAAAATAAAAATAATATTAAAAAATAATGTTTTAACTCTATTTTAACTTTATAATTTTTTTCTCATTTTCCAAAACTTTATAAAAATCTTAACTCAAACCATTTCACTACTATTCATAAATTATCTCACTACTATTCACAATTTTTTCATCTTATCTCATATGTATAACCAAACGAGGCTCTCATATTTTTATGTTTGAAAAATTCTACTCATCATCTTCACACCACACATAATTTTTTAATTTTGTTTAATTTATTTCAATGGGAAAAGGAGAAGCATCAAAAGTAGAGACCATTGCCCATTTTCGTTTCTTTTCTTCTATTTTTCTTTACTCTCTTAAATCCAAGCTGGTCAGTCTTTCCTCTTCACACATCCTTTCATTTCTCTTCTCCTTTTCCTTCCCCTCTGGAGATATTCAAATTATAATTAACGCATCACTTTCTCTGAGTTACTGGTTCTCAGGTAATTTCATCTTCATCTAATTGTTCTGAATCACGTGTGCTTCCATTTCAGATGTGGGTTTTTGCTAGGATCGTTTTGAAGTTATTCGATTCATTGTTCTTCGATTTAAGATACTATTTTTTGGACAGTGGAATTCGTAACGTTATCTGATGTTGGGATAGAATGAGATAGAATGCTATTTTTTGAGATGAGATGAGGTAAAATAAAAGTTAAAATTTAAATAAAATATTATTAAAATATAATTTATTATTATTATTTTATTTTAAAGCTTTAAGAAATTTAATTATTTATTATATTTATACGAGAGTTTAAAAAAATTATAATTATTATATAAGATGAGATTCTCGTCTATCTACCAAATCAAAAAGGGCCTAATTACTTGGAAAATGAATCACTTAGGTTTGGCCAATTTTATAAGATGATTGCTATAGTCTTAAAGAGATTATACGAGAGTAATTTTATAAATTAACGTAGTTTTACGTGATCTATTATATCTAATTTATAATAAAAATAACTTTACAATATGACGAACCATATAAAGCTGTGTAGTTTGTGGTACTTTTGTGTAATAAATTATGATAAACCATCATAATGAACAATAGAAGGAAGATACCTGTGATTTGGTAGAAGAGAAACTACACGGCAATTGTGAGGAGCAGAATGAGAAAGTCAGAGGGGAGACAGAAGAAGGAGAAATCATCGTAGAAGACAGTTTACCCATTCGGGAAAAGGCTTCAAAAAAGAGCTGCACTCAATCCAAACAAGCAGAAATTGATTTTTCAGTAAATAATATTTCAGATAATGAGATGTCAGATAAGGTCAATGAAGATGAGGAGCACCTTACTCCCTTGAGCAATTCCTTTGCATCCTTACAAGACCTGGGAGAAGAGGGAGATCTTTTCAATGCCACCCTCAGTGGTACTAAGGATTACATATTAGATTCTGAATTACCACTAAATTTTACAGAAATAGAGTGAAGAGAAGTAGAATGCAGCGTGCTGCCAGAAAGTGCTTTGATCTCAATGTTCCCTCATGACTCCCCATGTGTTGGTATGGAATATAAGGGGTGTTGGAAATTTAGTTTCCCCGGGTAAATTGAATAAGCTTGTGAATCAGTGGAAACCAAGATAGTTGTTTTATTAGAACCTTTTATTTCTTTTGACAGAGTCAATAAGGTGGCCAATAAGTTGCAGTTATACCATAGTTGTTCGTATGAAGTTCAGGGAGGGAAAATATGGGTTTTATGGGACGACTGGGTAACCTTTGACTTGATGCAGAGTTCTGCCCAATCATTATCAGGTATGGTTAATGTCGATGGATTCCAGTTTTTAGCATCTTTTGTGTATGCAAGTTGTGGTTACTTAGATAGGAGATGGTTGTAGAATGAGCTACGGAGTTTACATGTCTCTGGAAGGCCGTGGTTGGTGAATGGTGAGTGGGGATATCAATATTATAAGATCTAATTCTAAAAAGGTTGGAGGGGTGCCGAAACCAAGGATTGCTATATCTGATTTCAATAATTTTATTGATGAGTGTGGCTTGGTGGAACCTGTTTTTAAGGGTTCCAAGTTTACATGGTGAAATGGATGAGAAGGGTTTCACAAAATATGGGCAAGATTAGATAGAACATTTTTGTCTCCAAGCTTTCTTCAGATGGCCAACAATGTACTGATTAAGATTCTACTTAGGGTGTGCTCGGATCATAGTCCAATGATCATTGCTTTGGGGCCAGAGTTCAAGCCTTATGGACCATCAACATTTAAGTTTCTGAGAATGTGGTGCCAGCATTAGGACTTTATTATAGTAGTGAGATACAGCTGGGAACAACCTGCAAACAACAAGGGTCTATACAAGATGGCTGCCAACCTGAAAAGACTATAAAAGTGCAACTTAAAACTTAAAACTTAAAACAAGGAAGTTTTTGGAAGAGTGGACAAGCAAATACAAGATCTTGAAGATAATATTGTAGAGCTGGAAGCCAAGTTGTGTTCGGGACATAACAGAGAAGTGGGATTGGAAGTTGGAACTTTTTAGTAAAGTGAAGTTAGAGACCTGTCTACTTAAAGAAGAGATTCTCCTTAAGCAAAAAACCAAAGTTAAGTGGCTGAAAGAAGGCGACTCGAATTCAAAATTTTTTCATGCTACTCTTCAACACAGGAGAAATAAGGCTATGATAAGAAAAAAGATGGTTCTAGAGGATGGGAGGAACCTTGAATCCACACAAGAAATTCATGATGAGGCTGTCAAGTTCTTTCTGGATGCCTTAACCTCGGAGGGGAAAATGGAGGATTTTGATTTAAATAGTATCATCAGGCCTACGATCTCAGAGGAGGAAAACAGAAAAATCTGTCAAGTCCCTTCTTTAGAGGAACTCGAACAAGCTCTTATGAATATTCCCATGGACAGTTGCCCAGGTCCTGACAGTTTTGGCTCAAGTTTCTTCTTGGAATGCTGGGATATTGTTGCAGTGGATATTCTTGAGGAGGGGGCCAGTCTACCCACCATCTACTCTTCTTCTTTCATTGTTACAATCCCTAAAGAAGACAATCCTTCCAATTTCTCAAGGTTGAGACCTATTAGTTTATGCTCAGTAGCCTATAAAATTTTTTATAAAGTCATGGTGAATCGGGTATCTCCATTACTAGAGAGACTCATTTCTAAAGCACGGGGTCTTTCTTAAAAGGAAGGAGTATCAATGAAAATATTTCTTTGACCCAGGAGATGGTCCAAAACATCAATAAAAAAGTGAGAGGGGGTAACATAATTATCAAAATTGATATGGCAAAAGCATATAACAGACTAGAATGGCCTTTTTTTTGTTAAAAGTTCTTCAGGCTTTCGGTTTCTCTGACTTATTGAGGAGATTGGTTTGTAACTGCATTGCTCTATCTTCTTTCTCTGTTATGATGAATGGGACATATCGTGGCTATTTTAAATCAACACGGGGTGTTGTAATTCTGATTTGCTTGTAGATCCAAGATCAGAATCTTAGATGCCAAGATTTGTCACACAGATTTGATTAAGGTTTGTAAACAGAATGCAGTAAACAAGTAACACAAGAATTACGTGGTTCGATCCTAGTGATCTACATCCACGGCAGCAACAGTCAAGATCTTTATTGATGATCAAAATACAATCTTGAGATTACAAGAACACTCTCTCATTTACACCTCACAAGTTCTTGGAGCCTTTTTCACATATTGTTCTCTCTATTTCTCTCTTGTATTTCTCAGCACAAAAACTATGTCTCAAGTACAAACTGAAGCCTCTATTTATAGCATAAAAAAGTAACAAAGAAATAAGTTTCTGCTTCCTATAAACAGGCCAGTACTCAAGTCTTCCCTCATGTGCAGTCATGTGCACATGTGCTTTCCTTTTAAAATGATTGACACCTATCATAACAATTCTCCACCTTGGAAATCATTTAGAACTTCCAAGCTGCCTTTTCCCTCTTTGACTGTTGCTGCAGGTCCCCTCTAAGTGGCTTGGCAATTTTTCATATTGATCAAGTTCAGACAATGTTTGAACTTGACTGTTGGCAGAGACTTAGTCATCATGTCCGATGGATTTTCTTCTGTTGGGATCTTTTCTACCTCAATCTCTCCAGCTGAAATGATGTCCCTCACAAAGTGTAGCCTAATGTCTATATGTTTTGATCTTTCATGGTATACTTGATTTTTGGCAAGGTGAATTGTGCTCTGGTTATCACAGTGAACTGTGATATTCCCCTCATACATGCCTAATTCGTGAGATATACCCTTCAACCATATAGCTTCCTTTATTGCTTCAGTCATTGCAATATACTCTGCCTCAGTTGTTGACAAGGCAACTACTGGCTGAAGATTTGCCTTCCAGCTGATGGCACCTCCAAAGGCAGTGAACACAAAACCAGTCAAGGACTTTCTTGTGTCAATATTACCTGCGTAATCTGAATCAACAAAACCTTCTAGCTCACTTCCTCTTTTCACATTTTCACCAAATTTCAGTCCCAGACTCCTTGAACCAGAAAGGTATTGAAATACCCATTTGATAGCATGCCAGTGTGGTTTTCCTGGATTGCTCATAAACCTACTGACTAAGCTGACAGCATAGGTCAGATCTGGTCTAGAGCAAATCATGGCATACATGATGCTTCCTACCATGCTAGCATATGGTATTTTCTGCATAAATTCCTTATCTTCTTCAGTTTCTGGAGCTTGAGTGACTGAAAGTTTTGAGTGCTGCCCTATTGGGGTACTAACTGTTTTCAGCTGATCCATACCAAATCTAGTTAAAATTTTGGAAATATATGCCTTTTGAGATAGGTAGAGAAGCCTTTTATTTCTTTCCCTTACTATCTCCATTCCCAAAATTATTTTAGCAGGGCCAAGTTCTTTCATTTCAAATTCTGATTTTAGTATGCATTTTACTAAATCTATCTGAATTTTATCCTTACAAGCAATTAACATATCATCTACATAAAGCAGTAGATAAATTGGAGTTTCTTCAATTTGCTTGTAATATACACAGCTATCATAATTGCTTCTATTGAAACCAATATTAATCATATGGGAGTCAAACCTTTTATACCATTGTCTAGGAGACTGTTTAAGTCCATACAATAATTTTTTTAGTAAACACACTTGACTCTTAGTGGTTTTAGTTGTGAAGCCTTAGGGTGGTTGCATGTATATGACTTCTTCAAGTTCTCCATGCAAGAAAGCTGTCTTCACATCTAGTTGTTCTAAATGCATGTCTTGATGAGCAACAAAAGAAAGTAACAGTCTTATTGAACTGTGTTTAACCACAGGAGAAAAAATCTCATTATAATCCACACCCTCTCTCTGTGTAAACCCCTTTGCTACCAACCTAGCCTTGTACCTAGGTAGCTCAACCCCTGGTATGCCTTCTTTCCTTTTAAAGATCCATTTGGATCCAATAAGTTTCTGTTTTTCTGGTTTTGGAACCATTTCCCATGTTTGATTTTTGTTTAAAGAATCCATTTCTTCTTGCATTGCAAGCTTCCATTTTTCAGCCTCTTTACTAGCCATGGCCTCTTTGAAAGACCTTGGTTCTAACTCAATTATATCATCTGCAACAATTAATGCAAAAGCTGTAAGTTCAGCTTGCCCATACCTTTGAGGTGGTCTTATAACTCTTCTTTCTCCGTCTCTTGCCAGATTGTAAGAGTTCTCCCCACCTTGAGTTTTATGCTCTGTGCTTATACTCTCAGCTTTTATTTTATTATCTTGATGACATGGAGATTCTATTGAGTTCTCCACCTCAAGTTGTATATGAGTATTGGTAGGTTGCTGTCCTAAATTTTCTGGTTCAGTTTTATGTCTAGCCATTTGCCCCTCGTTGAAGGTCACATCTCTACTAATGATACATTTCTGTATCCCAGGTTCATCTATCCATAGCTTATAGCCTTTAATACTATCTGGGTATCCCACAAAAATGCACTTAAGTGCTCTAGGTTCTAACTTGTCAGTTTTAGTATGTGCATAGGCTACACATCCAAAAACTCTTAGATGGTCATACCTAGGTGGTTTTCCAGACCACATCTCTTGTGGAGTTTTAAAGTTTAAAACTGAGGAGGGACATCTATTTATCAAGTGAACTGCTGTGGTGGCAGCCTCAGCCCAAAATGATTTTGGTAATCTTGAGGTTGACAACATACACCTCACTTTCTCCAAAATGGTTCGGTTCATTCTTTCAGCCAAACCATTTTGTTGAGGTGTTTCCCTCACAGTTTTATGCCTAGCTATGCCCTCCCTTTTACAGAAATTATTAAAATCATTGGATAGATATTCTAGGCCATTATCTGTCCTTAACCTTTTAATTTTTTCTGCCAACCTGATTTTCAACTAGAGTTTTCCATTCTTTGAACTTGGCAAAAGTATCACTTTTATTTTTCAGAACATATAACCATACCTTCCTTGAGTAATCATCAATAATGGATAAGAAATACCTTACCCCACCATGTGAGTTGACCCTTGCTGGCCCCCAGAGATCTGAGTGAATGTAATCCAAAATTTGCTTGGTTTGGTGTACTGTTGGTTTGAAACTAACTCTTGTTGCCTTTCCAAAAATACAATCCTCACAGAAAGGTAGTTCTCCCAACCTTTCTTCCTCGGGTAGGCCTTGTTTTTGTAGTTCTTGAAGACCCCTTTGACTAATGTGTCCCAGTCTCAAGTGCCATAGTCTAACCTTGTCTTCTTTTCTGTTTTGCTCAAGTGGGGCCTCACCAATGACAGTCTTGCCTATCAACATGTACAACCCATTTCTTATAATTCCCTTCATTACAATCAAAGCACCCTTGGAAACTCTCAGTGTTCCAGATTCTGACTTGAAAATATAGCCAGATTTGTCAAGCATTCCCAGAGAAATCAGATTTCTCTTCAGTTCAGGTATGTATCTTACTTCTTGTAGTAATCTTTCCATACCATCAAACATTTTTAGCCTAACAGTCCCAATTCCCAGAATCTTACTTGTTTTATTGTTACCAAGAATTACATGTCCTTCATTCAATTCTGTGAATGTTTCAAACCATGATCTAGAGGGGCACATGTGGAATGAACATCCTGAGTCTAGGATCCATTCCTTTCCTGAGTCAACTTCTGAAACATTCAAGACCTCTGCACTATCATACCCATCCAATACCACTGCTGCATTTCCATCTTCCTTAGACTTATTTCCCACATTTTGTTGTCTTTCAGGGCAATCCCTCTTGAAGTGTCCTTCTTTATGGCATGTGAAGCATTTTAATTTCTTCCCTTTTGATTGTGATCTTTCCTTTGATCTTTCCTTTTTATTCTTCCATTTATGGTTTTGCTTTTCTGGTCTGCCCCTAACTATCAAACTTTCTCCAGTTTCAGTTTTGATCTCTGCCTCTTTGTGTAGTTCCCTCGAGTGCAATACAGATTGAACCTCTTCTAAAGACAAACTCTCTCTACCATACATCATGGTTTCTTTAAGGTTTGCATAAGAAGAATCTAAAGAACTTAAAAGTAGAATAGCTTGATCCTCATCCTCAATTTTTATGTCTATGTTTGCAAGATCCAATATGATCTTGTTAAACTCATCAAGATGTTCTTCCATAGACTTACCTGGAGTCATTTTGAAAGTATAGAGCTTGGTCTTCTTGTGGAGTCGATTTGCCAAAGATTTAGTCATGTATAAGCTTTCTAATTTTAGCCAAACACCTGCTGCTGTGTCTTCTTTGGCAACTTCCCTCAAGACTTTGTCACCAAGGGACAAGATGATGGTGCTGTGAGCCTTCTGCAAGAGTTGCAGTTTCTCTTTTTCAGATAAAGAACTTAAGTTCTTTTCACCAAGAAGTGCATCTTGGAGGCCCTGTTGAACCAGCAGTGCTTTCATCTTTATTCTCCACAGACCAAAATCATTCTTTCCATTAAACTTTTCTACATCGAACTTGGCAGTCCCCATTGGAACCTGGGCTCTTGATACCACTTGTTGTAATTCTGATTTGCTTGTAGATCCAAGATCAGAATCTTAGATGCCAAGATTTGTCACACAGATTTGATTAAGGTTTGTAAACAGAATGCAGTAAACAAGTAACACAAGAATTACGTGGTTCGATCCTAGTGATCTACATCCACGGCAACAACAGTCAAGATCTTTATTGATGATCAAAATACAATCTTGAGATTACAAGAACACTCTCTCATTTACACCTCACAAGTTCTTGGAGCCTTTTTCACAGATTGTTCTCTCTATTTCTCTCTTGTATTTCTCAGCACAAAAACTATGTCTCAAGTACAAACTGAAGCCTCTATTTATAGCATAAAAAAGTAACAAAGAAATAAGTTTCTGCTTCCTATAAACAGGCCAGTACTCAAGTCTTCCCTCATGTGCAGTCATGTGCACATGTGCTTTCCTTTTGAAGAAGGAAAATTCGCATGTACTTACTTGGGAGCCCCCCTCTACACAGGTAAACTCACTGCTCGAACTGTTGAACCTCTTCTGAGAAAGGTTAAGGAAAAACTAGCAGGTTGGAAGGCTGCATTATTATCTTCTTGTGGAAGACTTACTCTTACTAAACATGTTATCTCTAGTATTCCTCTGCATATACTCTCTGTCTTGAATATACCGAAAACAGCTCTAAAAGAGTTGTCTAGCTCTTTCTGTGATTTTTTCTGGGGAGACAATGAAGAAAAAAAGAAGAGGGTCTTGGTATACGTGATTTGGGAGAATGAACAAAGCTCTTCTCATGAAATTTGCTTGGAAACTCTTATATGAGGATTCTCTATGGTCATAGTTCTTCAGAGGCAAATACCTTACACAGACTCACCGTTTTCTACTTTCATCTACTCGGCTAGCTTATGGTTTATGGAAAGGAATTCATCCATTAATATTGGAGGAGATCCGAGGCACAAGATGGTTGGTAAAGGAGGGTAAAGTCTCTTTTTGGTTTGAGAAATGGTCCCACATTGGTTCGATAGTAAATAAAGTTGACCATGTGATTCAACCAAATCTCCATCTAAATGAGGTGTGCTCAGCTGCTGGGTGGGATGTACAGAAACTTAGGAACTTGGTTGGAGAGAATTTATGTAATGAGATTCTGTCCACTCACTGCTGGCTAAGGGAAGGGAAAGATCAACCTATTTAGAATGCCTCTTAAGTCAGGAAAATTCACTACCAAAGCTGCCTGGTCTGTGATCTGAAAGCATCATGTCAAAGTGGACTGGGCTAAATGGATTTGGCACAAAGCCATCCCCATGAAAATTACTGAGGTCCCCGACATAAAAAGGAAAAAAAAAAAAAGGATCCAACTGCAATTGTTACTTCAGCCCTGTTATAGAAACAATGGATCATATTTTGTGCTACAGTGGATTTTCCTCTGTTGTGTGGCAGAAATTTGCTTCTTTGCTGGGATTCAAATTTGATAATATTCATGGTTGGAAATCAATGGTGGAGACTGGAGAAATGGTTTAATAAAGCCCATGATGTGTCTCAGTTAGGAGTTGTAGTGGGTATGCTACCATCTATCATAAGCTGGTGCCTATGGCTTATATATATATATATATATATATATATATATATATATATATATATTATGTATGTATATTATATTTCAAGATTATCTTTACAATGATTGGTAGGAGATGTTAAGTTCGAATGGGAGATAGGCTGGAGACTGTGGAGAGTGTGTGCTTCCGAATTGAAAGCTTACTTGTGGATCAAATGCTGAAGTTGTCCTCCTTCAAGAGAATAAGCAGTGCGGGATGCATACAATTTACAACAGTTAGGTATGAATCCTATTCCCATTAAACCACCTGTTGTTATGGTTTTACACTGGCTAAGGGGCTGTGTCAAATTAAATATCGATGGATCTAGCTTGGGCAATCCAGGTGCCTTGGTGGCTGGCTTTGCTAATTATCATGGTTTCGGTAGGAACATGATGGCTGAGGTAAGACTTATTGGATGGCAGTGTCTGGGATAAGTTGGAACTCAAAAATGGGGAAGTCGAAAATGAATCCAAAATAATGGCAGACTGGTGAAATGGATTTGGAGAAGTTCACTGGGAAGCGAGGGACGATTGAGAAAGGATTCTGCTACTACCAAGATACCTGGTCTCCTCTTTGCGTCATGTTTATAGAGAGGTTAACCAAGTGGCTGATTTGCTTGCAAAAAGGGGTGCCAAAGGTCCAATACTTTTGAGTTGTTACATTACCAAATCCAGGGAGTACAAAAAACCATACGGAAACCAAATCATTTACAACGTAACACTGGGAGTCCTATATAGTTTATCAGTACGTACACTGCCCCTTATTTCTTTTTCAAGCACATCAGCCACTCGGTTAACCTCTCTATAATTTATCAGTACGTACACTGCCCCTTATCAATTGAAGCTTTCCGGACACCACGCGGGAGGGGTTGCCGGATTTGCACAGATCGGATTTCTAACGGGAAAGAAAGGGTCGGAAAAGAAACACCAACGTGATAAATTAATTTTACAATTGAAAAAAAAAATACACAATAAAAACCCATATTAATTGATTGTTGTTTCTAGCTGAAGTTAATTAGATGTAACAACATCCATAAATTCTGAATCATTTCCCATAACCTCCAACGTCTCCGGCGAAAGGCAAGCTTCGATGTCAATGCCTCCTTCTTCCGCCGTAGGAAAAACTGTAACCTTCCCAGGAGTTCTGTTCGCAGCACCGCTTCGCACAGCCACCGGTCTTCCCCATCCGAAGTCATTACCATACACATCGAACCGTGGCGAGCTGCTCGTCGATAAAGCATTACCGGCCACGCTACCCGCTGTAAATAACCTAGGGCTTTCCACCCACGACTCCAAAAAGCTCCTAGCTTTTTCATCTGTGTGCAAAGCAACCATCTTGTTCATTTCCCAAGCTGCATGACCAAGTCCACCTTCAAGTAGATCACCTGCTTTGACGGTCACGGTCCCTCCATGCACTGCATTTCCGAAATAATTTTCAGGCAATGGTGGCTGCAATCTTGTTCTAGCTCCTATTAGCAAGTTGAAAGATACTTTTTGATTTGGGTCTAGGTTTTGGCTACGAATTACAGACCGCCAAAAATGAGTTAAGACTGCTTGTAGAGAGGATACCCGATTGGTCATGCCAATCTCAGCATTGGCCTTTGTTTTCAGTTCTGCAATCTTTTCTTTTGTGAAATGAAAAATTCTTTCTTTCGGCGATAACGGAGTGAAACTATCAGAGAGCTTTTGGGGAGGAATCCGGATTGGACAATCGGTACCATCAAGGAACCAACGTTTGAGAGCTGGAGTTTTGGATATTTGATTAAAACCCCTGGAGATTTCGGACCAAGAATTGAAGAAATGCCAAAAGGACATGCCGTCAGCAACCGCATGGTTAAGGGTGCAACCGATGAAGATGCCATCGACAAGCTCAGTGACTTGCACTCCGAGCAAGGGCTTAGAAGCGCCCTCACAGTTTAGCACTTCGTTGAGTGGGAAAAAGGAGTGGACAAGTCGATCGGGAACGTAGACAGGCTCGAGGATGTCGGCAATCGTAACAACATCATTGGCTGTGGCGTGTACAAACTGTGCTCCAGCGTTGTTGCAATCGATAAAATAGGAGGTGGTGTTGTCGTCGTTTTGGATGGAGACAAGGCGGCCGGCGAGGGGGTTGAAGAAGTCCAGCGTGCGGGAAAGGGAGGTTCTGAGGTGTTGGATTATTGAGCTTTCTGATGAGTACTCTCTGATCTCTTGTGTGGTTTTGGGTTTGTGGAAAAGGAGACCCTTCTGGATGGGTCCTAGTAGAAGGAGTTGGAGATCCCATGGAGTCAACTCAATTCTCTGATGATCATGAGTTGAGCACTCCTTGTGACTCGCCGCTTTGACTGAGCTCGTTGAGATGAGTTGAATGTCCGCCATGTCAGTTTCTCCACAACTGCTCGCTTTTCTCCGTGTGCCTGCGTATTTTGCCGAACTTCAATGGTTGGAATTAATTATTGCCTATATAAAGCAAAGGAAAAACGAAGATGTTATTCAGGTAAAAAGGTTCTTCATCCTGCATGCATTTATGCACACCTTTTCGATCAGTGTTTATCTCTAAAGCGTCTTTATCGGCCGGCGGATTAATAATTTAGGGTAGGTATGGACAATGACATGCAATGAAAATTGAATAAATCTGTTTGCAGTTCCGGACTGCGTGCGCACGCCTTACGTGTCTCTTCACTTAAATGAAAGAAAAACGAAGATGTTATTCAGGTAAAAAGGTTCTTCATCCTGCATGCATTTATGCACACCTTTTCGATCAGTGTTTATCTCTAAAGCGTCTTATCGGCCGGCGAATTAATAATTTAGGGTAGGTATGAACAATGACATGCAATGAAAATTGAATAAATCTGTTTGCAGTTCCGGACTGCGTGCGTACGCCTTACGTGTCTCTTCACTTAATGAAACGAAAGGTTCTTCGAAACGTTTCATTTAAGTGAAGAGAGCTGCTACCTCCTCTATCTCAAAAAATAATTATTCTTCTTTCATCCTTCTCCTCAGAACATGAGAGCTGCTACTCAGTTGCTGTTCCTCTCTCAAATCATACCCTCTATTGCCATTACTGTCGTCCCTTTCCTCAGACCGAGTATGTTGTCGCGAACATAATCCATCGAAGAGCACTGCTCACTGCAAACAGAATGCATCTAATCCACTGGAAAAGCCTCCTATAAGTCATAGGTCTCGTGTGACTTGAGTTGTAATTTTGCCAAAAACCTCAATTTTTTAAAACAACAATCCTCAGTTTCTTAGAGTTGCCATGTTTCAGGACAAAGGATTTGGCCAATTAACAAATATAAAAACCCAAAAGATGTTCATTCCTGGGTTATATTGTATGTGATAGACACAAATCCATTATAGGTAAATTCTCGTAATAAATGGTTTTGGTTCTGGAGTTTGGAATCTTGGATGTAAATGGCACTCAAAGTAAAAGCAAGAGCAACTCGAGCTCTCCATAAAATCAACAGCTTTCATGCCAAAGGGGCCAAAGATGGTTATCGGCAATTTGCTGCTTTCTGTCGATTGGACAGTTTGCTGCTTTCCGTCGTTGAGGCGGTCGTTGGCAGTGGAGTATGTGACTCCGTCGATGGTGGAGGAGGCATCGATGGTGGATGAGATTGGATCGGGAGTGGTCATCAATGGTGGATGAGATTGGGTCGGAGGCACGGCACAGAGGGAAAAAAATTTCCTTCAATTTTCAATTTCTTGGGTTTAGTTAGATTTGGAAACATGGCAAATTTAGTCAATTCAATGATAGAAATGGGGTAAGTTAGTCCATTCATACATTAGGACTACCAATGAGTCCTAAAAGAGGACTAGACGTAGCAGCCCTCATGCAAATTAGACAAATTAGACGTGAATTTTGAGAAATGATTGAAAAAAATTAAATAAGAATATTATAAAAATTAATTTTTTTTGAATTTTTTTTATTTTAAAATTTGAAAAAGTTGTGTTTTATTTGGAAATTTGTGAAAATTGTAATGATTAGATGAAAAAAATTAAAAATTAAAAATTAAAAATTAAAAAGTGTTTGTATTTAAATGATATTTGAGAAAAAAATTATGTAAAGTTTTGAAATGAGATTAGGAGTGATACCCGCATGGTGCAGGTGCGTGGTGCCACACACGCCCCGCACCATGCGGGGAAAGGGTTTTCAATTGCCCCTAGGTGGTGGGGTGGGGTCAAAAATCTCATCCGTCCCACCCTCCGCCCAGGCCAATACTTACCCATTATTCATCGAGTCTAAAAACCAAATTATAATATATTTTAAATTATAAATTAAAATTTATAAATATAAAAAGAATTTAAACTTATTAAAGTTATATTTTGGATTGTCTTAGTCTCCTAGACCAACCTTTATATAGAAGGTTGAGATAGGAGGTTAAGGCAATACAATAGTCATACTTAATTAATGAGAGATTTAATCAAATAACTTGAATACAACTTTAAGTTTTCAATAAATTGTATATATATATACATATACAAATATTTATTTATATAAATATTTAAAATGTATTTTTTTTATATCGTGGAGCGGGGCGGGGTGAGGCCTCACTAGAGTCAACCCACCCCTTGCATGCCCTCGTTGGGCATTCTCTCGCCCCGCTGTCGAGGGGTAGCTCGCTTGCCTATGGAAAGCGGGGTAGTGAAGTGTAGACCTCCACTACCCATTTCTAGATGAGATGAGATGAGATCATCTCATTTCCTAAAGAAGCTTTACTATGAGGTGGAGTTTTTATATTCTTAAAACCTAAGGTCAATTTATATATATTCTTGATGTGTGTGTCTATGTCTAAAACATCTTTTATTGGCTGTCGAAATAATAATTTACTGTCTGATGTCGAAATTTTATATTCCTAAAGCTTAAGGCAAATTTATGGGACTTTAGAGAGTAAATTATTAATTCAACGGCCGATAAAAGATGCTTTAGACATAGATACACAAATCGATTGAGCATATATATATATATAGATATAATAGAAAATTATATACATACAATATTTTTTATAATCATTTACAAAATTCTATTTTAAATGAGAGATATTTTTATAAAATAATTTAAAAAATAACATCATTTTATATAAATATCCTTAATTTAAAATATAACTATATAAAAAGTTGTAAAAAGAATAGTACGTGTATCATTATTGTAATATAATCTATTATTTACCCAACCTCCTTGAAACCATTAAGATCAAGTAATACAGTACAGTCCATTTATTTTTTCTTCGGTTAAGATGAGAATAGAGAAGAAGAGAGATTTTAAGAGTTACATCTTTTGTAGGCATATTTAATAAAAAAATTACATAAAGATCATTATAAAAATTAAATATTTTAATTTCATAATTATAAAAAAATTACTTGATTTGATGATTATGAAAATCAAACCACTTTTCAAGATAATATCAAATGAATTGCAACATAACCTGCAGGAGCGTCCATTTGAAGGTTGTGACTAGCACATGCATTTTTTAGACAAAGAAATTAACCTTGAATACAAATTAAGCGTCTGTATGAGATAAGTTATAATGAAAATTGATTACTTCAAATGCTAGACTAAAGTATTTAATAAGAAGTTAATTAGTAGTGTTTAAATCGCGATTCTGCATAATTTGGATAGTGAGGTATGTATTATTATTCGTAGAATATCTGAAAATATCTCACTATCTAATATTTTAAGAATATCTGATTCCTCCTTAAAATTCTTGTGCCAAGATAGAGTGAGAGGAAGGAGTTTTTACCGGCATTTACTGTTAAATAAATACTGTTGAGAACCCCCAAATGATTGAACTTTAACTTTGCTTTTTTGAGTTTTGTATCAACTCCAAAGACTTCGATGTGACATGGCATGGTCTCGACATCTACATATTCTAGTTGAAATCTTACGACTTTAATTATCAGGGACCTTTTATCCATGCGCTTGTTTTGATATATTATTGTATTTGTATATTATATGGAGCTGTCTGTAAAACACACTGATCTTATTGATGGGATTCTGCCGGCTGGAGCACCTTTGATTAGGATCATGCAAGAATGTTACTGTGCCTAATCCAAGCCCATCATCCAACACTGCAGAAAGCTTTACTGGATCTGTTCATGAGGTCTCAAGATCTGCTTCAACCGTCCAATTGCTGGATTCTTTGCTTGTTTTCTCGAGGAGAGGCTTATTAGTGTATTAGAACATATATTTTGTAGTCAAAACAGGCATACTGCTTCCCTGGCATATTTAGTCGAAGGTCAATAAATGCATGCTAGTGTTTCATAATTTGATTGTAAAGGAAGCGCTTTTCAGATTCTCGTATTCAGGACAAAACGTAAGAGGTAGGACAGAAAGCTGAAAAATACTGTACCGAGAAGTGAGTGGTTCGGGTTCGCAGTTTATCTCCAACTACACTAGTGTGGTGATACTAGCCATTTCATTACTGTCTTTTCTCGTTGCTGTCATGTGAAATTTCTATGTTTAATGCATAAGTGCTCATGATCCGCTGCACTTCCTAGTTAGTTTGCAAAAGGTTCTTCATATTTAACTGGCATTTATGTGAAGGAAAGTCCCCGGGTGATTTTTTCTTTTTTGAAGTTAGCCCTGGGTGATATTGATCATTCTAAAACAAATCAATTTCCATTTGAAAAGTTTTCATAATATTTAGTTGGTTATTAAGAAATTTATATAGAATTTTAGATGTGTTTAATAATTTTTTTAGTTATTAACGTTAAATGAACATTTAAAACATAATTGTTTGAACAATAACTTAATTAAAATATGATTATTAATTAACATATATATATATATATAATCAGTAGAAATACAAAATATGATAAAAACTAATAAAAAAATATTAAATTAATAATAAAATTTATTATTATATAGATATCAGTATATGAATAATTCAGTATGAGAATAGATTTTGAATTGAATAAGACGTTGTTATTGAGATTTGAGAGAATGGCACTTTTGATGATGGGTCAGGCCACGGCAATTATCTAATTGTTACTGCTGAATTTGCAAGTAATATACCTGAAAAAAGATATCTGCAATATTTCCTTTGCTTATTTTATTTAGCGGAAGTTTACATTTTGCATCTTCAAACTATCGCATCCTTTTTGTAATATGTACTCAAACTAACACTTTTGACACATTGCATATATCTTCAAACAATAATTTCTCGTCAAGTCTTTGACATGCCGCAATCTTTGACGGTAGATCGTACTCGAAGACTTTTCGATGAGATTGCGCTGGATGTTGAGATGAGTTGAGAGTTAATTTATAAATAATAATATTTTATAAGTCTTATTGTGATGAGTTTAATTTGTTAATATTGAAATATGGTTCACTTGAAATGTATGAAATAGATTAGAATGAGTTTAATTTTTTTAAAGTATATTAAAAAAATAATGAGTCTCATTAATAATTAGTTTGTAATAAGTTTAAATTAGTTAAACAAACACACATAAACAAGCGCTAGTGTTTCACTTTTTAAATTGAAATGTATGAAATAGATTAGAATGAGTTTAATTTTTTTAAAGTATATTAAAAAAATAATGAGTCTCATTAATAATTAATTTGTAATAAGTTTAAATTAGTTAAACAAACACACATAAACAAGCGCTAGTTTGGATACTGCATTGCGAAAAGATTAACATTTCGGGGTCAAAGTTTATTTTCATACCCATGTTTCCTTGTACGCTATTAACGATTTCTTTCTGTCTTTTATTTTTATTTTTTTCTTACCAGGTCTTAGGTCAGCACGTATTTGAAATAGGGTCTGGTATCGCTTGTGGAGAAATAATTCCATTATGTTACCCGACATCTTTATAATATTATTCTACATTTTCTCTTTTGCTTGTCCAACTTATTTTCTGTCGGGAAAATATGAATAATAAAATATATATATATATATATATATATATAAGTGTGCAAACACTTTATAAATTAGAGAATAAGTAAAATAACAGTGATAAATTGAACCCAATATTGAGATACGTTGTGATTGATGTTTTCCATAAAATAAATTACGTTGTCTCGAAATCTTAACATGTATTAGACTTCTTGACAGTCTATCCTTACGAAACAACGTCGGTTTCTGCTAATCTCATGTTCGGTGCACACAATAGAAGATACTCAAATCTGAAATAAAATAGCTAAAGCTCAAAAAAAAGAAGAGCAAAATGAAGGGAGAAGTGTTAATTTCTCTAATTTTTTAGACAATTTAGAGTGAGTAAATTTGTAGATGAATTTCTTTATTTATAGAGAATGAAATAGCACCTATGAAAAAGCAAAACTAAAATAAAATTTCAATTGTGGAAATAAAGAACTAATATAAAATAAAATGATACTTATGAAAAGTCACAATTAAAATGAAATATTACTTATGAGAAGTTACAACTTTTCAACTGTAGAGAATACATTAAAAATGTTTCGAACTCGTCAAAGTGCATAATCTCTTGTTTAGTGGCCAAGCAGTTAAGGCTCATATCCTCAAAAGATATGAATTGGTTCAAGTCGTTGTGGTACATTTTTATTTAAATCTTAACAACCGACTAAAACATTGAACAATAACAATTGTTCACATGATTTTAATCATTCTAAATTTAAAACCAACACATTCAAGTCCTTCTGCAATGATTTTACTGCATGAATATTTAGAGCACGTATCCATCACAAAAAGGGTAAAATATGCGAGACTGTCTTGGTAGAATAATGATATACAGATTAATGCCTTTAATTGAGTCCTCTACATTTTTATCCTAAGGGAGGGACTAATGGTTAGCAAACCAATGAAGCAGCCGACCGGAACCCCTGTTCCCCAAACATTGATAGATTCAAGTTTCCGACATTTACTTACAAGAAGAAGAAGCCCGCTTTCGGTTACGTGGCGGCAGCTCCACAGAACTACATTCTACAAAGGAACATGAGACATGCATGATCTGTAACATCTACTTATGCTTTAGATTATCGATAAATAATTCAAAGTAAAAAGAAAACGAAAGGTATATATGCAATGCGTGATGAATGTTGACAAGCAATATCTGGTTTGTGATTTGAATGAGAATGAAGCTTAATTAAGAGCAGTACTGAATAATCAAAACCCCTTTGTGGAATGATCAGAGAACTAACCTTTAAATGTGGACATCTTTCTGCAATTGCAAACAAAGAGACGTCTGTTATGAATGTGCCACCAATATTGAGGTGTTGCAAAGCATTGGTTTTGGATATCTGTCGGAAAAATTAAATTATGAGAAAGAGAAAAAATGCATCTGACTACTACAAATCTCTGTTTGGATTGAGAGATGAGATGGAATGAGATTATTTGAGAATAGTGGTGAGATTTGTGAGTTAAAATTTGTGAAATAGTAATGAGATGAGATGAAATCACTCTCAATCCAAACCGGCTACTCAACAAATCTCTGAAAGGATCAATTCTGGGATGATTTAGATAATGAAACAAACAAAGAAATTCGAATTTCAAAGCCACATTAAGATTAAGAAAAATTGTGGAACTACTGATCTATATAGCTCAATGCTAACACTATCGTCACATACCAATTGAAGGACACCTATGTCCGAGATCCCTGTCATACCCCATAAAGATAGGGATGTCAGGTTGCCGACACACTTCGCCAAAGATATTCTGTATAGTCCCTTGTCAGTTATTTGGCAACCCCAACGACTCCTTGAACTGGAAAACCACATAAGATAGATCAAATCGTTCCCCTTTCGATGCAGGTACATGACAATTCCGCTCAACTTATTGCAGAAACATATCAAAGATTTAGCCTTTAAGACGTAATAGCCATGCTTTAAATAACCGAAAAAAAGGGGGGAAAACTTGAATGTTATAAAGGGAATCCGAGAGATCGAGAGTGTACATGTCAAGGTCTTTGAGGCTGTAGGCATGGCGAACGAGGCGGGCGGTGGAGTCATCATCCATCTTCCACCCAGCAAAGCTCAGAGTCTCCCTCCGAGCCAGAGATTGCTTCACCCCACGCTTCCATTTCTTGCACACGCTGCTCGCCCTGAAACAAGAGAGATGTCAGTACATGATAAAAACGATGAGAAATTCAATTTCAGGGTAGAAGAGATATAACATATTTGCTGTAATAGCAACATACTGAGCCAAATCAGTGAAGGAATTGATAAAAACAAATATATAAGAAAGCAGGTCTATGGGTAGCCGATCAATCTCTCCCTCGTCTTCCATCATCCCCGCTCACACAGAGAGAGAGAGAGAGAGAGAGAGAGAAAGAGAGAGAGAGGTTTCACCTGGGATTTCTCTAGCTTATACGTGGTGACAAGATTCTATAGAAAAAAGCTTTCTTTACAAACACGAAAAATATGAAGGATGTGCTCATGTCGTCGACATCGACGCCATTACAAGAATCTACTGTGTCTGTTTGAAAACAAAAAATATACTGTTTGTCAGAGTCAACGTTGTCTTTTCTTTTATTTTTTATCAATTTGGAAAAATCACAGTAATAAAATTAAGTTTTTTAAAAGTTTTTTATTCTTTGTTTTTATATTTTTAATTGTTTTATCACTATGGCGGCGGCATTAGTACTACTTATTAGGAATTTTAAAAAATAGAAAAATATAGGGAATTTAAAATGAATGTTGAACTTAATTTGACACTATTTTAATTATAATATAAAAAAGAGGTTCGCCTCTTCTCACAGATGAATAAATAATGTCTTCATTTTTTATTTTTCCCAAGCAAATCAAAGCTGTATTTACAACAACCACAAGCAGCCATCAACTTGGACCCCAATACAATTAAACACATAATATCCTAATTTGGAACATTGAAATTATATTAATCTTAATTTCTTAGACTAACCTAATGTTATTAAAGCTGCCAACCCAAATAATTAGCCGGACTCTTAAATTTCTTGCTACCATAATAATTATAAATAAATAAATAAATAAAAATATTTGAATTTCAAAAATATATACATTAGCGCCCATTCGTTGGAGTATTATTAATTACTATATTTTTAATGTAAATTAGTGTTTCCAATTCAACGCTGAAACAGGTTAGAATGGAGTCTTAAAATTAATGAGTAAAGTGGACACTTAAATTGTTGCCAAAATGAATAATATAATGAGATAACTCAGTGCTATTTAAGGATTGATTTTATTAGCGTAGCAGCTTAATTGGGAATTTTTAAAAATTGGATATCAATACCAATCATTATGAGCTGCACTTGCTTGCTAAACATTAATCCCTTAGAACTGTATCTGCTCTAAATACTGGCGCCTCTTTTATATGGTATGTCTTTTTATTTTAATGGTATCTATTAATTCATGTTAATCTGGCTTTTTTTTTTTCCCACCATTAAAGCTAATTAAACGTAAATATTAACAGATTTTAGTTACTTAATAAAGAAATCAGCCTCAGAACCATAGATTTGAAGATGCATTTGTAACTAAATTTTTGTTGAACTTATTAATTATGGGTTTTCCTCAGATTTTGTAGTAGTTTTTATTTTACTTTTTTTTGTATGAGGGTTATAATGTTTTTTAACATCTTTCAATTGTGCTTTTGGGCTCATGAGTACTACTATTGAAAATAAATATGTTTACCAATTAATTGGTTAAAAAATGTTTCAAAAATTGGCACTAATTAGAAATGAGGTTAATAATATGAAATTAATCATGTGATTGATTTTGGGCAGTATTGTTTTTATATTTGATACTCCTTAAGATATTGGCCGGCTATTATATATTTGAGTTTTGTAGTAAGACTATTCATACAAGAAAAAAAAAAACAAATGGATCGTGTTTTACTAGAAGAAATATTGATTTACTAAGAGAATTATAACATTTAATATCATTCGTGTTGTATTAACGGGTGACGATTTGATGATATAAGCATGCATGAAACTACATAAATTCAACTTAATTGGATTGTAATCACATTATCTTTAAACTAATATAACGGTCAACGATATTAACAGAATGTGATTACTAATTTAAGATGTCGTTATAATGAATTGAACAACAGTCTATCATGATAACGGAATAACCATCAATTAAAATATCTATAACAGCCAATTAATTATTGGGATGCTTAGTTTATAATAATTCAAACGGTTGATATGATTAGAAACTTTTCTATACATTACATGATTATATAAAAAGTTATATGCTAATTGAGTATTAAAAGAAATGTTATTTTTTACTATTTTCAATTCAAATAAAATCTCAGTGTTTTGTTGAATTAAAACGTCATAATATTGAATATATTCATCAACTCACGAGGCAAAGCAAACGGGTATACATTTTTATTAATTTTTCAAATGGACAAAAAAAATAAGAGGGTAGTCGAGAGAAAAATAAACTAAAACAAGGTTAATTAAGCAGAATAATAATCGCATAAGCGTGTACAGCGTGCGGGAAGGTTTTCAGGCAAATGAAGTTTGAACCACACTCAGATAGGCATGCGGAGGGAGGGAAAGATATCTGGCAGGCGAGCCTACACAGGTTCTAGAAAAATAACGGCGCTGGAGGTCAAGTTCTTTCCATATATGATCTTGGAGAGAGAGAGAGAGAGAGAGGGTCATGCAAGGTGAAGTGACACGAGGCTCCCTGAATGAGGGTCTGGAATTGAATCTACTACGAATTGGTTTGCAGCCACCAAGGGCACCTTGCTACCAAATTTGTCTGCCCCTGAGTGAAATAATGATTCCAGTCTCTCCTTGCAGTTTCAGCATTTCTCCACTCATCATCCCCTATATATTTCCAACTCCTGTCACACTGCCTTCTCACCTTTTACTCAGCAAATTGCTTTCTTTGATCTCAGTTTGTTCTTACAGAGCAGAGAGAAGAGAGCAAGATAGTGTTCTTGTTGCAGCGTCAGCTACAATTCTTGTGTCCGCAATTCTCATTTGGGTATAAGCCTTTCCTATATAGTGTTTGATGGGTAGATGATATTTCGGTGCCCATGTCTATCTCATTTCTTTTTCTCATTTTGATCACTATTTGTGTTTTGATTAAATGGTTTGGAACTGTTTATTATGTTCAGTCAATCTATTCTCCAACTATTTCTTATGGTCTGTTTAAAGTCTATTGACACACAAACCTATAATTTGTCTGTACTTGTGTGCACATATATATATATATATATATTATATATGTATATATGTGGGGTTGAGTATGTGTACTTAGGATTTTTATTTATATATGTTGATTTTTGATGTAGCATGGTTCTTTGCAGATTCTTCTAATGCAAAAGGAGACTTTTTCTATAGTTCTTTTGATCATTATAGAAGCTTGAAAGTTTTGAAAAATTTCTTGAAAAACTTTCTTCATACACACATCAACAGATCTAGGTTCATGCATTTGGATAACTTTCTTGACAAGCATGCATCAATATTTGTGATCTAAATCTTTAAAACTAAATGATTTTTTTTTTTTTTCATTTTGATGTGGTATTGAGTTTGTGATTTTCTTTTATCAATTATTCACAATACCAATTATTCTCTTTTTGGAATTTAGGGTTTATTGTTGAAAACATTGATAGAGGGGTTCCCTTCTTCAATCTCCTCTGTTTGTGCGCGCGCGCGCGCATGTTTCTTTCTTCTAGCATTTTTTATTTCTTCTTAAAACAGTCTCATATAATATCAATTATCAAGCATGTGTCTTGTTGATATCTGCCCTGCATATGCCAGTGGTTTATAACTAGATCTGTGTATCCATTTGTATTCTACATGATTTATATTGCCTTCATGAACAAGATCCCAGTATCCATATTTTCATCTTTTTTTTATTGTTTTGGGTTAGGATTGAAACCAATACCTGGGATGTTGCTCCTTCCATTTGGTTTAAAGAACTTTCTTTGAAGATGTTTTATTTGCTATTAACTAATTTCATGAGTTTCCTTAAGTTTTGTATTAATGTTTGCTTATGCATGCATCTGTCTTTGATCAAGCATTTTTTTTCATCCTATCCACCATTTAGGATTGCATCCTTGAAATTGTCGTGTTGACCTTCATACCTTATCTTTTATTGTGAAGTTTCGTATTTATTGTCTCATGTATCTATGTCCAACATGTTTAAATGATTGCAAGAAAGCCTTTTGTTCTGTTTGTGATTCTTTTTATACAAATGACCTTTATTTGTTTCATCTAGATTGACTCTATGATTATTTGGTTCCATGAATGTCAATAACTGCACTTTTGTGCGTATGTGAATTATTTAGAATGCTTAATGTTTAGTTGACTGCCATTGTTTGATCTTTTTGAACTTTTTATCTGATCTCATCTGATAACAGTTAATTTTCCTTACGAAAAAAGATTACTGACACTAATTGGGGTGGATTGTTTTAACTAAATTCCTTTGAGTTCTTGACCATCTCTGTTTTTGTTATTTTTTTCCATCTTTTTCAATCATTATAAGAATGTGGGTGTGTGATCATGTTTCGACTGAGGACTATGAGTTCAAATTGATACTGCCCAAGTTGTCATAATCTTTTGAAGAAAACTTAAGTTGTTAGTACTTAACAACATCTTCTTGAGCCTGATGGTCATGACATTCTAGATATTTATTGTCTAAATTTATGTCTGTTTTTACCCTATTCAGAACTGACAAAAGCAATTGAGTTTATTTGTGGACTGAACCAGAAGACTGAGAGTATATACATTCTTGTGAATGGTTGAACTAAGTACATCAAGTTGTTGTTAGTGCACAAGCATGAGTCTGTATTTGTGATGACTTGGGAAATTTGTTAGAGATGTTTGTCTTGTGGAAGAGTGAGTTAGCACTGATAAATTAACTCTTTCAAAGTAATTAATATTATTGCTCAACAGATAAAAAAGAAAGAAAGTTATTTTATTGTTCTATGAGTAACCCAGTTATTATTTTATGTTTTGAATGCTTTGTCATTTATACTTATTTTCAAGTTCTGTGTACTTGGGCAATGCCTATTTCATTCGTATTAATAACGTTATTTTTACTCATAAAAAAATAATACTTATTCAAGTAATTAGGACAAACTACTTTAGCTTTTTATTTGAGATCCTTTTGCTTTCTGCTTCTAGAATTCTTTAGTCTATTCAGTCATCTTCATCCAGTTGCACCTGATTATATATTTGCTATTCATTCATTTCTGGTCACAAAAAATAACTAATAAAACAAGTTGACCTGACTACTGCTACTGCGGTTTTGGGGTTAGCAGATTTTTGTAGGGACATGGCATATTGCATGAAAATAATTATTACACTTAAGTTACAATTGTCGTGGCTAGTGTGCCAAGTTTTACTGTTATCAATTACCCTTGTGTTTGCTTTGAATTTATAAAACCTCTTTCGAGATTTTTCTTTATAAATCATTTCTGAAAGTTTAAAGCACTTTCATTGATTCTTCAGATCTTACTGACTCGTTTTTTCCATTTATCTAGCAATGAAATAATTCCAGTGTCTTTCCTTATTAATTTAATTCAATGAGTTAGGACTGACACAGCTGAAGTTTGGAAGAAATTGTAGGTCAAATGGCATATTATGGTTGTTATTGATGGAACTGAATAAAATCAGTTCAAAGTACTTTAGTCACCAAATAGCATGCCACCTTTCTTCAACTCATCGTTCCTTTCATTTTATATTATACTTTTACTTGAAGTCTAAGGTCCTAGACTTTACTTGGCACATTTAGGTAATATAGTCTTTAGCACTGGATGGAGAGTACTTAATTTTTTCCCCTTGTTTCCAATTTTGGTGAAATGGCAGCGGGAGTATAGCCAGTGGGGGCACCTGACAGTTCAACACATTTTGGTAAAATTTAAGTTATGAACAGAGCACTGAAGTTAGTGACTATTAATAGTTCCAATTTTTATAGGGTGAATATCTGCAAGAAACATTTTTTTTTTTGGTTGATTGAGAAAATTATTTGAAATTTTGTTATTTTTTAAAAATAAGATTCTAACAAAATTATTTCATTTTAAAATAAAAACAGAGCTACATGCTTATAAGGGTAACAAATGGTGTGTTATACCCCGGCATGATTAGGATATTCTTAATATTTCCTTTCTTTTTCTGAACCATCATTTTCTTGTTTCAAACTCATGATATTCTTATTATTTCCGTAAAATTTCATATTCATGTTGTACTTTCCATTCCCAAAACTCTCTTTTAATGTTATAGATGTATGCCACATAAGTTTTGCTATTCTATATTTACCTTGTTAATTCAATTGGACACTTTGATATATCTTCTTTTTTACTAGTAGCTGATGGTTTTTATTATTTTTTCTTTATTGGTAACTATGACTTTTATGCACTGAAGGAGCATTGAGTACATTTAGCATATATATATATATATATATTTTTTTTTTTCTGTGAGTACATTTAGCTAAATTTGTTTGATTGTTCCTTGTCTTTCCTTCTTGTATACCTGAACTCAACATTAACAAGATATTTTTATATGTGCTTTGAGCTATAAAATCACTGTTGGACATGCATAGTAGCACACAAAATATGTTTTTGCATGAGAACTTAAAGATTGAGTTGTAAATTGATTGTTTAAAAAAATGTTTGTCAGATCACTGTTACAGATAAAGAATGAGGGGAAGGGTAGGGCAAGCAGAGATGCACTTTGAAGGTTTCCTTAACTGTTGCATATTTCTTAGAGGAAGGATGTGTATTATTGTCAGCAATTCCTGCTATGATTCGAGAGTAAATTGCAGGAAAGGTTGAAATTGAGAAATGATGTGCATCTAAAATTAGTTCAGCTATGGATTACAGAACATTTTCTCAAATGACAAAAGATGAAATAAGATATCATTTAAATAAATGAATATGGAAATACTCAAAAGTGTTGTGGTAAGCAGTAGAAATTCGATTAAACTGGATAGATGTCACTTTCTGAGTGTTCTCTTCAACTTTTTTTGTTTCATACCAAGTCCAATGCAAAAACTTCTGCTGCTCACATTTTACATTGTAATCTTTTCATTTGTAGATAGCTTGGCAGACATGAAATTGTTGAGTCAAATTATTCCAGATCTTATTTTATAACAAGTGATGTGATTTCAGGTCTGCGAAGACAACCTTCTTGGCCAAAATGAACAGTCAAGGCAGCTCCTCCAACTCATTTCCTGAGATCTTTATGGCTGACCATGGGAACCACGGGATCCATGGGAATGATGTCAACAATCTTGGGTTTGTTCAGAGTAATGTTAATCCAATGGAGTCTGCTGTTCGTGATAGCCCTACAGTTATAAACTGGATGGGCCCATATAGTTCCAGCATGATTAACCATAACCAAGTTAATCCTCAGGAGTTATTTGGTGGGCACAGATGGCTTTCTTCCATTGGTGCTGCTGGTGGAAGTGGTCAAGGATTTCAAGTGAGCCGTTCTGGGACAAATGTTGCTACTTTTGAGGAGGGTAGCACATCCTTCTTGCAAGGTACCAGTTCTCATGCTCACCATCAGAACATAGACCTCAATTCATTGCTTGAGAACAGTGATGGTGAAGCCAATCAGGATATGGGGCAGGTTTAAGCTTGTCTCTATTTAATCCTGATGGACTAGAAGCTCATCAAAATCAACAGTCCGGCACTTCTTCTGTACCAGTCGTGATATCTTCTGGAGTTGCAGGATATGTGCTGGAGGAAAACAACAGCAGGGAGGATCTTTCATCGGATGGTAGGCGGGTATCCTGCAAAAGAAGAGCACCTGAAGATGTTCCTGGGCTACTGTATTTGGGTGAAAGCTCAAGATATGCTCAGGAATCTGGAAATCTTGAATGGCGTGCTCTTTCTGCTCAGGAAAATGCCAATGCCAACTTGAACCTATCAAGTCCTTCAAGTATTCCTCCAAATGCTGGTCATCCTGAACGGTTGGAGGATGGAATTGGCATTTCTATGACGGGAGCACTTTCTGGCATGCTCCAAACTTCAAGTGGGGCAGGACAAGAAGAAGGATCCCAGAGGAATATTCGGGTAAGGAGATCTGCAGATCCACAAGATTTTGTACCACCTAGTATATGCTCGAGTGGGACCAGCAGAGATTCTTATCCACAGCCAGACAGTCTACCAGCCGTGTTTTCTCCATTTGATAGCTTTCCAAACCCAAGCTCAGCAGCACCATTACCAGTTGATGGAACTAATCCGGTGCATTCTTTTGCACATGTTCCCAACTCTTTGCAAAATCTTCAGTCTTCACCCTGGTATGATTTGACTATTCCACCTGTGTATGCTGTCAATGGTGGCAGCACTTTTCAGCAACAAGGTAATTCAATGAGCATACCAAGGAACACCCTGCTGGCTCCTGAAACTGAACCCCAAGGTAATTCAATGAGCATACCAAGGAACACCCTGCTGGCTCCTGAAACTGAAAGGGGTTATGTGGCAGAGTATCCAACAGCCTATCACCTGTTCAATGGGCATTCCAACTCTCCAGGAAACATTGCTTCTAGCTCACAAAATGGCACTCTTTCAGGTGTTCATTTCCCATATGCTCGTACTCGAGTTCCTGAACACAACATGACTGAACAGTACAGGCAGAGGTTTTCAGATAGTGTCAACCGTTTTATGGTTGAATCTACTGGTTTTGAGTGTAGAGAGCTGGGTATTTACTGCCCACTACATTCAAGGACTTCTGCAGCAGCTCGAGAAATGGATCTTTCAGTTAGAAGTGATGTAATACCTGTTCAGATCCATCAGGCATATGGATGGACGACAGGAACTGAGAGACAAGCTGGTGGTTATTCTGAAAACCCCTTTGCATTAGAGTTCGTTGGTGCTGCTCAAAGGACAAGGAGATTGGTATCTGAGGTATGCCCAAAATATTTTATCTTTTGGCCCACATTTTTTTCAACACTTTCTGCCCACTTGTGTGCATGAATTTATCAGTTTAGGCAATGTGTTCAAATTATGATTCAGTGAGCACAACCCAATCATAATTTCTTTCTCGTGTTTGATTGTTTGGGAAGCACAAACTTTGCCACAATGAGTAATTTTTAAAAAATTTTTAAGGAACTGAAAATGTAATGCAAATGGGAAAAGGGGGAAGAAGCTTTTGCACCCCTATAGGATAAAGAAACCCACTAAGTTCACCAGCCACCACCATTGTTGAACCCACTGCCTCTTAATCTGAAGGGAGGAGGGGGGGGGGGGGGGGGGGGGGGGGGGGGGGGGGGGGGAATACTATTTTGCTTTATAGGCCATTGAGAAGGATCTCCAATATGGTTTATTGGAGGATCCCAAAGTTATAAATTTATAGGCCATCGAGAAGGATCTCCAATATGGTTTATTGGAGGATCCGAAATTGATAAATTATAAAGTACTAGGAAGTCAAATCAAGGGAAAGAAAAATGGAAAACTGATCATAACAAGGGTGGAGTCCTACCACAATCTTCTCAAGTTTAGAAAAGAATCACTCCATCTGATTCTGAAGCCAAAGGCTCTGTGGATGCCTGCTGCCAAAGGAGAAGAGGCTCACTTCTGTAAGAGTCTACAGAAAGAACTTTAACGAAAACTTCACATTCCACCACAACTTCAAGGCAATAGGGAGAGTGGCCTTTTATAGGAGGCAGGAAAACCTAGCTTGCCAACCAACATTCCTTACATACTAGGGAATATTCTGAGCATCTATGGAGAAGATTTTCTTCGTTGGGGCATCCTTTTAGGGGGAAAGCTTTAAATGAATTTTCTTTTTGAAAAAAGGCCTTATTTGGTATAATTATAAATCTCACACAGAAGGTAAAGCCATTGTCCAAGCAATGGGATAGCTTGTGTTACATTCTACTTCATAGTGACTGTATCAAGAATTTTCAGCCTTTAATGGCTGTCTAAGACATATTTGCTTCTGTTTTCAGTATGTGCTGGTTATATGTTGTCTCTGACTTAGCTAAGAAATAGGGTACTTGCTACGGTGTTGGTAAAAGCATGCTTAAGTGCAAAGTGCCAAGGCTGAAGCATTTCAGACACCAAATGCGAAGCGCATTTACAAAACCGCACTTTTTTGTGTTTATGTGGTCACTTAAAGCGCAGAAAAGCATACTTTTTTACTTTTTAAAGAAAAAATTATAAAAATCAACTCAAGACCTGAAAATTGATGTAATCAAATATTCTCATAAGTGATGTACATGCTTTGAACATGATTTAATTGTCCAAGTTGGCCCCCAGATGAATTGATATTTGATTGCTTATATTAGCATAGAAGTCAATAGCTACAACTCTCGAACATTTTTGGCATAATTGATTGAGTCGTCTGCTTAAATTTTGATTATGGCTATCAAAATAGATGTGTATATTTAGTAAGGCACAAGCTAATTATATGAAACTTACGTTTAAGTTTTATATAATTAGTTTATTGCTTTATTTTTTTATTGCATAGTACTCTAATAAATTGATTTAATAGGCTAAATACATTACCATTTTCTCTTTTTAAACTCTACTAATTATAAAAAGTTACCATCTCTGCAGAATTTTGTGCAGGAAAGACTGTCTTTGCAGTTTATTTTCATATCAAATTGATATTTTAATTCAGGATTGGGTAGCTAGTTTTATCTTCTTTTCGATCGTTAAAGAAATTTCATCTGACAAATACCATACTTTCCACCAGCATTTTTCTTGCTGTTTTGATAATCTAATTTGTGCTTACTCTTACATGTGACTTTGGAAATATCTTTTAAGTATCTGGTCAGTAATAAGATAAAATATATGCTTGTGAATAGATCATGTACTGTGCAATCACATTTTTGCGTACTATCACTTAATCAGATGTTTTAAGTCCCTTATCTTTTACATAATAGGTCCGAAATGTCATGGCACTTCTCCGTATGGGTGGTAGCTTATGGTTTGAGGTACGTTTTAGCTTGATCTTTGCATGTTGCTTTGGATTTCCATCTCTGCTGTTATAGGCTAAACATCTTTGTATATTTCATTTTAGTAATCCTGAAATCGTTAGCAGTCGTAAAATATAGCAGAACTTGATGGGAAAGTTGTCATACCTGTACATGTCCTTTAATAATTATTAGCTTAAGGTATTGCAAAAAGGGGTTCAACTGTACAAAATGATCCCCATTTTGCTTCAAATCCCATCAAAATCTTATAGATGATTTGCACTGATTTGGTGTTCCAGGATGTTATGGTTATTGATCAGTCAATTTTGTATGGTGTACCTGAGGAGGAGGATGACATGAATGAAGACATGCGCCTTGATGTCGATAACATGTCTTATGAGGTAACACTACAAAAAACATCAGGATGTTGCATGCTTAACATATTTTTAAGTGCTTTCTTTCACGTTCTTTACAAGAATAGTACTTCCTACTTACTAGCCTAAATGTATGTTAATGTAAAGTATTTTGCCCACCATTTAATTCTGGTCATTCATTTTGAAAAAACTGTTTGAGAATTACAATATTGTGCTCTAGGAATTACTTGATCTGGAAGAGCACATTGGGAGTGTGTCCACTGGATTGAGTGAAGAAGCTATTGTGGCAAATTTGAGGCGGCAGACATATGACTCACTCACGTTAGGATCTCCAGCGGTGAATGAATCATGCTGCATTTGTCAGGTAAAAGCCATCCTATTTCTCTTCCTTCCAAGGTCTGCTACAATGTAGAAAACCATTTGACAGTGCTGTCCATGAAGTAGATATCAAAACTTGATTTGTAAATTTAAATATCAGAGTTTTCCTCGTCTGTTATTAAAGTAGCCTGACTGTGGCTTTGTTAGATTTTAGTGAACCAAGATTCTTCCATGCAGCTGTTCACTCTACCTTAGTTATAGTTTGTTTGTTTGAGCTGTTCTTTGCATCCATCCACTTTTGGAAACATTGTGCAGGAGGAATATGTTAATGGAGATGACCTCGGGAATCTGGATTGTGGGCATGGCTTTCACTTCGACTGTATAAAACAGTGGCTAGTGCAGAAGAACTCCTGTCCCATTTGCAAGATGAGGGCCCTGGCTGTTAGGGACGGAGGTAATTAGTTTCAGGGCTCCTTTGCCAGACTTTCGATGAAGCAATAAAAGTGCTTTCCTGCCCTTGGGATCACATTCTTGAGTATCTCCATAGAAATGATCCTTTTCTGTCGTTTTACTTGACAGTTTTTTGCAGTTTCTCAATAAGCAGCTTCATGGATGAACCTCCGCCATGGAAAATTAGGAAATTTTGACTTTAGAAAATGGAAACATTTAATGTTAAGGATGCTTTGTTGGTTATTATGTTATCTCTGCTGGAATGAAAGCCAGTTTTAAAGTTTTGATCTTGCTAAGCTTGCTTTTTGGCAAAATTATTTACTTTTGCTGTTTTAATGTTGTGATGAGGTTAATTAATATTTATTGGGTTGGTATATTGAATGTTATTAATGCTGGTGTCACTATTGACATAATTGACCATTTGCCTTGGTTGATTACTGTTTCTGGTATTCTCCTTACACATTAATATTAACAATGCTCTCCTGTATTCGAAACCGAGCCAGACCAGAACTGGACTTCCTCGTTCAGTTCTATGTCTCATGGCCATGACAGAATCCCATGGGAGAAAGAACATCATCAAGTGAGATTAGAACTCACAACCTCGTCCTTCCGACGTTCTACTCTCGTGCACGTTTACTTCATTCCATAAGTATAGCCACATTTACTTGTCTCATACCTACCTTCCTTTCTCGAATCCCACCCTGCACAAAACTAGGAAAGTTCGAACATCTCGGACGGTTTGCAACTTCTATACGTCACCTTAAGTTTGTGTTCCTTTCCTCTTTGTTAAGGCATGGCTTATTTTTAATGGAAAATGCTAAATCTACTAAAAAAAAAAAAACTTACAAAAAATTTATTTCTCCACATGTCAGTTATTGATATGTTGAAAATTATTAAATTTGAAATTCAAAAGAAAACTAACAAAGTGAGTCTTGTAATGACTGTAAGTACATTGTAGCATTACTCGTTAATAACTGCCAACAAATTTGTTGTGGCACAATGATATAAAATATTAAAAGACATGTTACCAATTTTAGAGGCCTAAGGAGATTATCAATTAATTGACCCTTACTAACATTCTCATAAAAATGTTATTCATTATCCTTTCACTATCCCTTGACATGAAAACTTGATTACTAAAAGAATCATTTTTCTTAAAAAAATAATAATAATAAACGTGCTTGGTTAATAGAAGTTTTGCCATGTGTTTTCTATTGGGTTTTATGAAATTATACTGGAAATTTTGAATAAAGAACCATAATGATTCTTAGTTATGGGTCCTTAGGTATTTGGTTTGACAAATAGTTACAAAGACCATATCTCCTCTTAATAGACATTTTATAAGTTGAAATCCCATAATTGGCCACATAAATTTAAATATGTTGTTGCTTATGTCCCTATCAAATATATCTTACTAGCTATTACGTTAAAACATCATGTGTAAATGACGTATGATGATGTTGACATGGATCCTAAGGTGGTCTCTTTCAAAGGTTAGACCAATGAGTTAGACTGTTAGGGACACGTACTCATACTGTGGGGAGAAAAGGCATACGTGCTTTTTTCCCATAAAGAAATACAATCACTACAACAACTCCGACCCTCTGACAAACCAAATATATGAAGACACGAAGAACACTAATGGCAATAATATAAGGCCAGAATTACTTACCAGAAATGAAAAAAACAAACCTAGAATACGATACGACACATGACTAATAAATAAAGAAAAATGAATTTAATATGCGCATTAAATTACTTTTACCATTGAAACTCTTTCTAACTAAGAACAATGCGATGTCATTTGTGATTCTCTGTCATGAGAGACGTTTGAAATTAAATATATATATATATATATATATTTTTTTTTTGTTAAATAATTGTATTTGAAATAGTGTAATTGTATTTGAAAAATTACCAGCCTATTCCAACTATTATTTGTATTTAAACGATCGTCATAAAAACAAAAATTAATAAAATGAACGAGTCATATTATACAAAAATCTTATATTCTATACATCATTTAAAATATATGATTTTATTTTTTTATTCTCATATTTTATATTTTATATTTTATAAAATATGAAGATAAAAAGATAAAATTATATATTTTTAAATATATTTATAAAATTTTTCTAAAATAACACAAAAAGGGGAAGAAATATAAAATAGACTGTATGGAGTGCTAGAAGCGGCCACTTGCATGATACAAAAAGGAAAGAAAGACCTCATCGGAGTAGCTCGGAAATTCTTAGGATTCTCGTCCCTCGGTGCGAAGAAAACACGTTACTGTTGAACGGTCTCCACACTCTCCAGTCTCTCTGTTTCCTCTCCCTGTTTGTCTCTTCGTCGACTCCAACACACAATATCCTCCCCCCCCCCTCCCTCTCTCTCTCTCCCCTGTGGCTCTTCTCTTCGTGTCGATTACGTTCGCATTCACAAAGCATGGAGGCGGAAAACGGTTCGAATGTGGAACACTCGGGTCGGGTCCCGCTACTGGATGTGCCCACCAACCCCATGGTTACGCCTCTCCTCACGGACCTCTACCAGTTCACCATGGCTTAATCTTACTGGAAAGCTGGCAAACACCACGAACGAGCAGTGTGAGTTTCACGTTTTACCTTATCTTCGTTAGTTTATTTCTCTTCGTCCTTTTTTTTTCCAAACTTTTCTCTGTTTGGTTCCCATGAAAATTGGAAAGTAACACATTTCATTATCTTGAAGTGAAATTCGTTGGTTCTCAGAGCGTCGTTAGTTTGTTTATTTGAGCTATGCTAATTGCAGACAATGATGAACAATTTCTTGACCTCTGTTCCATTAATACCAAACCCATTATTTTTCAATTACGCGTTAATGAAGCTTGTATTGATTGGCTGATATGCGCATAATCCAAGTTTATTTCGCATTAATGAGCGGGGAATTGATCATTATGAACCTGCAATAAAGAATTTCGCGTTTCCTACTAATAACGTGATTTGTCTTAGTCTAATATCATGCTCAAAAGTGAACCATGGTGTTTGATCGGTAATTGTCAGTGTCAAAGGCCGCAAACTCTGTTGCTTCCTTCTGGTGTAGCTATATTTTAAGAGGTTAAACATGTTGTCTATTTGTTTAAGAAGTTCCGTTTGTCTAATTCCTATATATTTTTTTAGGTTTGATTTATATTTTCGAAAGAACCCGTTTGGTGGTGAATATACAATCTTTGCTGGTTTAGAAGAATGCATAAGGTTCATTGCTACTTTCAAGCTTGCAGAGGAGGAGATCTCTTTTGTCCGTAAATCCTTACCTTCTTCATGTGAGGTAAATCAAATAATTGAATTCACTGTTTGTAGTGAAATTCTTAGTCTTGTTCAAGAGTGGTTCCCATATGGCTCTCTCAAAATTCAGAACGACTGTTATTATTGACACATAATATTAACCGTCATAATACATATAAGTCAGCTTTGCCAATCTTATATCTTGTACATTTTATTAATATGTAATGAGCAGTGTGCTGAAAGTTGTTTTGCCTTTTTCTTTTTCAAAAAAGAAAAGAAAGAAAAATACAACAGGCGGGTGGAGATGAGGTGTAAACTTGGACCTCATGGTTTTGATTCAACTCTATGAGTTCCCTTGGATTACCTGATACACAGTTCTGTTGAGTGGGGCCGTGTATCCGGTGTCTTCTCCCCAAGGGTGGTGGGTTTGGAGGGCCTTGTCTTGATGAGGTTCCACATCACCCAAAAATCGAAGGAGAAAGAAGAACATTGTGCTCGTAATTCTTAAAGTTTCCAGGGCTGGTTGTGATGTTAATTGCACAAGACCTAAATAGGTGCTGCTATTTGAGGATGCAATGCTTTGACAGTGTTTTGAAGTTGACTAGTTGGTTGAGGGAAAGTAAATGATGACTAGGATAAGATTTACCATGCTGTATTTTACTTCATTTTATTACTTTTTTTCCTCGGGAATAATGAAATCAGATGAACTGATAGTGTGATTAGAAAAGTACTCAAAATATTCATTCGGGCAGCAGTTTCAATGTGCACTTTTGAGACTGGTGCGTGCTGTTCATTTAATCTGCGAACCCTACCTGCAAAATGTGGTTGACTGATCCATTTTTATTGATCAACCATAGGATGCATTCTACAACTATTTTAGAGGAATCAACTGTTCTGATGTTGAAGTGTATTCTGTTTCAGAGGGATCAGTTGTTTTCCCAAAGGTGCCATTGCTAAGAGTTGAAGGGCCCATTGTTGTGAGTACCATCAAACTGGTTTTACTCCATGTTTTTTATTTCTTCATAAAATAAATGTAATGTTTCAGTGGTTGATTGTTCTCAAGACTAACTATCAATTATCTTGCAAATATTTCTGTTTCAGGTGGTTCAATTGCTGGAAACTGCAATTGTGAATCTTGTTAATTTTCCAACATTAGTTGCTACCAATGCTGCAGGGCATCGATTTGTGGTTGGAAAATCTAAAATGCTTCTTGACTTTGGGCTTCGCCGAGCTCAGGTTGCTGATTGTTTTTCTATATTTTGAAGATTTCATCCATGTTTATCTTCATCATAAAGATATCTTTTATTTATATGTAGGGACCTGATGGCGGAATAGGGGCATCAAAGTACTATTACATTGGGGCTTTGATGGAACAAGGTAGTATTAGTTGGAAGCATCACTTGATACTTTTCAACTACAATGTTTTGCATCAATAAGTGTGTTAAGAATGTGTTTCGCACTTCTGCCGATGGGCTCAATCAACCCGCACTGAAAGAAGCGTAGGGTCTCAGTGGGTCAGGGACACCTTCGATGTCTAAGTCAATGTTTATAGTGATGGAGTATGAAATCAATGGAGTCATCAAGAACTCAAATCACCAATTGGTCTTAGTTATATAGATGCTTACTCGATCGATAACAATCGTATAACTGCATGATACGCTTCGATGATCTCGGATATGATGAGTATCGGACTTTGGATAGGCGATAACCAAAGAAGGAAACATTGTTATGGGTGAGAATCTCAGATAACTATCCTTATTAGGAAGGCCTGAGATTTCCTCGATGGCTATATCATTAATAGGGCTTGAATATACTGGCGATATTCTCTCGGGGCTACATTTTGCGGCCTGCCTTACTTCCCGTTTGCTGGGCTTATAGTGTTGGGTCATAGGCCCTTTAGAGGTGGATTGGACCCAATCTGATTGGGGAAATATTTGTACATCCAGTTACCCCGCAAATTCTACTCGGTGAGAATTTTTTTTTTTACCCTGCAACGCTTTAGTGACCCGTACTCGTTGTCTGCGGCGGTATCCATTCCCAATTCCCATGCCTAGGGTAACATGTGATGGCTTGGCTCTCACGTCTATTTGTGTAGCAAGGATCATGGGATTTGCTCCCGACGTTTCCTTTATGGTGACACTTGTCACTTTCCTACTAGGAGTTGTCCAATTGACACTGTCCTCCTATTTAAACCCCAAGTCCTAACTTTTATCAATTCTTTCCTTTTGCTTTCTACATGCCTTTGTTTTCTCTTCAAAAAACCCTAACTTTTATTTCTCCGATTTTTCCCTCTGTTGCTAGTGGCACCCAAGAACACCTCCCATTTTTCGTCTCTAGGTTCGCGTTCGTCACGTCCCAAGGGATCTCCCAGAAACCCGGGGGCTTCTAGCTAGGACAACCCTCAGTATTTCAAGGGGTACTATTGGTCTACGGCCACCACCTCGTCGGACTTGGACGTGGTGAGGAGTTCCTATAGAGTGCTTGAATCCGTCATCTTGGAAGTGCCGGGAGCTCGCCGTGGTGCCGTCAACTTGGAGGGATATGTAGAGAAGGTCACATTGTATCCTTCTATGTTATCTCGTGTTGGCCCATTGTAGCTCCATCCTAATGCCTGGAGGATTGTCCTGATGTGCGGTGTCATATGGCGCTGGTCCTGGGAACCGAGGATGAGGAGTACCTCAACCTGACTGCCAGGGTATTTTTTTATACCCAAGGGATACGGTTCCATGACATCATCTTGTGTAGTTTTCAATCCCGTACCAAATACTGGGTAGCTCGCCTGGAACCCCGATTCTCCCATGTTAAAAGTTTTAATTTTTTTTTTTTTTTGTAAGGGGTCGTGCTGGGAATTCCCGGCCGGCGAGACCGCCTGTGAAGAATTTCCCATTCGAGTCATGTGAGGGTCGTTTCGGACGACAAAGAGTTTTTTGTGAATCTGTTCAACCAGGAGTAGGCTCACTTAAAGAAGGTCTACTCCTAGGTTGAGGGCTTTAGGAAGAGGTTTGGATTGATGCCTGACCGGTCGCGCATTAGCGGCCACCACTTCCTGAGAGAGCCGTTCGCTTTTCGTGGCTAAAAGAGGCATTCTAGTGCTCTATCGGAGGGGAAGGGCAAGAAACCTAGCACAAAAGACGAGGTGGTTTACGGATCGCTGGGAGTTCGCGACTGCCCGGAGCCCGAGCGGGAGGCAACTCTTATGCTGGGCGGTTCTAGTCACTCCCTGTATGCTTAGTCATCATCGAGGGCCAGTGGATCGCCCCGGGCTCCTTCTCCCCCTCTTTCCTACCAGCCTGGGTAGCTAGGAAGCTTGAGGCCAACCTCTCTAGGAGGAAGACGTGGCTTTTTGGGATTGCCCGGCCCTTCGGATCCCGTCCTTTTTGGCGTTAATAATGCCAAGGTTGAGTTTGTTTGAGACACAGCTGACAAGCTCGCTCGCCTTCGGTTTATTTTCTTTATCATCCTTCCATTAACCGACTTGTGTTGGTATGTTAGGGAGTTGACTCATTGGCCGCTTGGATTGTCGATGGGAGGCCTGAGCTAGAAGAATAGGTCTGCGCGCTGCGGTCTTTTGTGGTACAAGCCCACTGAGAGGTCATCAAGGTGCGAGTTGAGAGGAATGAGGCAGATGCTGCATTTGCTCACATGGATGCCTACTCCTGTTCATTAGAGAGGAGTGTTTATGCTCTTTGTGAAGATATGACCTACCTTTGAAGTGACTTGGCGAAAGCGAAGGAGGAAATAACTCGTTGCTACCTCGAGGCCAAGCTGCTGGAGGAGGAAAGAGACTAGCCAGGACCGATTGACCCCCTAGAGGTGGAGTTACAGGAGAACAGGGAGTAGTGCTGCTAGTATGCAGCTACAACGGACCAAGCAGAGGGATCTTGTCGGGACCTATGCATGGACCTCAACCGTCTTCAAGGCAAAATGGAGAGTTTCAAGCCTCGACATGAGGTTGCTCAGAGGGGGTTGAAGAGGATGGAGGACAAGTACATCAAGCTTAACGACTCCCTATTACGTACTAGGAGGAAAGTCTCTTCTCGAGACCAGTAGACTACGACTTTGGAGTCCAAGTTGGCTTCTACTCAATGTTTTGAATACCGTACCGGATGCCGTACCGGTCAAGGCACTGGAATGAAATATTTCGGTACCGTTACCGTTTCGGGATAACGTTTCGGGATAGTCGATATATGAATAAATTATATATATAAAAATTATATTCCAAAATAATAGTCTATATATAAATAAATTATATATAAATACATATATATATAAATTATAAATATTCTAGTTTGAATTGAGGGTTAAAAAATAAGTTTGTAGTTTGAAAAAACGAAAAAAAAAAAAAACACAGGCCGAAATGTCGGCCGGTACAGGTCGAAATTGAGGTCGGTACGACCGGTATTTTGGCCGGTACGGAACTGGTATAGTACCTGTACCGGCCGGACGGCCGAAACGAAAAATTTCGGCCGGTATCGGCCGGTACGATACGAAATTTAAAACATTGCTTCTACTAGGGAAGAACAGGTTTCCCAGGATTTGTAGATAGCTGCTTTGGAACCAGAGTTGGCTTTTTCCAAAGAAGACCTGGTCCGACTTTCTCCTCAACTATCGATGGCCAATGTGGTTCCCAAAAGGGCTTGGGGCTATGGGTATAAGCATTGGAGAGGTTGAGGGACCATTTGATGGAGAACACTCAGACCGACTTGAATACCCTTGCCTAGATGACCCTCAAGCCCGACCGCTAGTCCCTTCAATTTCTCGATTCTCTGGGCAGGGATATGATGCTCGATGCCTTTCCCCCTCTGGCCCTGAATCCTTGATTTGTGTTTTTCCTTCGTAGTTGTATTGAAAATAACTTTTATAGTTGATCTTGAGCAATGGATGTGACTTTCTCACTTTATTACTTTTTTGATTTCCTGTGTGTGCCCCTTGTTTTGTTTTTTTTTCTTTTACTCAGGTTTTGTTGAGTTTGAGTACCCTGTATGGGTTTAGGCCTTCAAGATCCCGCCCTGATGAGTCTCGCCCTTCCATTGACGAGCAAGTTGTCTACGTAGATACTAGTGCTCCTCTTCAATTGTCGAGGAAGCCTTTGGGCTCATCCGCTTGTTGGATTACTCGATAAAGTTGTCCTGGCCTCCTTGTTGACTATTTGATTCAGCGAAGAAGGGGGCACCTTGGGAAGCACTCTTTCTTCTGGCCACAGTGGGGGTTCAACGATGCTCGACTTTGAAGGCGTATGCTTAGGAGGGTTGTTTGCTTTCAGGACCGCCATGTGAGTGTAGGGCCACTTGTCTTTGAGGGCTAGGTGGGGAGATGGGTTTGACTGCACTAAGTGACGAGTAGGGAAACGCTTAAGGAAGCGGTTTCCTCCTTTGGTCGACGTGCAAGCATGGAGCTCAACTATGAGAGCTAGGCAGGAGATGGGCTCGACCGTGTTAGATGGTGAGGAGGGAAATGCTTAAGGAAGCTGTTTCCTCTTTTGGTCATTGGATGAGTGCGAAGCTCGACTTTGAGAGCTCGGAGGAGATGGGCTTGACTGCGTTAAATGGCGAGGAGGGAAACGCTTAAGGAAGTTGTTTCCTCTTTTGGTCACTGTGTGAGCACAGTGCTCGGCTTCAAGAGCTAGGCGGAAGATGGGCTCGACCGCTCCTAGAGGGTGAGGAGGGAAACGCTTAAGGAAGCTAATCCTCCTTTGGTCGCCGTGCGAGCGTAGAGCTTGACTTTGAGAGCTAGGCAGGAGATGGGCTCTATTACACTAAAGGGTGAGGAGGGAATGCTTAAGGAAGTTGTTTCCTCCTTTGGTTGGCGTGCGAGCGCGGAGCTTGGCTTTGAGATCTAGGCGGTGTCAATGATGGCGACTGCTAAGCAATGTCCCTACACCTATTATCATCAATGAAAATATACCTGAGTAAATCTGCTATGATCATCAATGAAAGTCACATAATATTTAAATTTTTTATGTGAACTAATTGGGGAAGGTCCCCAAACATCACTATGGATAAGATCAAAACAGTGAGAAGCCTGACTAGCATGTAAAGGAAAGTGAGAGTTTTGCTTTTACCAAGCTTGCAAGAAGCACACTCAAGAGAGAAAGAACAATGTTCTTTATTACCAAATAAACCAGAGTTCAATACATGAGATAAGATTTGAGTATTTGGATGGCCTCAACGACAATGTCACACCATACTAAGATCTGGAACATTATTAAAAGCAAATGACAAATTAGGAGAACCTCAAGAAAATTTTGGAACAAGCAATAATAGTGGAAACAAGCATCCCACTTTAGGTCCCTTTGCGATGGCTTCTCCATTACTTGGTCCTGCACAACACAATCATAACCAGAAAAATTAACAACACAATTGTTATCAACTAATTGACCAACATAAATAAGATTCGTGGAAAGCTGAGGAGCAAGAAACACATTAGTAAACTTAGAAGAGACATCTCCGACAGCAGCGATCGGCAAGGAATTGCAATTGGCAGTTTGAATAGCAAGTTTTCCAACATAGAGCCAAACATGACACAGAACTGTGGGATTATTTGTCATGTGATTAGAAGCCCCTGAGTCCACATACTAGAGTTTAGTAGAATTGTTACCTTAGAACCCCATTGCTGATAATGCCAAAATTAGCATATGTTGCACCATTTTGGGTGTGCAGTAATTTGCTGCAGAAGGTGCAGGAACATAGGAATCACTTGGAGAAGAGTTATTTGTTGTTGAAGTCATTGTTGGAGGTACAATAACATAAGTTTGAAATGTTTAGGCCTAACAATTCTGGGGGCGGATACGACATTCTTTGATAATGTGACCCTTCTTCTTGCAATAAGAGCAGTATTTTTTGGGACAATTGGCAACGATATGCCCATATTCCTTGTAACAAAAACACTACAAATTTTTAGAATGCATAGACGGTCTTTGTCCTTGGGCAGCATAAGCCACAGTTCCTGAACTGCCATGAGATTGGTCCAGAGTAGCTTGAGTAGTAAAACGTTTTTCTTCACAAAGTAACTCATCAAAACAAACATCAAGAGAAGGAATTGGAGATCTGTTTAGCAGAGAGGAGCGAACAGATTCATTTTTCGGATGTAGTTTTATAAGAAACTGATTACGCTGACTAGTCTTGTGAAGATTAAGAATGGTCGAAAGAGCGGCAAGAGGAACATCCACTGTAACCAGATCAGTATATTCATTCCAAAGAGTCAGAAATGCCGAGTAATAGTCTTGGACAAGATGGAAAGACTGCCATGTTGAAAAATGGCAATCACATGCTCTAACTGAAAGCGACGAGCATCATTATATTGATGATAAACCTTTTTCAAGTAATTCCACATGGATTGAGTGGAGCGATGAGGGTGCAAGCTGGTGACAATATGTGGCTCCATCGAACCAAGAAGCCAAGACATGATTCGAGCATCAAGCACAACCCATGAAGGACAAGACCTGAAATCCTTGGATTTGTCAGTGTTGGATGTTTGTGCGACATCCGTGCCATCAATATGACCCCAAAGGTCTATTCCCTTGAGGAAAAGTTCAAACTGAAATGCCCAGGTAGAGTAATTTTTGCCCGAAACTTGACACAGATAGGTGCGGAGTCCATTGCAAATAACACTGTTCAGCAAAGAAGCCGAGAGCCACAAAGAGCCAAAAAATTGCCAAAAACACCCAAACCAAGCCGAAATTCCACCAGATGGTTGCTGCAACAGCAAAACACCTAGACCAAGTCAAAATTCCTACCGGATGGTTGCTGCACATCAAAGACACCCAGACAAAAAAAAAACAGACGTGCCGAAAGGCTGAGAAGGTGCTGAAAAATGAGAATTGTCACGTCGGGTTCACCAAGAACAACATAGACCTCACCGAAAAAACAAGAGACACCTCTGAAACCGAGGAGAAAAAAAAAATTTGAAGGAAACAAAGAACTTAGCAGGTGATGGTTGTGGTATTAGAGTAGCTTGCAAGAAGCTTCACAAGACTAGTCGGCGTGATCAGTTTCTTATGAAACTACGCCCGGAATATGAATCTGTTCGCTCCTCTCTACTGAACAGATCTCCTATTCCTTCTCTTGATGTTTGTTTTGGTGAGTTATTTCGCGAAGAACAACGTTTTAGTACTCAAGCTACTTTGGCTAATCTCATGGCAGTTCAAGAACTGTGGCTTATGTTGCCCAAGGACTAGGACCACCTATGCATTCTAAAAACTTGTAGTGTTTTTGCTACAAGGAATATGGGCATATCACTGCCAATTGCCCCAAGAAATATTGCTCTTATTGCAAGAAGGGTCACATTATCAAAGAATGTCGTATCTGCCCACAGAATCGTCGGGCTCAAGCATTTCAGACTTCTGTTATTGTACCTCCAGCAGCGACTTCTGCGGCAAATGGCTCTTCTCCAGGTGATTCCTATGTTCTTGCACCTCCTGCAGCGAATTACCGCATACCCGAAATGGTGCAACAGATGCTAATTTCAGCATTATCAGCAATGAGGTTCTAAGGTAACAATTCTACTAAACTCTGGTATGTGGACTCGGGGGCCTCTAATCATATGACAAATAATCCCACAACTCTGTGTCATGTTTTCGGCCCTACGCTAGAAAATCTGCTATTCAAACTGCCAATGGCAGTTCCTTACCGATCCCTGTTGTCGGAGATGTCTCTTCTAAGTTCACTGATGTGTTTCTTGTTCCTCAACTTTCCACAAATCTTATTTCTGTTAGTAAGTTAGTTGATAAAAATTGTGCTGTTAATTTTTCTAGTGATGGTTGTGTTGTGCAAGACTATGTAACGGGGAAGCCGATCGCGAAGGGACCTAAAGTGGGGCGCTTGTTTCCACTATTTTTACTTGTTACAACATTTTCTTCAGTTTCTCCTAGTTTGTCATTTGCTTGTAATAATGTTCCAGATTTTAGTATGGTGTGGCATTGTCGTTTAGGCCATTCCAATACTCAGATCTTATTTCATGTATTGAACTCTGGTTTACTTGGTAATAAAGAACGTTGTTCTTCCTCTCTTGAGTGTGCTTCTTGCAAGCTTGGTAAAAGCAAAGCTCTCCCCTTTCCTTTGCATGCTAGTCGAGCTTCTCACTGTTTTGATCTTATCCATAGTGATGTTTGGGGACTTTCCCCGATTAGTTCACATGAAAAATTTAAATATTATATGACTTTCATTGATGATCATAGCAGATTTACTTTGGTATATTTTCTTCACTCTAAATCTGAGGTTTTTTGTACTTTCACTTTGTTTTTAGCGCATGTTGAAAATCAATTTTCTGCTTCTATCAAAACATTATGCACAGATTCCGGTGGTGAATATTTGTCTCCTGAGTTTTAGGACTTCTTGGCTTCTAAAGGTATTATTCATCACCGTTCATGTTCATCTGCTCCACAACAAAATGGAGTAACTGAATGCAAAAATAACCATCTTTTGGATGTGGTATGTACTCTCTTGTTAGAATCCTCTGTTCCATCCATGTTCTGAGTTGAGGCTATGAAAACTGCTACTCACTTGATTAATCGTTTACCTTCCTGAATCCTACACATGGAGTCTCCCTATTTTCGTTTGTTTGCTAAGCAACCTAGTTACGATAATCTCCGTACCTTTGGTTGTGTATGCTTTGTTCATTTATCTCCTCATGAGCGACATAAATTATCTGCTCAAGCTATTCGACGTGCCTTCTTGGGATATAATGTGTGTCAAAAGGGCTTTGTTTGCTATGATCCTACGTTACATCATACACATATTTCTCGGAATGTTATTTTCTTTGAAGGGGTTCCTGGGCGAGATGCTGCTCACGAGTGCTACTAGGGTAATCTTCTCATATTGGTTGTCTTTGGTCATATGCTCCTTGTTGAACTGGGAAAGGTAAGCCTTCGGGCTCTCGTCCTCCCGTTGTTTGACAGTGAGGAGGTAGGAGGCCGGTTGCCTTCTTCTCCTATTGGCCATGAATTTTGTCAAGAATTGCTTGACCAGTTCCTCGAAACTATCAATGGTACCTGGTTGTAGGGCTCTGAACCATCCCCTGGCGAGCCCCTTAATTTTCAAGGAGAAAGCTTGACAAGCAATCTCTCCAGGAAAGCCTTGGAGCATCATGTGAGCCTTAAAAATTTCTAGATGCTCAACCGGGTTCTTAGAGCCGTCATATATCTCCATTTGTGGGTCTTTGAATTGAGGTGGGAACGGTGTGCCTTCACCTCAGCACTGTAAGGGAGATTTGTGCTGTTGAGCAACTGGTCGACTGAGGATGATGCTCCTATCTTCCTGGCCATTTCCTTGTAGTTATCCATGAGGTTGCACAACTTGTTGTGCGTCCTCTTCTTTTCCTTCGGCAGCCACCCCGCCAGCACGTTGTGACTCTGCTTCAGTTTGATTGTTTTGGTTTGGTCTTGCATCTTCCCCAGATCCAGAGTTCCTTCGCCTTAGGATTTTGTTTTCTTGCTAGAGATTCTCCATCTCCAACACCTTCTTCATCCGCTCCTCCATCTATGCAAATCTCCCCTCCATGTTCGTCGAGGTAGCTTGTTGATCGCGGGTCGCTTGAGAACATGTTGTAGTAGGCATATGAAAAGCACGCTGAGGTTACCGACTAGATCCCACAGATGGCGCCAACTGTTAAGAACATTTTTTTGCACCTCTGCCAACGGGCTCAATCAACCTGCATTGAAGGAAGCATAAGGTCTCGGTGGGTCAGGGACACCTCCAATGCCTAATTAAGTGTTTATAGTGATGGAGTATGAAATCAATGGAGTCATCAAGAGTTACCTCAAATCACTAATTGGTCTCAGTTATATAGATGCTCACTCGACTGATAAGGATTGTATAATTGCATGATACGCTCCGATGATCTCGGATATGATGAACATCAGACTTTGGGTAGGCGATAACCAAAGAAGGAAACATTGTTATGGGCAAGAATCTTGGACACCTATCCTTATTAGGAAGGCTCGAGATTTCCTTGATGGCTATATCATTAACAGGGCTCAAATATACTGGCGATATTCTCTTGGGGCTACATGTTGGGGCCTCCCTTACTTCCCGTTCGTTGGGTTTACAGTGTTTGGTTCGTGGGCCCTTGCAAGGTAGACCGGGCCCAATCTGATTGGGGAAATATTTGTCCCTCCAACATGTTTCCTGTAGCTTAAATTTAGCAGCATTCTGCTCTTTTTAAATACCTTCTAAAGTATCTGTTGATGGTAAGCTTATGTCTCATTGCTTGTCTATATTAAGTTTCCTTTGACATAGCGTTTCCCCATGCCAAATCCAGTCTAAAATCTTGGAAAATAGTTTTGATTATTAATGTATGTCTCAAGCATCATACTTTCAGAGTTTATCCCAGCATAGAGTTTGCATTTTCCTTGATGTTTATGGTTTGACATGGCTTCTCTCTGTTACCATGTTGTGTTGACAGCAATATTGCAGCTGGGAGGTTATTTGGAATACCGCTTCATGGAACGCATTCCCATTCCTTCATTAGCTCATTTAAGGTTTGTGTTTCTTGTAGGGGATTTCATTTCATCTTTGTATGGCATTTGCAAAGAGCAAATTTACTGCACATGAAGTCGATTATAAAATGTTTATGCTCTGTGAATTACGTCTGCTTTGCTCTTGACTATCTCTTACTTTGTGCACGAAGCGATTCTTTATCTGATTTATTCAGTGATTTGGCAGAGCCCTGATGAGATCATAGATAAATCACTTCAAAGCAGTGACGGCTCTAGTGTCTGTGAGGATTTTGTTAGTCTAGTTCAGACATGGTTAAGAAAAATTCAGGTATTGTTTTCAAGCCTTTTTCTGGTTTATTATTGGGTTTTGGAATGTGTTCATGTGCTCTTCATGTATTTTACAAGAGAACTAAGTTAAATAATACCATTCTGAACCACCACCTAAGCTATCACTTGTAAGTACATTAAATTTAAGCATATTCATTTACTTCTTAATATGTACCAGACTGGGTCAAATAGGATTCAGAGGCAGTATATGGACCAGTTGAAGATGGAGATGAACATTGTTTTTAGAGATAATCTTTAAACCGGTCCGTCTGTCCTCTACTAAAAAACAGCTCACCAATAAGTGAGAGCCACGTAGGCGGTCCATTGGAACACCAATGTGACTGCGTTGTAGGAGATAGCCTTGCAGCCCCTTCTAGTTTGCGTCACAGACCCTCATCTGAGTCATCTTCTTCCTTCACAAACCCCCCATCTTTGTGAGCCAACGAATGGAGGCATCCGCACCCCATCTTTGTGAGCCATGAGCTCATTACCCATAGAAAACTCATCCAATTTTCGGTCTTCAGTCCTAGGGCCAAACCTGTCTCTTCTAGACCCTGAATCACGAGTCTTGATGAATAATGGTACCCATTCTTACGTCTGGCAGCACGATCACAGGCCTTATTGTATTCCACACCGCAAGAATCATTCCTGTAATAGTCATACTCTCTTTCGAAGGGCTTCTAAGTCCGTTCTACTGTAAACATTGAATTGCCCTGCGCCATGTGATTCACAACCACAACTCTTCTCAATCAAAAATAAAACTCAAAAATACAAGAAATACAAACCCTGAACTGTTGGCGCCGACAGCTTCAGAATCGCGTTTTTGTGGTGTGGGGGGATATGTATAATCGGAGATGGTGGCTGACGGAACTGGGTGACGGATCTGAAATTTGTGAGGGGTGTTCGATTAGGTTGAGTTTCTGAAGAAGAGATCTACTTCGCAGGGGGGCATTTGACTGTGATGATCCTCATGTGAATTGTGTGGAATCGCTGACGTGGTGGATTATTATTGGAGGCTGGTAATCCCTTGGGAACAGCCGGTCCGGTGCAAAGCCTTTTTGTTGTTTTTAACATGAGGTGGTGAGAAAACACTGGTGAGATATGATTGAATAGTGTGCATGTGACCCTTGATAGAGTTGTGTGGCAAAAATTGGATATATGAAACCATACCCAACAATGAGTTGTAATGTAACGTTTTATTTTGGATTATAATTTTTTTCTAAAAAATTCTGTCTCTTGTCAGTAAAATATATGTTTCTTGAGATGTATAGGTTTAAATGCATGTATTTGGGTTTTTTGCCTTGGAGTTAATAAACATCATGATAATACTAACATCCATGCATTCTTTGCAGTGGTCAAATTCATTACGTGGCGTTTTTAGTGAGACCAATCAAAGTGAGCTAGCAGCGTTCACGTCATATGCCTTGGCATTCCCTAATAACTTTTTAGCTCTTGTGGACACATATGATGTAAGTGAAAATTTTGCAAATTACCTGAGAATGTTTAAATAATGAGACCTACTTATCTTTCTTTGTTTATTAACCAGTGTTGGTTTCTATATCATCAAGACCTAGTTTGTTTCCTCATCATGTTTAAGGATTTGCTTTTAAAAGTTTATGTGCTGTAGATGATACTCAATCTACAAACTATAACCTCTATCTCTCTCTCTCTCTCTCTCTCTCTCTCATCTCATTATACTTTTGCTGGATTGAATTTGGGTCCTCAAGCTGGTCAGTTTCTGTTCCAAGATTTGGACTATGCATTTGGTTTTTAAAAGAGAAGAAAAAGCCATCTCTAAAACTTGGTAATTAATTAACGTGTTTGTGTTTCGTATCTAGCTAGGTTGGCTTTTGAAGGTGATCTTGAAATGATTCTGTCCTACACAGTCCGATGACTGTGATGTGGGAAAGCTTAATGCTTGACCAAGTCATGCATCCACGACCATTTTATCATTTATATTTAGGTTTCTTTCTGGTTTTGAACGTTTTCCCTTGCAGAAAACATAATAAATCCTAGCATTGAACTTCTGAATGTCACAATGGTGTCGACGCGAGTGCTATGTTCATGAAGTTCATGTTTGTACCTTTCCTTCTGGATGAATATTGGTGTGTCCTATACTTTATATCGGTATATCCTATATTTTCTTTCTCTTCTTTCTCTTTTTCCTATGTCAAGAGAATGTAACCATATTACAATTCTCACTCTTTTATAGTCATACTTAATTTTGGTATATATACATAATTGTTGGATAGCATGTTATTGACATTCATTGTACAGGTCATCAGGAGTGGCATCCCAAACTTTTGTGCAGTTGCTTTATCACTTTTTGATTTGGGGTACTTCTGAAAGGTTTTTGATTTACTTATGTGCGCAAGATCTTCAAGACTTGTTCTTCCATCATTTGATCCATGCATATAGGACAATATTTATATCTCAAGTGCTGAGTTTAGAAGATGTGATGCACAGGTACAAAGAAGTAGGGATTAGGTTGGATTTTGGTGACCTAGCATATTTGTCTTGTGGGGCCCGGAAGGTTTTTTTTGGCTATTGAGAATGAGTTTGAAGTGCCAGGCTTTGGAAAGATGAGTATCACAGCTAGCAATGACCTCAATGAGGAAACTTTAGATGCTTTAAACAAGCAGGTAATGATTCCAAACCAAATTTACTGTAAATTATATTGGTAGTTGTCTCAATTCTATGTAGATGCAATTAAAACCTTAAGATATTTTGTCTAAGCTAAGTATTCAACAAATAATTTGCTTCAAATGGGATGACCATATGATAATATTACTGGTACTAAGCAACAGAAACCTCTTTTGACGGATGTTCACATTGCAGTTATTTCATTCAGCTGGCACGCTTCCTGTGGTGATCTCATTTTAATGTAGTTGTACATTGCCCTGGTTTTCAGGGATGCTCTCATTTTCCCATTATCTCGTTTTAGTGAACTATTATGGTTTCAATCTCCTATAAAACCAAGACTCTAGTTACCCAGCAAATTTGTCTTTTCTAGACATTTCAAAACGTCTATATGAATTTCGTCTAAGCAGTTAGTGACCTGGTAGTTGTTGTGAAAAACACCACACCTACACACAACAAAAACGAGACATACAGTGAAATAAATGCGAAAACACAGGAATCAAGCGCTCGAGCCCACACACACGACACATAATTAACGTGGTTCTACAACGTGCTTACGTCCACAGAGCTGTAGGGGATTTTATTCTATAGGAGATTACATTATTCAGTGAGTTACAAGAGCTTTCCTCTAATCACCTAATCTCAACTCTCCCTCTCTAGGGCTTTTTCTCTCTCAAGAGTGCTCTACACCATTTGCCTCTCACTGTTCTCTCAATATGATACATTTCTGAACAAAACACTACATATATATAGATAACGGCCTTGGAAACCCTAATTTGACAAAATAGGGTTCTTCGCTCGAGCGGGTGTCGAGGGTGGCCCGAGCGAACAGGCAATCTAACATTGGCTCGAGCAGACTGTCGAGCGAGCCTCAAGCGAATTTTCTGTCCAAGTTTTGCTTGAGCCAACTATTGAGCACGCCTCGAGCGAACTCACTACTTGAGCTTTGCAACCAGTGAGTTCGCTCGAGCGCCATGTCAAGTGACAGTTGAGCAAACAGTCTGTCTACACCTTTTCCAGCGCACAAAACCAATCAGGCTCCATCACACAACAGTAATCCCACATACGACATATACATTCTTGACTAGTCGTGACTTGCTCAAGTTAATGTCACATACTGAAAATAGGATGTTGTAACATTTTTTTCTCAAATCTCTCTCTTGGGATAGTTTCTCCCACTAATGTTTCATCTATCTACATCTGATTTACATTTTCTTTCTCATAAAGGTGATATGATAAAGAAATTTCATGACACTTAACAAAAAATAAATTATGATATGATACAGAGTTTTAAGTTTTATCAAATTTCTAATTAAATTTGCTTGACCCGTGCAGGGTCATGAGGTTGATGCATTCGGAATTGGAACCAATCTGTTTACGAGCTATGCTCAAGCTGCTTTAGGTTGTGTTTTCAAGCTCGTTGAGATACATAATCAGCCACGCATCAAACTTTCTGAAGATGTTTCAAAGGTTTGATCATGCTGTCTAGAAATCTCAAGATTTCATTTTATTTTCTTCAGCTGACATTTTTCATTTATTTTTAGGTCTCTATTCCATGTAAAAAGCAGTGCTACAGGTTGTATGGGAAAGAAGATTATCCTCTAGTAGACATAATGACGGGAAAATGAACTGCCGCCAAAGGTATCTTGTCAATTTGGTAAATAGAAGTTTTCTTTCTCATCAACATATGTATATTTATGTATGTTTGTATGTATGTCCTATCAGGATTCATATGATCTAAAATTAGGATTACACAACCTATCAAAAAAAAAAAAAAAAAAAATTAGGATTACACAAGCAGACAATATTTTCTTATCACCTTGTGGATTTTGGCTTGCGCTTAATGCATAGGAGTAGGAGAATGGGGTACAAGAAGAAGAGGGCATCTTTTTCATCTTTCTCTTCACTATGATTTTTTTATATGGTGTGAAAAATAAACTGAAAGATCTAAACCACATCTAGTTTAGTTGTTCTGAAGGCACCTGATTCTATATTTTATCTTTTTACCGCATAAGGCTGCATTTTCCTTTATGAATCCTTTACATATAGATGCATCATTCTTTACGTCATTTTTGTCTTTTTTTTTTTAATTTATTTTTTAGTTCTAATTAGAATTTCTAGTATTCTACAATATTCTCTAATTCCATACAAGTTGGAAAATATATAGGGGAACCAAAGACAAGAAAAGTCTCAACCAGCAAGCTCTTCTTCAGATGTATGTAGTAGATTGTGAGTTCCATTTTCCCTCAAAACATGACTGGTAGTGTCTCCTAAGTACTTGGGCGAGGGAAAATCGTGATAGAACTGCAAAGGAAGTCGTTCAGGAGATCTACATGTATCCTGGATAACCAAAACAAATGGGCTGCCAAATTAAGGATCTGGTATATCAGGGGACAGGTAATGACCATGTTCTGTGGCTGCGCTATCTTCAAACTGGGATTGAAGGACATAGAGTTCCTCTGATTTTTCCCTTTTGGAATTGGCCAGTCAAAGCAAAATTTAATCCCGAGGACTCTGGTGTCATGATTAACACCTTTAGTTTTAGACAGCCAGTCCAATCTTGGATGGAAGAGGATTGCGGTAGGATTTAATGCCCACTGTAAAGTCATATTTGATGATGAATCATTTTAGTTGACCTTATATAGAAGCTACATGTAGCCATTTCCATGTAATATGGATTAAGGCTTATTTGAGTGTCCAGTAAGATGGTCAGATTCTCCAAGCCATTGATTATTCTACATACTATTTGTAACTTCTTTTTTTCCCTACAAATGTATCCATTAATTGCTTTCCCTTTTGATTTTATAGTTCACTCACTCTATATTGAATTGTGTAAGCAGACAGGTTTCTTGTTTTGTCTACTTTTAATACGCAGGTAGGAGAAAGAATCATATGTTGTCACCCTTTCAAAGAATCTAAGAGAGCATATGTGGTGCCACAGCGTGTTGATGTGCTTCTAAAATGTTACTGGCCTGGAAGCTTAGGTGCATGCTTGGGAATAGTTTTTGAGCACTTATCCTTTTCTCAATTTTTTTTTTACCCATAATCTCTTGTGCGTGTGCGTGTGCGTGTGCGTGTGCTTGTGCGTGTGCTTGTGCACGTCTATCTATTGTACAATTTTCTATTTTTATCGGGGACACTGTTAATGCACTTTCCATCCGGCTAAAAACTATGTTTGTCACTTTATTTTTGAAATCTCTGAAACCTTACTGAGAGTAAAGTTTGTGGTCACGGCATTGTTTCTGGAGGACAAGGACTGGGTGGTCAGCATTATCAGCTACCAGCTACCTCAACCTTAGATGCAGCTTGTGACTGATTATTCAGTTTGCTTAGCGCGTGAACAATGTCTAACCTCAAGTTTTATTTCTTGCAGATAAACCTAGAGAAGATTTACGACCACTGAAGAAAATCAGGGAACTATGGATCAAACAACTTGAGCAAATGTGTCCCGACCACATGAGGAGATTGAACCCGACACCATACAAGGTACTATATATATATGTGCATATATATTTATATTCAATTATTGAAATTATAATTGCTTCCATGAGAAATGACTGCAACTTCAACATTATAAATGGTAAGCAGGTGAGTGTAAGTGCAAAATTGTACGACTTAATTCATTTTCTATGGCTCAAAGAGGCACCTGTTGGGGAGTTGCAGTAAAGATGATACGATGGATTGCATGAAGCAGGTTAGAATTGCAGTAAGGATGGTAAGATGGATTAATTATTCCAATAACGTTTGCATTAAAAAAAATTATTCCAATAAAGTGGCAGAAGCTTCAAATAGACAGCACATATTCATGTTTAAATCACATGTTCATTGGATTGAGGAACAGCGATCTGTTCTTTTGTTACTTAATATAAAATTTGTTTGCTTGTTCATACCTGCCTCTTCCAACATGCGGCCAAATCTACCATTGGCTGAATCTTGGCCAACTCTTTTTCAAGCGTTAATCTATTGCTAGCCTCCATCTGCAACGCCAAGGAGCAACAGAAGCTTGAAACAAGCACACATTTTCAGCAAATATTCCAGGACAACTTTGTATTTAAGCCCAGAACATGGATTCCCACGCTGTGTAAAGTTAGGCAAGAATATATACAGACCGAACACTGATACAGTAACAAGATGCTGCAGTTAACGTGAATACCTGCAGTTGTGAACGGTCTGTTACCCTATCACTACTCTCGTGACCATAATTGTTTAACAATCTGATTAGGAATATGTAAACCTGATGTGACAAAAGTACTAATCAATGTCAAACATTTCCTTTTCCAACCCATCTTTTCTTTTCGGCTCATCAGGATGTCTAGAACGCTGAGCAATCTCTGTTGAACCATCCGAACTAGTTTCCTGTCCATAAAAGCGGAAAAAGGACGTAAAGAGGCAAATTGATTAAAAAAAAAAACATGCCATCTAAAATGCAAGAGCACCATCTTATTGAGTGACATTATGTATGTTAAATGATTTGTTTTTCTTCATTTCATAATTGGGTTTTATATGCTCCTATTGTATTACTTCTAGCAGCTTTTTCTCACATGGGTCTAAAAAAATCATTTTCGTTTTCTTTACCCGAATCTGCTTTAGATGTTTCGGTTCACCGAATTGTGCCTCGTTTCTACTTTCTGAAACTTTACTCCAATGATTTGGTATAACTTGTAAGACAAACTTGATCCTACTCAACAAAATACCAAATGGGAGGCTCAACTCAATGCCTCAATGGTAATCCTAATCACCATAATAAAGTATAGAATCCTCAGGTATTTGGTCACTTGCGTTGTCAGAACCCAAGTAAAATATTCTGGGAATAATTTAATTCACCTGCGTTTACACTTTATACAAGAATAACACAAGTTAAAAGCTAAGGTCTGCTCTGCTCTGCTCTACTCCCCTTGGAATAAAACAACCACTCCCCTGCTACACACTGCTCGGAGAAGAAGGAAGGGATTGAGGAGAGGGGGGGGGGGGGGGGGGGGGGGTTAGGTGGTTAGATTTATTTATATATATATATATATATTAGAAAAGGGAGAATGTTAAACCGATTTACTTATATAAGACTATTATTTGCTTGGATAAAAAAAATGTAAAGGTATGCCAAAGTCAGAAAAGTTAAAGGATCCAAAACAACTTGTTAAGACTGCAAAATTGATCTTTCACTCCAAACCGCAGGAATTAAACGAAGGCGGCACCGAAACACAAGACTTCTCTCAAAGAAAATATCTGACTCCAACATGGTGGGTGGAGGATAATCTACCCAAAACGACCAAAACCTCAAACCCAAATTGCATATACGTACATACATACATACATACATATATATATTTGCACATATTATATATATATATATATATATATATATATATTTGCACATATTTGAAGACAGTGAATTGCTTTGATTTGCTACCTTATTTAAAGCCAAACTATATCACAAAGGATATTAAATCTTCCAAAGAAGAATATTCCCAAAATAACATCAATTTCATCTACCAATTGCACCCACAAATTACTTGGTGTTTTAGGAAGCGTAATGTCTTTTGCCAAACATTCAAAGAACCACTTGAGCCATCACTTGCCCATCTTTACTAATCCCAATATATTTCTCTTTATAACCAACAAATAAAAATTAATCACAAATGTTTTCAAAATTTGAGCTCTATTTTGATGAATACTTTGTTGAATAATGCTAATATGTCAACTTATTTTATCTTTTTATTTTGACCGTTTATATATTTAATTTTTTTTATTTACTAATAAAAAAATGATTATTAGAATATTAATATTTTTTTATTTTTTAAAAATATTTAAAAATAAAAAAAAAAATGAGAAAACATGATCACGGCCACTGCTGGACGGCAGCATCACTTATAATTTGATTGCTATATACACTCGGCAATCTGAGTAACCAATCAGAATCATTCAATCAAGTCAAGTCAGACTGTTCAAATGGATTCTCTCTCTGTTCAAAGTATTTACAATAAAAAATATCAGCATCTAATCAGAACCGTCAGATGTGATGAAAAACTTGCCCAAAATTGACTTCCCACACCTCCATCCCTCTACTCTGCTCAAAATTGTCCACTTCCGGTCACCTCACCGTCAACCAACTCTTCGAGCAATTCCAATTGGGTAACTCATCAGCCGCCAGCTGCCGGAGCCGATCCATCGGAGAACAAAAACGCGACAAAGCCAACGAACCGACCCCTGAATTCATCACCTCCCACTCAAACACTTTACCAGAATTCGGTGACGACTCCGGCGAGACCACAACCGAAGACTGCACCGACACCCATTCTGGAAAATCGAAAGGACTTCTGGGTGACGAAGACGTCTTCGATTCATCTCTGTCCTCCAATGGAATAGCGTCATGATCGTTATTATCATCAGCAGCAACGAAGGGATGGTCCAGGAGCATCTCAGCCGTCCATCGCTTTCTCGGATCTTTAAAGAAACACTTCCCGAGAAAATCTCTCCCCTCGAAAGACAATTCCTTCGGGACTTGCGGCACTTCCTCACCAACCCCAATTCGAATCAGAAGCTTGCAGATATTGTACTCGGCCCCACAATTCCACGCCGGCTTCCCAGTGAGCATCTCCACCACCGCGCACCCAAGAGCCAAATATCCGCAGGCGATTCGTACTCACTGTCGTTAACTGATTCCGGCGACATGTAAAGGGGAGTTCCTCTGAACTCGGCTCTGTTTCCTTCTCCACTCTGTTCTTGCTCTGCTTTTTTTGCCAGTCCAAAGTCCGCGATTTTGATGGCTCCATTGCCGAACACAAGGATATTCTGAAGCTTTATGTCGCAGTGAACGAATCCTTTCGCGTGAACATCACGAAGCCCTTTGAGTACCGACTTCACGTATCGCCTAACATCGGACTCGGGTAACGAGCCGCCGCGGTTCTGGAGCTGGTCGGCCAAACTACCATGAGATGCGTACTCCAAGAACAGGTTGTACAACTCCTCGCCGTTCTCGACGCTTTGATCATCTCCAAGACACCGAATTACTTGGGGGCAAGTGGATAGCTGATCGAGCACTTGTTTCTCGTTCTTCAGCGACACAGAGCGGGAAGATTCGGAAGATTTCACGACCATTAACGGAGAAGCATGAGCGGAACCGTTTCTGGGTATGGCTAAATTCACGGTTGCAAAGCTTCCATGACCCACTGGTTCACCCCGAACCCACTCCATGGACGGCGCTCTCAAAGCGATTTCTTGGTGTGGTTTTCTTTGTGAGGAAGGAAGAAACATGAACATGCAAGTCACCAACAGAACTCTGCTCCAACTTGGACTACAAGCAAGTTTCTTGCATATATACATGGGAATAAGAATTTTATTTTTTAATTTTTTTAAAAAATATATACAATCAAAGGGGTACGAAAATATAATATTAATATTAAAGCACATAAATATAATAGAAGCACGTGATAGGCGAGCAAGATATTCTTGGCTCCACGCGGACGGAATAGTTTCTAAACGTGGTTGATAATTACGGTAGGGAAAGATCCTTTGGAGATATCTTTTCTTTACTCAAACTTGCGCGGTCTTGTATGGTATGCGGTCTTGTACCACAGAGGGACTTCAACTACTGCATATCTCACTATTTGATACTATTTGATTGAGTAACGTTACATATAATTTTAGGTAGGTATAACAATATAGGATACGATTTGTTAATTTATTTGATTGAGTAACGTTACATATAATTTTAGGTAAGTATAACAATATATGATACGATTTGTTAATTTAACACGATCACGGTACTAAATTAACAATTTTGAGTTTAATGTTAATGGGCTACTTAATACGAAATAAACTTATTTTAACCCGTATAGAATTTATTAATTGTTTTTATTGTTGAGATTGTAATTTTATACCTATGCTCGTATTTGTTATTGTATGGCTTGTAATGTTGATTTTATTATATGTTAAAATTTGAAAAATATTGACATATATTTTTTAAAATATTGTAGTTATTAATAAATATAAATTTTAACTTTTATGTGAAATTATATTAATCAGGTCAAATGAATTATGTGTTTTAGTTTAGCCCATTTATATGAAACAAACGGGTTTAAATGATTCATGTCATGTTAATATGTTTCTAATTAATTATTAAAAATGTTAAAACGAGTGATACGACACGACCCGTTAAGTAAATGAATTGGATTAGGATTTGGAAGTTTGACACGTTTAGCTTAACGAGTTGTGTTTGGATTGACTAATATAATCGAATGTTCATAACTTGATACGACACGATCACAACCGAAAACACAATTTTCCACCCCTAGTTTTAGGGTGTGTACTACGCATTTTTTTTTTTTTAATGAGGTCCATCATTAGCAAACTGATTTTTTTATGTGGATCATAAATTTACCTATATTTTTCAAAGGAATTGTGATGGACTTGCATATCTTAAAATTATAAATATTATTGCTTAATCTAGTTTGTTTTTGTTGACACGAGACTCAATCGGTTGGTGATATGAATCATCAGGTCGATTATGTTTTCTTATACTCAATAAGTAGATCTAACTAAATTGTCACGAGCATGAACTAGACTCGAGCAATTTTGATCACAAGTTATTTACCTCCACTAATGTTATCAAATCAATGTATTAATATTAATGAATATAAGTAGTATTATACATATTGGCCCTCTAATAATTTAATAAATTATTTTAATAGCCGTCACGGTGATCAGAAGATCCTATCCATCGTATGAAAGTGGAACCAAAAACAACTAATAATAGTCTTAACCACGTGAAACTCGTTAGTCTAAATCATTTAATAAAATAACTAATAGCTTGAGAAATCAGAAGAAAGAAATATAAAGTAATTAATAGTGATCACTATTGACGGTTCAGCTGATTGCACGTGCGGGCTCATTTAAGTGGCAACACACGAGAATTTCTTACAATTTTATGTCTCAAGTGCCTTTTATAATTTGAAAAAAAAAACTAATTAATGTAGATTTTATATATAAAAATTACACCAAGCACCAATACTTTGTATAATGAAAAATTGTACTCATCATTCCTACACTATATACCTGCTTTTATTTTTTATTTTTTAATTTTTTTTCTTAACAAGTATGTGGTGTAAGGATGATGAACATAATAACTTAATTAGTTTAGTATAAATAAATAAAAAATTAAAACAAAGATAGTATGCAGTGTAGATAGTTAGATGGCAAATTAGCTCTTATTATATAATATTGCTCCAATTATGACGCAAGTTACCATGATGAATTTAATCAAATAAGGAGATTAATGCCGAATGGTTAATTATAATAAGAAAGGTCAATCGACCCACGAGGTTGGTATATATATATATGGCAAAAAGAAGGTAGCTATAGGCCTTGCAAAGCGTGTCAATATATAGGTATATACAAACAAATTAAAGAAAAATGTCACTTTGCCTACTTAACTTGCCTCTCATTTTGACACCTTATATATTTTATTTTTTATTTTTAAAGTTTGTTTCTTTACTTAATAATTAAGGAAGTGATTATTAGTATATTGATATTTTTTTACATTTTTTTTAAAATGTTTTAAAATGATAAAAAAATATTAATAAATAATTTTAAAAAAATAAATGGTGATTTTGGCCTAGTGGTAAGTTACAGCGGGCTACTCTAAGCGGCAGAGTGGCACCACTCTAAATTAAATTACTCTTGAAGAGGATAAAATATCCAAGCCTAGCCCACCAGGCCACCACTAAGAGATAAGAGGAAAAGTAGAAATGTAAAGGAGAAGAGTATGTCAGGAGGCAATGGGGGCAGTGTTAGGAGAAAGTAGGAAATGAAGAGGTGGTCAGAAGTGCAAAGTGGACTTCCTCACCACTACCAAGGCGCATGCGAGATAGATTTCTCTTCCCCAAACTCTCGTGGACATAGACATTATGCTAAATCACGTAAATCTCTATGTCTCAATCTCTTACTTTTCTTACATTTGTTTTCTATACACCTCTATAGATGTACGCATCGACATCATACGTCAACACCAGACCCTTACGGGGGGTACCAGACCACACCGATCGAGGTCCGAATCGTCATAGCGGGTCAGAAATTACTTTTTCTCCTATTCCGACCTGTTGTACGATTTTTTACGCATCAATAGCCCCCCACTCCACTCTTTCACACTCTTTGCCAAAATAAGGTACGTAAAGGGGGCCTGGCCTAGTCTTGTTTGTTGCTTGAAGAAATAGAAACGATATTGTTATTAATTCCTCTATATTCTAATTAACTGGATCCACAAGAAGCTAGCTGGCGATATTATTGATTTCGATCTCATGTTACTATATTTTATAGGGGACCTGCTAATTAACTAACGAATACGTACGACTAGGATCAGTACGTACTACATAACTTTGCTTTCTGCGTGGGTCAAAGATCGATCTTCGAATTAAGGCGTACATATATACGTGTATCATATGTGTAGAATATTGGCATTGACCAACTATTTTGATTTCAAAACCTAATTAATCCCTGATGGGGTTTATCTATATTATATATAATTAATGTGCACGATCGAGTAGATCATTATTTATGTGTACGTATATATAAATAAATGAAAATAAAACAGTGTACACCCACACATTAAGCCTGGCTAAACTAGCTTGTTGCGGTTGGCATGGGTGGCGATCGATCACTGTTCTCGATCTACAAGCTGATAGAGTGATAGATCAGCGCGCAGTACCAGAAACTTTGGACCCAACTCGATCGCTTTCAACCTAAAATGCATGTTTATCATTTATTCTTAACAAAATGGATGTGTTGTAAATTAACCAAATCCAAATCCATATTTTAAAAGGAATTAGAATTCATATTATAACTGGAGTACTCTCTTTAATTGAATTATAATTAGAAAGTGGCTGAATATCTATCTTCCAAACAATATATATATATATATATATGTATATATATAAGATGATCTCATTTACTACCTTCATATGTACTATAAGTTGAGTACTACTAGTTGTCTATATAAATTTATTTCGATTATAAAACTATTTAAAATATATCACATCATCAGTACGTATGATAAAATTGAACATAAAAGATCGCATTATAAGTACTCATCATGAAATATTATGGTTGCAATTTATACATTATATTATAATGTTCATACCATCACGTCCCTCTCAGTCATGTGAGCAACTAGGTCATCATGTTCGATCGGCGCCTTTAAATAAGATACATTAATCTACACGAAATTTGAAAAAAAATATATATATATTTTTATTGGTTTGGGAAAAGAAGAAGAAGAGATATATCTAATTTTAATTTAAACAGTTACTTCATATATATACGTACGCACACTGGAAAATGAAAACCCATGCAGTACCCCGGATTTCCCAATCTGTGAGCTGCTGCTAGCTAGCTAGCTAGCTGGTCACACAATATCATCAGCAAGCTGCCAGTGTGAAGAAGCATAGATATGTCAATGCAGCAGTACTCTACACACGATGAACATAACTTAATTAGATGAGTAAAGTAGGGGACTGCATCGAGTTCACGTTATTGGTCTGCAAACACTAGATAACCACATGTGACCACGTTCTTCATAGATAATCATGCAGAATATCATGTCTGTTTGCATGCACCTTGTTTTCGGCCTCGGGACCCAACTTCTGATCTCATGTGTTTGCTTCCTACATTAAGCCACAGAGTTCATAAAATCAGAATTAATATATATGTATATCTATATATAGCAGCCGTTTTTAGTTAAAAGGTTCAAGCACCAAAGCCCGCCCACCTCACGTGCTCAACTATATATCTTGCTGCTTATTTTTAGCTGAAAGGCAGCCCACTTGTACCTCATGACAGTCTGCAATTTAGCATCACTTAAGATGGAGACAAGGGTGCCGGCCAATCTTTACTAGTCATGTGTTATTTTCAAGCATATATACGTTAAACATTAAAACATGGGACAAAGCTTACGTAAAATCATGTGATGGGATATCTTACTTTTGCTCATCATTTCTCAAGCATTTCTTTGCATGGAAGTTTAGGGGAAAAGTCAATATTATTGGGTGCAAGTCGCTGGGTAAGGCATCCCATTGATCAGTACTCTGAATGTGCCTCGAATTTGCCGCTTCAAATAATTTTCTGGGGTGGTCTTTCTCTTGACAATCAAGTAGCACTACTAGAATGCTTTGGCAATGGCAATCAAGCTGTAAATAAAAGATCTAATTGATGTTTAAGCAATGCCGGCGCCCTCATGTGGTGCATGCATGCTTTAACTCCACAGCATGTGAAAGTTCACTTTATGACATTTACATGAGTTCGACACATACAGCTCCTTAATTTGCCTCCATCCAAATAAAAGACAAAGTAATTGGAAAAAACGTGATTTGCTCAATGATCATTCATCAGAAGAAAAAAGGATGCATGTATATAATGCTTTGAGTAGGTTCTTTAATTTACGTCTCCGTCGTATTATTTAATTATGATATTATTAATAATACCCTGCCCCGTTATTTTATGTGTTCATGCACGGTAAATTTATTAAATTAATTCAGAATTAATTGGAAATTAGATATGACTAATTAAAGATCGTGTAGAGTAATGCTACAGCTTTTCTCGAAATCCGAACTCATTATATATATGTTTTTCATTATTTACATAGGACACTAACTTCACTTAATGAGAAGTGTTAGGCTCTTTTTGGATACAGAAATAGTTTTATTTCATTTTATTATTATAATTTTTTTTAAAATTTTTCACACAAAATATAATAAACAATTCAACTTTTTCAAATTTTAAAACAACAATAATATTAAAAAATAATATTCTAACAATATTTTATTCAACTTTCAACTTTTATCTAAAACCATATCATCTCATCTCACTATTTAAACGGGACCTTAATTACAATTACAAAAAGACTTTACAAAAGTAAACTCACAACTTGAAATAATTTTAGATGATATATTAGATCTACTTTATAAGAGAATTAGTAACTTTACATTAATCTAATGTATCACGTCAAATTATATCAATTTGTGAATTTACTGTTATAAGATCTCACAAAGCATTTTTCTAACCTAGTTTGTTAGTGTTTAATCACAACTAGTGGTAATCGTGTTTAGACATAAAAGCAAGCACTACAACAAATTTGACTTTTAGGAATGAAATTATTTAGGGACGAACAAAATTTCAATCTTAAAAGTAATTTTTTGAGACGAAATTTAAATTTCGTCCCAAAAAATTGATGACTTTACAAATATCCGTTCAAATAGGATCTTTTGTGACGAATTAGATTGTCTCAAAAAGTTTTGTCTGTTTGAACAGAAAAAAGTCTATTCAAACAAACAAATCTTGGTGGGAAAGTAATTTATTTTGCCGGAGAAAGTTTAAAACCGTTCGAATGTAAATTTTGTTGTTCGAACGGAAAATATTTTAGTGGCAAAATTTGGCGAGAAGGTTTTTAGACCGTTTGAATGGAACATATTTAGTTCGAACATATTCAAACACCACATTTATAGATTTGAACATATAATATTAATATCGGTACATAACTCAAAATATAAAAAATATATATCATATATACGAATTAATAAATTAATTTTATGTAATTAATTTAAAAACATTTTAATGATTTCTTTTATGTTAAATAAGATTTTTAGTTAAATAAATATTATCAGTCATACACCATATAATATAAATCAATAATTAATCCAGAAAAGACAAAAAAAAATTAATTTATAACTAAAGTAAATTATCAAAACACCATATATAATGTCCATAGCTATAACAAAAAATATATAAATAAAAAATAGAAACTACTGTGACGCGAGGTCTCTGCACACATCCTCGAGTACTGAGCATGACCTGAGTTGCATTACTAGCATGAATCTCTGTACTTAACTCAGAGATGCTAGCAGTAATCTCTGTACGCAACTCAGACATGATAGTATGCACTGCATCGATCACCGCTGATGTGTGTATGTCAATCTCAGCACACAATATGTCGGCCATCTCCTCGCGAGTAGATATGCGTGATGTCTCAGCCTGTGTAGATGTCTCACCAACCGATACTCCAAGATCTCCCAGCTGTGCATTTCTCTGAATATCAAACCAGTCAGGAACAGGTCCAGGGAAATGAAGTCTCGAGTGTCCTGTGCTCCGTGACAGGGTGGTGCTGTTGATCGATCCCATCTGCTCCCGTGCACGCTCGACAACATCTGACATGACCCCGAAATGTAGCAAAAATCGAATGATTAAGAACCTGAATGACAGTATATCTGTCATAATGTACCGAACCTCTGATCGGATCCTCTTAAATATATACCACACAAGGTCGATTGGAATGCCACGAACGACCCGTATCATAAACTTCACTTGATCCATGCCAACCTCAATCTTTTGCTGTCGAGGGTTAATATTATTGACGATTATCAGATTCATGATCTTGAAGAAAGAAGATAAATCTGTCTACCTAATGCTCTTTGTCACATTGTACACTGGAGCATCTGGACCAACAATCAGGTCTCTGACCTCATGATCAGCGAGTGTATTGACCTCATATGTGTAAACTGGTCCCTCGTTCTGAGCGGTCTCTACATCATCTGAACGATCAGACTCTCTAGGCAGCAAGTTCGGATAGGCATCGACTAGTCTAGGAATACTGAGATATGCAACGAGTCAGATGAATTAATTGATAGAACAATTTAATAAAACGATGAAAATAAATTAATAAGCTAATATAAAATAATTGGTTCGAACATAATCTGCAATGGTCGAATAGACTTTATAACATTCAAAAGGACAAAAATTTGGTCGAACGAAAAACATCTTGTTTGAATCAAACCATTCAAACGTCACAAAAGTGGTCGATCGGATAGGTTAAACCAGTTCGAACGCGTTCGAATGAAAAACATATCGAGCTCGCCCATGGCTGAGTCAACTCAGCGGCTACGAAAACACTTAAAAATATATCGATTCGGTGGGTTTCTTTGACAAAATACATACTACTCTTCATTTCGAAATATCCTATGGTGGATTTGTAGTGTTCTACGGTGCCATTAATGAAAAATATATTTTTTCTAGAGAAAACCAATAAAATGATAAAACTTTAAAAATAAACGGTAAAATAATTTATAAAGAACATACATTTACTTTGGGTGGAAGAGTGTTTGAGGTGGTGATTACGGCGGCAGACGTCGGTAATTGATGGTCGTTCAAACGTTTTCTCTTGTTTTCAAACAGTTGGGGATGGCGGCGTTGAAATACCTTCGTCCATGATAACTTAAATGTGCATAATCGTTCGAACGCTATATTTAACCATTAGAACGGTTTTAAGATACTGTTCGAATGGTAGTATTTACTGATCAAATGATATTTGTTTCAAATTTAGTAAAAATGTATATTATAGTATATTATAATTAGTATATGTTTTAAATGAAATTTATAATACTATAATTTAGTATAATATATATACTATTATAGCAGATTATATATACTGTAATATATATAATATTATTATAGTATATTATACATATATATACTATGATAATATAATACTTTAAATGAAAACATAATAATATATATATTTTATTATAGTATAATAGTAATATATTATAATACTTTAGTATCAAAGTATTATATATGATAATATATATATATATATGATAGTATATATTACTAATATATATGATCTTACATTTTCCTTTATACTTTAGTATGGTATAACATTGTTGATACTTTATAGTATATTATTATTTAATATGTATAATGATGAAAATAAATATATTTAAACATTAAGGTGATACGTTCAAATTGTATCCATAAACCGTTCGAAAGTTATATTTGCATTTGAACCTATGAAAAAACCATTCGAACGGTTTATTACAGTGATGGGAAAATATTCTGCCAATTAATGACTCGTGGATTACAGTTCGAATGTACTTTAACCTTTCAAACGGTTTGTTGCAGTGGTGAAAAAATATCTCGTCAATTAATGACTCATGAATTACCATTCGAATGTATTTATCACTGTTTGAACTGTTTATTGCAGTAGTAGAAAAATATCCCGTCAATTAATAATTCGTGGATTACCGTTTGAATATATTTTTCACCGTTTGAATATGATTTTGCAAGGATGGTTAAAATAAACTTAATATTTAATATACTAAGGATACCTAAAATTTAATATACTAAAGATACTTAAAATACACTTAATATTTAAGATATTAAGGATACTTAAAAAATACTTAATATTTAGAATACTTAAAATACATAAGAATTAAAATACATAATTAAGATTTGAGGATTCTCGTATCTTCTATTCTCTTATCATCTTGTTTTTTCATATCTTGTATTGTTGTTGTGCTTTAATATCATATCTTGTACGTTGCATTGAAATAAACTTTAGACTCGTTCAAGAGTTATCAATCATGTTAAATGGGTGATTGATAACTCTTGAATTATTTAGAGTGAACAGTTTGAGATTATAAGATCATTCTCGCAAACTATTTAACTATATCTGTTGCATCTGACATTATGATTTTGGTAGAGTCATCCCTTATTATTCTCTGAATATGTAGTTTCGGTTATGATGCATTGATGTATTACTTGTCGGTTCGTACGACCAAACGAGCAAATTTGAAGAACTATGAGGAGATGCTGCCGAAATTTTGTTGAACGTGATAAATAATAGTTGGTAGGTTGACGATTATGATCTTACAATCCTGAATGAGATAGGTCCAACTATTTGGTGAAAGGAAGAAATTGCACAATATGTTAGATAATTGATTGTTTATTGATGCACGTGACTGTTTGCAATAAGATATTAGACATAGATAATAGTTGGATACAAGTTAGAGATTAGTTGGGTAAGGATTATAATGTATATGCTGAAAGTGTTAAGAAATTTTTGGAGTTCGCATCCTGTACAATTGGCAGTGACAGTCGTATTAGATGTCCATACCAACTTTGCAAGAATTTGTGTTCTACAAGATAGAATTGGTAAGAGAGTATCTGTTTGTCAAAGGTATTGACCAAGGTTATACCGATTGGGTCTTACATGGAGAACCGTATCCAACGTCATTCGAACTTTGAGATGAAGAAGAAAACATCGATAAAGATATATATCTTGAGGTTGTTGGTGACGATCCCGAAGAGGATATGGAGCAAATGTTGGGCGACATTGGTGCGAGAATATTTATGGTACGAATCCATCAAATTCAAATGAGCCATAACACTTTTACCCGCTTGTAAAATGATTAACAGTGTGAGTTATATCCAGGGTGTAGAAGGCACAATAAGTTGTCATTTACAGTTAGACTATTTAATATAAAATTCATGTGCCGAATATCTACTAAAGCTGTCAATATGTTGTTCGAGCTGTTTAAAGAGCACTTCCATCAAACAATATTTTACTCCACAAATTCTACGAAGCAAAACAGTTGAAAAAAGGACTCGGGAGAATGATCAGTTGAACGAGTGTCCCATTTTCCATGAATCAAGATGGAAAACTGAGAAGCAGAATATGTTGCGGAAGGTCGTATGTTACTTTCCATTTATACCTAGATTGCAACAGTTATTTATGTCACATTCAACGGCTGTGGACATGACATGACACTCATCATCTAGAGTAAAAAATGATCATTTTTGTCACATTCTGCAGACTCTCAAGTTTGGAAGGAATTTGACTTGGAACACCCATGGTTTACTGAATAATCTCATAATGTTCGACTTGGGTTAATAACAAATGGATTTAATCCGTTTGGGAAAATGAGTACTAGTCATAATACTTGGCCAGTTGTACTTATGCTGTACAATCTACCACCGTGGAAGTGTATGAAAGATCTATATTTCATGATGAGTTTGCTCATTCTAGGTCTGAGATACCGAGAAATAATATAGACATATACTTACAGTTACTGATAACCGAATTGAAATATTTGTGGGAGAATAGGGTCTTAACATTTGATTCATCAACAGAAAAGTTGTTCAAGATGTATGTTGCGGTGTTATGGACAATAAATGAATTTTTTGTTTATAGAAATTTGTCAAGTTGGAGCACTAAGGGGAAATTGGCATGTCCAACTTGTAA